>NC_134120.1:22121973-22427763 GCF_040939455.1 Microcebus murinus
TCCCGCAGGTGTTCCTCTTTTCTCTTCTCCAGGCTTTCAGCCCATCACACTGACACGCTCAGGATGCTAATTTCAGGTTGTTTACCAAGTACAAGCTGCGTCCCCAGGCTCACTCCTCTACTGCCCTCCTTCAGGAGCAGCCAGCCCACAAGATACCGCGCAGCTTACAAACCATTCTGAGTAAGTCCTTAGGAACTGTTTTGCATGATTCTTCTGCTGTACAGTTCCTTTATCATCTAGTGACCTCATGGGTAGCAATAAAATTAAGATAAAAACATTTGCAAAGCAACTTTCCACTGTCCAAAGCACTTGCATGTCGTATTATTTAATATTTAATGCTTTCATGGAATATTTATGGAGCATCGCCATGTACCAGGCAGTGGGGATCCAGAGGCAAACGTCCCAGACACACTCCCTGGCTCCGTGGAATTTACAGTGGAGGGCGGAGGGGCAGACACGACACAAATAATGGCACAAATAGCGACTGCGGATGATCGCATTTGTGATAAGTGTGTGGTGGAAAAGTACAGGATGCTACAGGTGGGGGTAACAAGAAGACAATGATTTGGGGGGAAAAACCAGATTCCCTGAGGAAGTGACATTTAAATTGAGACTTAAGGGGTAGAGGCTATCCTGGAGCTGTGCAGGGGTCATGACCATGACCTTGAGAAGTCTGATGTTGGAGGAACAGAGAGGGCTGGTGGCATATATACTGCTGGGCCGCCGGAGGAAAAATGAGGTTGAAGGGGAAAGTGGGGCCAGAGTAGGAGGACCGATTTTATTCCCCTCTGAAAGAGCGTGAGCAAGGGTGTCACCCTCATCTCATCTGTCCTGTGAGGACCAAGAGGCTTCCTGGTCTGATGTAGCTGGATGCCCCGGTGAGAGATGCCATTGCAGGCCCTGCCTACAGACCTTGCCCTGACCCTCCCTCCTGAGGCTCCACCTCGCCGATGCTCAGGGCTCAGTTGGGACCTGGTGCCACTCCGCTCTTCTGTGCTCCCAGTGGGACCCTTCACTTCTCTGACCAGCCTGCTCCAGGTGTGCTCCTAGGTAAGGCGACACAGGCAGAGCAGGACAAAGCCCAGGGTAAGATACCCTTGTAGTGCTTCCTTTGGTTTTATTCTTAAGTGAAGAATCTCATGTCATTTGTTGGAAATGATGGGAGGTGACAGAGTCTCCCATGGAGTGGGACTTCAGGGACTGCCCTGGCTGGAGCGGGGAATGGGAATCTCAGAGCAGGTGAGTCCAGTGAAGTTGAGAACCTCTGGCTTATAAAAACTCTGGGTTCAAGTCTGACCCCTGCCACTTACAGATGGTGTAAGCTTGAGCTTCGGTTTCCTTATCTGTTAGCCAGAATGAATGCCTTCATTTTTATCGCACGGGGTTTTTGTGAGCATTAAAAACAATAGCCATAAAGGCAGTGTGAAAAGTAAAAATATCACCCAAAATATTGCTGAAATAACAAAAACATAGACATTATTTACCTTCGAAACTAAACAGGTAACAATGTATTTTATCTCATTTAACTTCACAATGATACTCCTAGGAAAATACCATTATTGCCTCCACCTTTCATATGGGGAAACCAAGGCATGTATTGGTTAAGAAACTTGCCCAAACATGCCCAGCTAGCAAGTGGCAGAGCTGGGCTCCAAACCCCAACAATCTTCCCCCAGATCCCACAGGTCAACCAGTAGGCTCTGGTGAATTAAATACCCCAGGACACCTACTAAGAGCTGTCCTAGCCATCAGACTGTGGGGCCAGTATGCTAAGTGGCCCAATTAAAGTGCCATTAGCTTCTTTTGTCCCTTGATGAGGGACTGCCCTTCTGCTCTGGTACATTTTGAAAGACAAGGACAGAAATCTGATTAATGGGCTCACTGTAGGAAAAAAAACAAGACTGTGGCTCCAGCTGTCTAGATTATTTAATAATCATGTGCAATCACATGTAGATTCTCACATGCCCATCTCTCCTCCAGCCCCAACACAGCAAAATCATCTCTGCTGACTGGGAGAGCTCGTGGTGCTATTTCTAGGGCTATCTTGGATGGTGCTCATCTTTAATTGTGCAACTGCAGATGTTCAGCAGAAAGCTCCCTCATCTTCCTGTTTTTTGTCTTTTGCCATCTATACCTTCCATCATTCCTTCTTCCCACTCTTTCCTGGCCACCCATTCCCTGGTGAGCATTCTTTCCTGGGCCTCCAGATCTCTCCTTCCCATCCCCCACCCCTTCCCAACGGCTCATCCATCCCTCATTGCAGGTCTGAGCAGTGTCCCCTCAAAGCAGCCATGCGGGAGTGCAGAGAAGAGGATGGGGGGAGGGATAAGGGAACCGCCAGTCTTATGCAAATATGGCGAAGAAACATCTATTGGTCTGGTCCCAAGGTCATTTTCTGTTCCTTGTCTTTCTCTGCAGTGCCCCATCTTCCTCCTTTTCAAACATCCCTTGCAGTGCCTAGGTAAGGATTTAAGTTCAGCCATCTATGCCAAGACACCAAGTTCCCTCTCCTAGGGCATCTGCATTTTAAGCTTTATCTCTAGGCAACGAAAATCTACATTGTGGTTATAAAAGGTTAGGCATCACCTTGGCTATTTAGGGGGAATGGTTCCTGGCACCCTGAAAATAACACTGTAGAGGCCATTTCCTGAGCTTCAAGAGAAAGGAAGGAGGCGGCACAGGAGCCCCTCTGAGCTGCAGGGCGGACTCACCCTCGGGAGTGCTGCTATCCAATCTCCCTGCTCTAGGCAGCTCCAAGGTTTTTGCCTGCACGACTGAACATGTTTGGGGCCCTCCAGACACCTATGACAAGCGTGACTTTGTTCCCAGCCATGTAGCTGATCCCAGCTGCTCAGAGGTTCCAATCTGGCGATTACCTTCCCACTCCCGCCCCCATCAGTCCCCTGCCACACCTGCTGCCAGCAGCCCTCCTGGCTCCCTCAACCTCCCCAGGTGTTAGTTACTCACAGAGGGAGGCTGTTACCAACGTAACCAAGGTGTGCACTATTTTACACTATCACGTTCTCTCCTCCACTTCCCTCCTCCGACCAAATGAAAACTTATCTAAGCAATGTCTCCTCTCCAATGCAGAAATCCCAAATCTTCTTGGACTCAAGTCCTACTGGAGAGAAAGCGGCTGCAAAGAGGGGCGGAGGCAACTCAGATGTTGTACTAAGATGCGGGCCACGTAGGCATTCATCTCTGTTTTCACCGAGACGACAGTAAAATGATAGCAAGAGGCCAGGCACAGTAGCTCACGCCCATAATCCTAGCACTCTGGGAGGCTGAGGCAGGAGAATTGCTTGAGCTTAGGAGTTCTAGACCAGCCTGAGCAAGAATGGGACCCTATCTCTACTAAAAATAGAAAAATTAGAGGGGACGCAGTGGCTGGAGCTTGTAGTCCCAGCTCCTTGGGAGGCTGAGACAGGAGGATCGCTTGAGCCCAGGAGTTTGAGGTTGCTGTGAGCTATGATCATGGAGTGCAGTGGAACTGTCCAGAATTGCTGTGGACAACAGAGATGGGATGAGCATTAGTGAGACAATTATTATTTTTTTTTACAAATTCATAATGTAAATGTTACCGATTCCCAACTTTTAGAATCAAACTATAGCTACATAGGCCACAAACAACACATAAATAGCATCAACCTTGATAATGTAAAAGAAAAAAAAAAGTTCAGTGGAAAAAATGGGGACGTGGAAGGGAAGGAAAAGAAATCTAATGTTCTCAAACTGAGCTAAGAGCGACTGCTAACAGTTGATGGAAAGAGAAATGGAAGTTAAAAA
Organism: Microcebus murinus; assembly: GCF_040939455.1. Taxonomy (NCBI): domain Eukaryota; kingdom Metazoa; phylum Chordata; class Mammalia; order Primates; family Cheirogaleidae; genus Microcebus; species Microcebus murinus. Next base: position 22,125,760 of record NC_134120.1, read on the forward strand.
GAATGAATACAAGCACTTAAAGGATAATACAAGAGCTTTAAAAAGTGATAATTACTATCAAAATCAAACATGCTGACTACAAAGGTTACTTTCAAGTGAGGGAGGAAATAATGATTCATCAAGAAATAAAGGTGTAACATAATATCAGATTACTTAGCGGGGAAGCAAGCAGATTTGCACTCCCTATTATTCCTCTGTTATTCTTTGTTTCTTAAAACAGCAATAAAAACAAACAACCCCTCCCACAAAAAATAAACACAGGTATGGTATATTATTGAGAGATATGGAAATAACCAGCAAAATAACTAAACAGAGAAATGCTTGAAGGTTTGGGGTCAGAGATGGGACAGGGATTGGCAGGTCTTGAGCCTTTTTAAAAAACCACGGCTTGTGCTGATTAAAGCTAGAAAGATCTAGGAGCCACCCACTTACTTCCAACTTCGTGGCCATCAGGGCCAGTGGGGAGGGTGCTCCAGGGGTGGAGGCCGTCTCTGGGCAGCGCGAGTGGGCTGGACAGGAGAGAGCCATCTTGTGACAGTCTCCCGGGGAGCTGGCCTGGGAGAAGCCACTCCTCTTACAGGGGACCAGGCATTTCCCTCGTGGTCCATCCCCTCCACCTCCTCACCCCTTTCAGGTGCCTTTGACATTTTAATCCAATGATTTTCAAATTCAGCTGCATATTGGAACCACTTGGGAAACTCTTAAAACTCTTGACACCTGGGCTGCGCTGTGACCAATAAATCAGAATTGCAGGTGGTTCCAATGCATAGCCACGTTGAGGCCCACAGGAAGAAGAGGAAGACAGGGCTACTCCCCCAGACAGCACACAGCTGGGAGGAGCTATTTTTTCCGCTATTATAGACAATCATAGCGTGCCCTGGTGCAAGCATGTGTTAAGGCCAACGGAAGGGATGAAAGCAGCCCCCATTCCTGATCCTTTGGCAAGACCATCCATATCATTTTTTTTTTTTTTTTTTTTGAGACAGAGTCTCACTCTGTTGCCCAGCCTAGCTCACAGCAACCTCAAACTCCTGGGCTCAAGCAATCCTCCTGCCTCAGCCTCCCAAGTAGCTGGAACTACAGGCATGTGCCACCATGCCCGGCTAATTTTTTCTATATATTTTTAGTTGGCCAATTAATTTCTTTCTATGTTTAGTAGAGATGGGGTCTCACTCTTGCTCAGGCTGGTTTCAAACTCCCGACCTTGAGTGATCAGGTCTGCTTACATGTTTTGTAAGCAGTTGGCATGGCATCAACGAGAAGGCCCCAGAATAGCCAGGTTCCTGAATAGCCACCCTGCCCATGTCAGCCGTTACCCGAAACAGTGGTGCTCACACTTGATAAGCACCAGAGGCTCATTGCGACACGGGTGGCTGCACCCACCCCCGGACTTCCTGACTCAGTAGGGGGAATGCCCAGGTGATGCTGATGCTGCTCGTCTTCAGACCAGACTTGGAGAACCACTGACCAAGGGGGACTTGGCGTGGGGAGGGTAGGTGCATGGGGGGTGAAGATATTCCCTCTCCCACATTAAAAAGAACATAAGGCAGTCATGGAGAGGACAATGGCACAATGCCCCTCCAGTGGCCCATCAAAGGCTCAAGGCTGAAGCTGATTACCAACAACCCCTGCAGGCTGTTAACCACAATGGGACCATCTGGACTTTGAGCATTGTACTTGGAACCTTATATAATGTTCCCTGTTCAGATCTGCCACAGGTCAGATACCATGGCCCAGCTTCATTAAACCCCTGAAAAAAACAATCAGATGAGGGGCAGCCATTCTACCCAGCGACACCAGTCTTAGCAAGGGGCTCTACTTATGTTTCCTCATGTTTATATTACAGGGCAGAGTTGCTCCTGAAAACAGCTTCCTCGTAGTCCTGACTTACTTGAGTTAGGCAATTTCTTGGAGTTTTTCTTCACCAAATACACTGGGGTGGTTGTTTTAGAAAGTAGGATAAAGGAAGGAAGGCGAAAGGAAGGAAGGCGAAATGCATACACCAGCAAAGTTTTTCTAAGCCAAATTTAGAGTCAGTACTTAGTAATTTAATTTAGAATGATCAATTGAGTAATCACCTAAAACCCATTTCCTAAAATCCCCTAGGGTGGAATTCTCTAGCGCTGCAGTGTAGGCTAGCCTTCGGAGTTTTCAAGTAAATGTCCTCTTCCCAAATATACAATCATGTGTTTTAGCTGGAATCAAGCAACAGCCAAACTTCAGAGGAAAATAATTTGCAAAACCATTAATTAGAATACTGCTTACTCTTCTTTTATAATAGTTATCATTTATTTTAATTACAATCCCCTGTCTTTTACTGAAACCATTAATGGTCATGGTATATACTATTATGTTTGCAGGGCCACAAACATGTTTTGTTTTACATGTAAAAATATAATTTATATAGAATGTCAGGTCTGAAGGATTTTTAGAAGTAATGTTGCAGTGGAACACTTACAAAAAATCTTACAGGAAACCAAATATATTGCTAACAGACAGGCATTGGACTATGCTATTTGGTATAAATTTACTCTAATTTTAGTATAAGTTTTAACCATTTAATTATAAAAACAATGAGAACTCCGAACCTGATTCTCATGTAATACTTATCTAGTTTACTTTTCCAATTTTGTTTATGTATTATCGAGAAAATCATAATCCACATAGATTTTTTACAGTTCACATTGACAAATCTCAAGTTATTTTTAAGTTAAAAAAGAGATGGCAGAATAAATTTCAAGACAGCTGAAAATCAAATTAGCACACTGAGGGCTTTAGTGTGTTGAAAGTTGATAAGTAACACATTTGAGTGAGTTATTTTGTTATAATTTTTAAAAGAGATAAAAATATATTTTATAATTAAAACTATAAATCTATATGAACCTCTTTACAGATGAGAAAACTGAGGCTCAAGAAAGGTAGGGAGACTTGTCCAAATCCTGTCAATGATTGAGTAACAGGGTGAGAATAGGACCAATTTCTCCTGAAAATACATCCACCCCACTTTTTATGGTCTGTTTCAGAGAGAGAGACAGAGATGCTGCTCTATGGGGATTTCTATAAGGAATGTGCAGGTGCTCAGTGACCTAGTGAAAGACCAAGAATGGAGGCTGGTTTTATGGGTCACAAACAGGACTTCTCACCCAACCCTCTCCACCCGCCTCACCATCTTTTCTTTTTCAGGTGAGAGTTTATATGGTGCTTCTAAAATTGACAGTCATCTTTGGCAATAGCAAATGTAAAAGACAACGACACTGGTCTGTGATTTGCAAATCATCTTTGTTTGCTCTAGGATGTTCACCTTTTTATTTTTCTGGATACACTCATGGGAACCTGCTCCATCAGCCTTTAAGTTGTCCCTTCCTCTCCTACCCTGGCTGCCGTGTGTGTGTGTGTGTGTGTGTGTGTGTGTGTGTGTGTGTGTGTGTGTTAAGGGCCAAGAGAAAGGATGAAAGCAGCCACCATTCCTGCTTCTTGGGTAAGGTCATCCATATTATTTTATTTTTTTGAAACAGGAAGAATGTCCTGGAAACCAGAGCCAAGTGGGATTTGGGTATAAGCTCAAGTTTTCCTTGCATGACCTAAGGTGAGGTCCCACGCTGCAGATACAGATCCCAGGGGGATAAAAAGCCCATTTTGTAGTGAATCTCTGATTGTCAGTTTCCTTTCAAACACCTCAATTGTTATAGAAACTTTTCTGCTGCTAGTGTGATTGTTTTTGCCACTTGCGCTTTTGCTCCTGAATATGTATACATAGAAAGATCATGCCTGCGCATGGATGTATACAAATAACACTGGGCTATGCCCACAGTTCCCAAGATGAGTACCTTTCTCTAACATTCCCTTCCAGAATAAAAGGTTTGTAATACATTTGAACTGACTGCATTAGGAGGACAAAAGAATGTGAGGTGGGCTATAAATATCAGATACTAATTCAGACCTCTGCTTAGTTAATACTAGAGATAATTAACAGAGTGAAGAGTATATAAATAGCATAGATTTCCCAAGATAGACACCTGTCCTGATGTTCAAGTTTCCTAATGGGCTATATCCCACCAGTTAAGGTAATTGAGGGAATGAACTCTCAATCATCCCAATGTCCAACAAGGAAGGACTAATTAAATTACGGTATATTGCCTGATGGGGGAGAAAAAGTTATGTTTGAAAAGGACATTTAAACTAGCCAGGCATAGTGGCACATATGTATAGCCCTAGCTACTTGGGAGGCTGAGGCAGGAGGATCGCATGAGCCAGGTGTTCAAGGTTGCAGTGAGCTATGATGACACCACTGCACCCCAGCCTGGGTGACAGAGCAAGACCATGTCTCTAAAATAAATGAATGAATGAATGAATGAATATTAAAAAAAGAGAAGGGCATTTAAAGAAATTAGAAAATGTACCTGACATGGTACTAATGATAAAAAGTTACTAAGTGATTGATGCTCAGTATAATCCCCCTTTTTGTTTTAAAATTATATACAAAAAGACTAGAAGAGTAGTCTTTTAATATTTTGCTGGTTATCTGTGAGTGATACATTACAGAACTTTTTTCCTTTATAATTTTCTGCATTTTCTCTCAAATTTTCTGCAATGACCATATATAATTTTACAACATTTATATTGAAACATAAAAATGGTTCGACATTTGAGGTTATATCTTTTTCTCATTTCTGCCACCTCCCTCAACAAAACACCAAACTCTCAGAGCCCATTCAGTGAACTACCATGGAAAAGGGTCCTTTTGGGGTGCAAAAACTACATACAGAAAAGGCAGATGACAGATTCCTGTCTCAGAATGTAATTAATGTAGCTCAGGTTTAAAGATACCCATTTTCCTGGTTCACTCTCATGTCCCATCATCAAAGTTTGGCACCGGCCCTTAGGGGATTAGTTTCTTCGAGGTTGCTCACTTGTACCCACAGGCGAGGCTTAGCTGTGTTTTTCTCCAGTCCCCTGGTTTCTGAAGTGGCAAGGTCATTTGGGGTCTGGGGTACTCCCCGCTGATGTGGGAGGCAACCTGGTCGCCCACGTGGCATTCCAGGCTGTGCCTACGGGAGCCAGAGTGGCTCCTCCTCTGCAGAGCTCTGCAGGTAAGCAGCCTGGCGGGGAGCCCTGGCTCTAGCGTGGCACCTTGGGCAAGTGGATTAGCATTGCTGAGCCTCAGATCCCCACCAGAATGTTGCGTGCAGCAAGGTGTACAGCTAGTATTACAACTCTTGTTAAGGCGCTTGACCGGAGAAAGAACCTAGCGGCAAAACAATCCTCACTCCTCCATCAGGTTCAGCGGATTTCTGACCCCCGCTTCCTTGTTCTCCTCCTGCTTTTATACCCTTGGTAGGACTCAAAGAGTGTCCAATCAGCAAGGAGCTTTAACATCCAATCAGCAACAGAGGGATTCAGAAAGTATCCAATCAAGATCGCGCAGCCAGCTCCAACGGAGAACGGGAGCAGGCGGCCAGCACGGTGGGCGGGACAGCAGGCGTCAACACGCCCGGCCCCAGCAGCGCGCACACCTGGGCAGCCGCCACGCAGCTGCGTCCCAGCGCTCCTCGGTTTTTCCCTCAACAGGATCGTCAACCCACTTCTCAAGGCAGTGTAAAGGTTGGAGATAATGTTCATAAGGATTCTGCTCAGTGCCACGCGTGGCGCAGGCACTAGGCCAGCAGCAGCTGCCATTAGTATTACGCTACTGTTGCAGCTTCTTCCTTCCTGAGCTTGATCTTTCTCTAAAAAGGCTCCCGCATCTCTTTCCGTGTTCACTTCACCATGCAAGGGCATCTTCATGAACTCAATAGTGCTGACGTATTTTCGGACTCCCCAGGCTCCTCCTGGGTAGTTCACCTCTAACCTGTGGCTTTGGATAGGTGGCCCCCCAGCAGGAAAGTGAGGCCCAGCTGTAAACACGAGAACCCTCAGGGTACAGCTGCGCTTGGCAGCTCCAAGATGCCTGTTGGCGTTCCTGTTAAAAAGTGCTGACGCCTCAGCTATTCGGCTGCAAAGGGAAGGAGGTGCTGCCTTACTCAGACGGAAGGATAAATTCCCCTTTGAAAGGCAAAATAACGTCCTTGGATAAAATATGTCATGCAAGTTTGAAGGGCTGTGATTTATCATAATATTTTTCTAAGACTTCAAGGCCTCCAGTGTTAACTCTAGAACTGTAAACCATGCCACAAGCAATCTAAAATGAGGGAGAGATTTTTTTTTCCACTCTAGAAATAGCTGCCAAACAGACAGGCTCATTCCCATGTTGCCAGCAGAGCATCGCATCCCATCATTAACCAGGAACGGAGCAATGGATGTGAAGTTAGAACTGGCAGAGGGGAAGGATGCTGCATTAGCCAAGTCAGGCACATGGCACACAGGATGTTCCTGAAGGTGCACAAAACTCGCTTGGTTACGGATTCAACTGTGTCCCCCAAGTTCGCATGTTGAAGCCCTAGAACCGCCAGCAACTCAGAATGTGACTGTGTTTGAAGATAGGGCCTTTAAAGAGGCTATTAAGGTAACATGAAGTCATTAGGGAGGGCCCCAATCCGACAGATGTCCTTATAAGGAGATGGGGGACACAGACAACATACAGACCAGGGGCAACCACGTGAGGACACAGCGAGGTAGCAGCCATCTGCAAGCCAAGGAGAGAGGCCTCAGAATAAATGGAGCTCGCCAGTACCTTGATCTTCCCCTTCCAGTCTCCAGAACTGTGAGTAAATAAACATCTATCGTTTAAGCGAGCCAGTGTGTGACACTGTATTATGGAAGCCAAGCAAACTAATACACCCCCGAAGCAGGTATTGTTCCTATGTTGCATATGAGGAAACAGGTGCACAGAAGTAGTCTGGCTGGGGTCCTGTAGCTGATAAGTCGCAGAGTCAGTATTCAAGCCAGACCTGCTTGACTCCAGAGCCTGTTTTCTGTCCTCTACTCTAGCTGGTTAAGAGTGAGGGCTTTGGAACCAGTGTTCCTGGGTTCAAATCCTGGCTCTGCCACTTCCTAGCTCTGTGGCTTTGGGCCAGTTGCTTAACCTCACTGTGCCTGAGTTACAACATGTGTAAAACGGGGCCACAAAAATCTCTACTTTTTTTGCTTGTCAAGGGGATCAAATAATTAAAGAATGAACTAATACATGTAAAATACTTAGCATTTGACCCATGATATATGCTCAACAGATGTTAGCTAATATTATTATTACTATCATTACTGCCATTATTATTACTATTGTCATTATTAGTACCTGAGGGGACCTCAATTATCTGATTCAAATTTCTCATTTTACAAAATCAGTGAAAGGAGCCCCAGAGCTGGAGGTATGTTAGGAGGTCCCAAAGCTGGGTAAGGGAGGTCTAGTCCAACATTCTCTTCATTGTTTGGGGAAGGTCAAAGAAAATGTTTGGATGCAGGGTTTCGCTTCTAATGGTTTTACGATTAGGGAGTAGAAGCAACTAGGAGGCTGTGACGGGAATCAGAAGACAGGACCTGGGCCCTGTGTTCTCATCGGTGATCACAGATGAGCTCACACGCTCCACCCAGCCACCCTCAGGATTACCCTGAGGCCACAAACTCTAATATGCCAAAGGCACAAACTTGGACAAAGAGCAACTGCTGAAAATCCTGGTCAGCCAGTGGGGCAAAACTGAGCTACACATCAAGACCCTAAAAATTCAGTTTTTAGGAAAATTCAGAACTTTAGGAAAGTTCTGGGGAGTTTAAGAAACTTCAAAAGATTTCACAGAAAAGCAATTGATGGATGTGGATATTAATAGATCTTTAGGAGGTTGCTGAAAATAGGGCAATGCAGACATGTCATATGGCATGTTTTATGTAATGGGGCTGTGAGGCTGCCCCCGCCTAAGAGAAGAGGGGACAGGAGAAGCCACCTGGTCACAGAGCACCAAGACGAGGGAGGTTTGGAGCTATTCTGCAAAAACAACCAGGCATTCAGTTGACAAATATCCTGAGCATTTTCTAGGTGCCCTGACCTTTGCTTGACACTGGGGATAAAACGAGCAAAGTCAGACAGAGCCCCTCGGGGCTTTGGCCAGGTAGGGCAGAGAGACGTGGATCAAATCATCACACAAATGGAAGCTGCAGGAATGGGCTGACTGTGGTGTGGACGATGGGATGGTTGGACTGGGCTATACACAGACAGCCCAGCTCAGGAGCTTTTAAGGGGATTGATGATAGTATCTGGGATTTGGATGATGCTAATGGGCATGGGAGTAAATATGCACAGATATAAGAGGTATTTAGTTCATAAAGTCACAGCGAACTTGGGCCATCAGAGATGCCTCCCAAGCTTCTGGTTCACACTACTCGATAGATGGGAACGCAAGCACTGAGACGGGAAACCTGGGAGAGGGACAGGCTCTGGGCTTGGTTTCAGAATCACGTTGGTTGAAGTTATTTGTCATTCTCAGGGAGATGCTGATGGGGACATGGGCTTTAACTGAAAACCCACCCCATGCCAAGCACTATATGAGGCCCTGGAGACACAGTGATTAATAAACCGACACCCTGCCCTCAGACAGCTCATGCTTAGCCGTGGCTGCACTCTGGCACCCCCCGGGGAGTCTGACAGCTACTGACGCCTGGGTCCTGCCCTGGAGAGTCTCAGTTAATTGGTCTGAGGAGCCAGCTGGGCATTGGGATGTTTAAGAGCTCCCCTGGTGCTTCTAATGTGCAGTCAGGGGTGAGAACTATGGCTCTGGAGTGTGCAAGACCCAGTGTGGCCTGCGTCTCATCACACAGAAGGGAGAAGTAGCGAAATGACTCATGATCGCAGGTCTTAAGAATTTAGAACAGAAACACTGAAGCACATGGGTATAATGGGAATAATATTATTTGGATATTAAACCAATATATTTTCATCCTGAGTAATTTCTGGTTCCTAGTTGTTCCCTGGTTCCCTAATTAAACACTGAGCCTGGTTGTCTCAGATCATAGAACTTCTTCCATGATATATAGAAACACCTCTTACGCCTATGGGGGAATGAAGACATGGATGACATATGGTCCCTATTCCGAAAGAGGCGATGCTCTAATACAAGATATAAGTCAAACATAACATAAGGCAGGATGCGATCCATGCCAATGATCAAGGAACAGAATAAATACCCGGGAATTACAGAGGAGCAAGAGTCTATTAGTGTCTGGCTACCCTGTCCAAGTCATTGCAAAGGACCACTCAGATTTTTCACTCTTGGAGCTGTCCTCACCCTGTCCTCGAACCCAGACTGAGAGCACACTTTCCTAGAAAGAAAAAAAAAAGCTGACAGCCATGTTGAAAAAAATTTGCACGTGGCAGGCAAACAAGGCTGGACCTATTGCACCAGGACCAGGTGCTCACGTCCGCCCCCTGCAGGTGCAGAGCCGAGGGCTGCTCGGAACACTCCTGCTCTTTGCAGCAGACAGATGGGGGAGGGAGGCGCTGATTTCATCAAGCATCTTTGGAAAGCAGAGAAGGGATACACCGGAGAGATAGAAAAGGGTGTATCTGTCTGGCAACGCCAGGGACCCAGAACAAACGAATTCTGCACTTCGACCTCCAACAAAACTACTGTTCTCCTGCCTCCCCTCTGCCCCCACTCAAAATCCAAACCTCCTGCACAATGTTCCCGGAATTCTTCCTAAGGTCCCTACCTGATTACAAGGAAAGCGACACATAGAGGTAAACCCCTGGCTGTGGTAGACTATGCCTTCTACCTTAGCATGCAGGACTGGCTGGCTGACAGCACTCTACAGTCTTGCAATTCTCCAGAAGGGACCACGGATAAAATCAAACCCACAAGTAGCATTTCGTCACCGACCATATCCCCCGTCACAAAGAGTCTACAAAGGAGGGTCAGATGGAGTCCCTGCCTTCAAGGACGTTACAGTAAGATGTACGGAGTTTAGATTCTACCTCTTAGTCGGTGCAAAGCCACTTAAGGCTTCTGAGCCAAAAGACCAATGTGTTTTCGTGAGGCTGATCTGGCAGGAGGGTGCCCAGGTAGCTTGGACTGGGAAGCCACTGAGCAAAGGGAAGCCCCTGACAAGAATCAAGTCATTGGAGTCCACGGTGTTATCAACTATACCAGAGAGGCACTAGAACATTCTGCGAGCCAGTACTTGTTATGACGTTTAGGTCAATGGGGGTGACTACTCACTGCTACAGGACTCAGGACCTCCTCAAATCCTCCTGCCACAAGGGACCAGGGTTCAGGTGCTCTGACAGGGCCCAGGAATGGCTGGAGGGGAACAGCCGCCCCTTCCCAGAAAGGCCCCTGTTTCCAGGCAACCATTCCAGACAGATGGATGTCACTTTTCCCTGAAGATTTCCAGTGAAAGGGATTCCCCAGTACCTTCGAGGAGCTTCTAGATTCTAGAAGGACACCTCGTGTCCTTCCTACCTCTGTCATGCCACAAACAGCCTCTTTCCACACCAGAGAAGAGCTGAGCTGACTCTTCCCTGCCACCCAGAGACTTTGGGGACCCGGAGTGTGACTCCAGCACGCCCATTTCCTTATTGCTCCAGGGACCCAGACTGGAACCACAGCCTTTGTTAAGGCTTTCATTAAATTATCCCATCAGTCCAATACATAACAACAACAATAAAAGAGCAATGACATTCTGAGCATTGTGCTATACATGGGGGTGCGTGTAAAAAAAAACACAAACCAGACCCAGTCTCTGTCCTTAAGGAATGATTAAAGTCCAGAGGTGTTTAATATATTTCACAAAATTCCATGGTAAGAGACAGAACATGACAGAACACGAAAGAATGAGAGACAAAAGGTTGAGGGGAATACTATAGGCAGAGGGGATGCCGGAATGACTCATTTGGAGGAGGAATGGAAGAGGGGAGGGAAGGGGAAGGAAAATAAAGGTGACATTTGAGTTGGGTGCCAGAATGACAGATTCTGACAAAACACGAAAAACTTTGCAGATATAATTATTTAGAAATCAAACAAGAAGAAAACTGGCTTCCCCTTATTAAGAGGAGAAGAAACACAGGCTCCTTGGCCCACACAGCAGCCTGCTGGCTGGTGGGAATGCCTGTGGTACCTGGGCAGCTGGGCCAGCCCTCAGCCCTTGTCACTCGCAGCCACGGGAAGGCGGGAGGGAGATACGTGGCCTCTGCCAGTAAGAGGAGGCAGCCGTGGGGGCTAACCCAGGGCCACCTGCAATCCCGCTTTCTCCCCCCACAGCATGAAACACTTGTCGAGTTGGACGCTTTGGGGTCCCGGGGAAAGCCACCAACCACGCTAGGACCCCGTTGCCCTGGAGATGAAACCCGCAGACCCCCACCCCACGCCTTTCTCAAGGCCACCCACGGATGTCAGCGGCCACGAACATCTGACACTCACACGGCACTTTCCAAGTTCACTTTGTGCTTTTACAAACATCCCTGATACTCACAAGCACCCAGGATTCTCAGAGCTCTCCAAAGGGTCGGTGCTCTGAAGTTTTGATTACTGGTGAAGGTTCTGTCGTTATTTCCTGCCGTGTTTTAGTATCTGTCCACAAACACATTCTGTACAAACAATTCCTCCGCATCCACTTCAGCACATCTACCCAGGAAGGCCAACAGGTTTTTGCCCTAAAAGGACTTATTGTACATCTGGGGGCCACACCTGGAGGGCTAACATAACAATTCAAGGGGCATCAGAAGTCAAAATGAGTATTAAATAAAATGGGAAGACACTGATATAAACTGAGTTTACGGGACCGAGAAAGCACACTGGCCTGGACCAAGTAGGAAGCACAAAGTTCTGGAAGGGTTTAGATGATGCCTGACACTTAGAAGCTTAACCTAGAGTTGATCCTCATTTTTCTAGCAGGATTAGGTTCCTGCCAGCCTCTGGTTATGACAATGGAGTGGCACCAGGGACATGGTGGTGAATGTCCTCTTCCACTTTCTAGAAGTATCCTCTTGTTGATCCATTCACATTGAACTCATGACCAGCAACATGTCTGATGGAAGCTTATCTAACACATGTATTTTCTGCTTAGGGCATACCGCAGCCTTCTGGAGCTCAGGGACACGAGACAGCACGTCAGCACTATGCTGACGGAGCCATTTTAAACTGCAAAATCACCAAAAGAAAAAGCAAAAAAGTGTAAAAAAAAAAAAAATATATATATATATGGCATTAAATAGACCATGAGAAGGACACTTGTTTACAGTATGAGAGCTGAAACCAGAAGACAGAGTGTCACCTTGCCTGACCTCAGCTGGGAAGGTGCGTGTTGGGTGAGTCAAGCTTGTCACCACTCTGTGCGTGCAGGGAACAACTGTGCAAGTACCAGGAGTCTGATTTGGGGATACAGATTTTACCAAGTAGGCAAACTGACAAATAAGGAATCCATGCATAGTGAGGATTGACTGTACCTTATTCCAGAAAGGATGTAAGGCAAGGCCTTCGGTACCTGTCTGTGGGACTGAATTGAAGCTGCAAAGACAGGAGAGGCTCCCAGGTGGGGTGGGGGGAACGAGTGTGGGGGCTGAGGAGGGGACAGCGAGAGGCTGGTTCTGTGTGCTGGGATGATGGCGGCGGCACAGCCAGAAAGGCAGATGTGGCCAGACCGGGGGAGGAGCTGGGTTTACCCAGCAGACCACTGAAAATATGGCAGGTACAGGGCTGGGGGAGAGCAGAACTTGAGGAGCTGAATGATTAGTCAGAGGAGGAGGATGCTGTGGCCAGAGGGGCCAGGTCAGGATGCCCAGGACGGCTATGAGAGGCTGGGCTAGAGACAGATAGAGGAGGAAATGGCTTTGGGGCGTAAGACCCCCAAGTCTTAGCATCTATGCAAGAGGAACTAAGCCAGGCTCCAACCAGACCGAATGCCCCTAAGGCAGGTCCTCAAACTATGGCCCGAGGGCTACATGTGGCCCCCCGGGGACATTTATCCTGCCCGAGGGGTGTTTTTGCCGCCACTGCCTGTCCTGCTTAGCAGCCGACTCGTCCCGGGCCCACAGTGCGCATGTGTGGAATGTGCCCCCGCACTCTCCAACGGCCCTCCAAGGGTCTGAAGGACAGTGAACTGGTCCCCTGTTTAAAAAGTTTTGAGGACCCCTACCCTAAGGGTCAGGCCCTCCCCTCCCCTGTCCTCCAACACAGACGGTTCCCACCCCCCTCCCATCACACCTTCACTGGCTGTTTACCCGTCTGCTTTGCTAACGTTCCTTAAAGCCCCTCCCGTGCCCAGACAGCTGCACGTGCCTAACTAGCATGCTCAGTCCGCACAACGGTGGTGGGCATTATTATCCTGAAGCCCATACACAGATAAGGCCCTCAGCTTTAGCTACTGACCACAGCTCCTGCTGGCTCAGTACTGGGTCCCTACAGCTTGGAACAGAGTCCGGGCATCCGGGTGATTCCTTATGTATGAGTTACGTGATTTCCATCTCTTACCACCCAGGTGAGTGGCATTCAATTCACACAGAATCCCCACGTGTGTCCCCTCCCTGCTCCACTGGCTCCCAACCTGGTCCAGCTTCAAGGACCTATGAAATAAGGGGTCCCCTGGCACCCCACCCACGCTCAAAGGGACCTTGCGCTGGGTTGATGCTCTGCTGTTGCTGTCATGAAATTCTTAATTTCAAATAAGGGGCCTGAATCTTCATCCTGCTCTTGTATCCTACAAATTATGCATGTGGTCCTGCCCAGGACTCCCCACTCTGCTCTCCCCTAGAGTGTTTTGCTGTTGGCCAGACCTGAGGACCAGAGACAAGTCCGTGCAAGTAGCAACTGCTTTGTTGAAAACTTTCCATCCCAAATTAACACGTACATTTCTATTCTGGTTACGGAGCCTGCTAATGCGTGTAACTTAATCACACTGTTGTTTGCTCAATCTGGCTGTAAACCCTGTAAACTCCATCCCTCTGGGAGCTTTCTGCTACAGTTGGGGAATTAACAACACACGTCAAGCTCGTTATGTGATTCTCAGGGTTCTGCTCCAATTTCTGCTCCTAGAATTTCTAAGCCTGAGTTTCTAAGCATTTCAGCCCCGAACAGTGCCCCCCTGACTTTAGTGAATGTGAGTATTTACTCCTGAGAAGCCCACCTCCTGCTCCCCTGGGTAGAAACAACAAAGCTAAACAATGAAACTCTAATTCTTACATATTGTTTCTACCCTTCCACACCAGGTAGACAATCAGACTTAAGTCCTGAAATCTCTTTCCAATACTCCGTTTCCAGAAAAAATAAGGAAAATGGATACTTTTCTCCTCCCCACTCTAATCTGGATATAAAATGAAATGAAAATCAACAAATAATTCAGTGTGCCTGGACCTTAGTTTATTAAACAAACAAAGGGGTTGGTCAACGTATTTAAATTTGTACCATGGCCAGACGGAGCAGCAGTTGGCTGTTAGCCCAGAGAACTGTGATATACAAATATCTGGCTCCGCTGAGGGATACAGCAGGGCCCGCAGGGAGAGTGTGGGTGGCAGACCCTGGCCCTAGCCTAGTCCTGTCACCGACAGCTTAGATCTGGGTTTACATCACTTCACTCTCTGGGCCGTGGTTTCCTCCTCTGAAAAACACCGACATAAAAATATTTGGCGACAGTGAAATTACTTAAGAATGTGGATCCAAAGAACGCTTTGTGAAATCATAACAGCATTATTCCAAAATATTAGATGCTACCGGGGATAAGGTGTGGCATGTGTTTAATGGGCCCCTAGAAGGCCCACATTTGATTCTAGCAGGTCCCAGGGAAACTGCCAGAACCCTGAAAGGATTTCAAGGGAACCCAGGCCCCAGGGAGGCGAGCTCAGAAGTCAGTGGAAAGAATTCTATTCCCCACGGCCTGCCAGCCCTTGGCCTCCTAAAGCGATCAGATGCTGGATTTGGAAACAGCCAACCCAATAGAATTCTTCACACTTCTAATTACTTCATGATTCGTACACATTTGAGTGGTTCCTTCAAGGCTGTTGTATTAATTCACAGATTTTCATTATTTTTACTTCTCCTTTCCTTGCCAATTAGCTGAGCTAGCTGCAACTTGGCATCTGGGGACAGCTATAGTGAGAACCAGGCTGCCCTCCCCCTCAGCCGCCACTGCCTGGGAACTTCACCTCAGAGCTCAGACGTCACCACAGGGCACGGATAGGTGGGAGCTTATTCCTGGGTGACCGAATCCATTTCCCCTGCTTTGAGAGAAGCCCCTGGGTCACCTCTCCCCATCTGTATACACTGACGGAGCCCTACGGACTCACACTAGAATCTAACGCCGCAGGGAGAATGTTTCATGGGGTTGCCTCCTAACCCCATGAAGATTCTTTCGTCAAGGTCCCCAGAAATTAGGAGAGGACCCTGTGCAGCCAAGTGTCTGGTGCGGCTTGTAAATACCAACCAAACTCATGGTCACGTGAGACCCTGTGCTCTGGGCCATCTCCCAGGCAGGGGGTCTGCATAAGTCCTGGTGTTCATTCTGAATGGACATGGCCTTGTGGGCCTTACCTTATCTCTCTAAAATGGGACGATGACACATGCTCTGCCTCCTTGCCAGGTGACTAGGAGGAGGGGTGTGAAATGCTATAAATGCTAAAGGCAGGCAAGGGGCCGTTATAACCAGGTAACTTGGGTTTGCAGACAGCCCGGTGGTGGTGTGTTTTAGCTCTGCTTTCAAATCAGAAGGATCTCAAGGCTGGCTTTTGGCAAGGAGTGAGCAACCCAATTTCAGCCTCTCCTTCCTCTAGGGCTCAAGCCAACTCTGGAGTTTGCGGGGAGCAAGAAGGAATGTTCCGGAAGGGAGTGTCTATGGACTCACTGGGCCATAGCTATCCGTTGTATCCTCCTTGAGTGATTTTTGTCAGCTTCTTGCTTTTAGAACCTTTCCCCGGAGGGAGGTCCAGGTAGAACCCAGCTGAGGAAATACAACAGATGCTGAAATGGAGGCCCCATTGGCCAAGGTGACTGGCCAGGGGTGGGCGGGAGCAAAAATGCCAGAGCAGGAACAGTAACACCCTCCCCTGCTCCCTTAGCCACCAGGCCTAATGGAAACACCCATCTGCCTCGCAGATTAATGGGGGACTGCAGATGGCAGGGGGCAGGCTTCCAATGCAGCCAGCACACAGGGGCTCTCGTGACAAATTGCACCTGCCTGATAAATGACACTGCACCAATTAACATTAGCAAAGAGCCACGTGGGCACAGGGGTGGGAATATGCCGCCAAGCCTCCTTCTGACCTTCGTGGAGACTGGGCGTGCCACCCAGGCTGTGTTCATTCTGATTTGGAATGAAGCGCGCTAGCTGGAGCTCCCTGTGACCTCCTGTGAGCTGGAGGGCCTGGAGAGCAAAGGCAGGAGGAAACGGTGAAGAGGAAAGGGAGGGGAGAGGGACAAGAAGAAGGAAAGGCAGGTTCTCACAGGGGGCCAGTGCTGGGGAAAGTGGGCCACAAGTAACAGCCTGGGTGACCACTGGGAATCCTTCAACCATCCAGGAATCCTTCCCCCTCCCGTGGGGGCCGTGGGACACAGACTCCCCCACTCATCCCCCGGCTAAATGTGCAAAGACAGCAGGTGCCAGGAAGCCCAGTCCTTCCACCAAGGCTGGTTCCAGACACCTCTTCCAAGGAGTCTTCTCTGACCACTTGGTCCCTGTGCCAATCTCACGTCCAGAAGTGGGGTCGCCAGGTGTGAAGGTTAATTTTACTTCAACTTGGCTGGGCCATAGTGCCAGATATTTGGTCAAACATTATTCTGGATGCTCCTGTGAGGGTGTTTTTACATGAGATTTACATTTAAACTGGTGGACTTTGAGTACAGCTGATTGCCCACAACGTGGGGGGGGCATCATCCAAACAGCTGATGACCTGAACAGAACAGAAGGGTGACGTCCCCTGAGCAAGTCTGCCAGCCGACTGCCTTCATACTTCGACTGCGACCTCGGCTTTTCCTGGGGCTCTAGGCTGCCAGCCCACCCCACGGATGTTGGACTTGCAACCCTCCATAATCATGTGGGCTGATTCCTTAAAATGTAATTTAATATGTATATATGTGCACACACACACACACACAACTGGTTGTGTCTCTGGAGAACCCTGACTAATACACCAGGAAACTAATGACATTGCAGAGTCCTGGGAGGGGCTCTAACAATTTTGTATCTCTTCTTTTTAAGAGCCTCCCCTGCACCTCAAGTTGCATAAGCTTCAGACCTCACCAATCCTGGACCTAGCCGAACTTTTGATACAGGCCCTTACTGCCTTGCGTCTACTCTGGTGTTCATGCTTTATCTTGTCTTGCCCGTAAGAACACATCTTCTCTCCCTAGTTCAACTGGAAGCCCCAGAAGGTAGGGGCCGTGTCTTCTACGTCTTGGCCTCCTCTGCAGTCTGGACCAAAGCCCCTGGCCACACTAAGAGCCCCGATACACATTTGTTCAGAGTGCTGATTCCTGACTCCTGTGGGACTTTGGGAGAAGCAGCTAGAATGGGGCTCTCAAAGAAGGAAGCCACAGTCCCAGCAAAGCAGGAAGATGAAATTCAAGGGCAAAGTAAGAAAGCAGAAAACCTTGCCACATTCCATGCCCCGCACTTTTGCTGTCCCAACGTTCTGGTCGCTAAGGCTCAGTCTCCTGGGGTAACAGAGGCCAGCTAGGCCTGATGCAGATCGTGCAGTTTCCAGGGCCAGCCCTGGCTGCTGTGCCTTGTACCCTCTCCGGCGCCTTCCCCTGTGCCCTGAGTCAACTCAGGAAAGCAAAGAGCTGGCTGAGTTTTCAGGCAGCCCAGGCTCCAGCTTCCCCACGGCAAGTGCAAGTCAGCCAGGAGGGTTTCCTTTGCAAATATTCTTCCCTGCAGCGACCCCCGAGAGTGAATGAGAATGGAACTCAGTGCCACAGGATGACAGAGGGGACAGGCTGTCTGGCCAGGCCCTGTGCTTTGGCAAAGCGTACAGCTGACACAACACTCTTAGCACGCCACTGGGTGCTCTACAGTGTCATTTTCTAGAGACCCAGAGGCGGCCAAAACTTCCCAGGTGGCTGCACCAGGAAAGCACACCCGGCAGGGCCCTCCAGGAAGAGCATCTGCGTGTCTCAGAAGAGATCTGTCTTAAAACCATATGATCACCAATGACGCCGCCACTGCCCCCCACAAAACTCCTCAGAACTTATTTATAAAAAATTACATAAACCAAAGCATAAAAGTTTGTGTTTAGGCAAAAGAGAAATACGATGATAGTTCTTTAGCCCACAAAAGGATTTACCATTGGTGTTGTTTAAAAAGAAAAACAAACAATTTTTGCTTTTTTAAAAATGATAAATTCATCATATAAATATCAGGTAATAAAGATGAGAAAAACAAAACAGAAAGAATAACCCTAACACTCAGGATAAGCCCAGCTGACTCTTTGGTAACACACTTGTAGCTTTTTCTGCTTATATATAAAATGTTTTAAAAGGAAAAACAGGACCCTACAGTAAATACTACTTTGTAAGTGATAGACTATAAAGACATTCTTTGAATGAGGACACTGCTACATCATAACTCCATAGCATCATATAGAGCATTACGATTTACTCGTGTGGATTTCCTTAAACAGTGTACTCTTCTAGAAACTTACATAAAATGTTTGCAAATTTTAACTGAATACACAGATCTTTAGGAATGTAACTGGGAAATCATAATTTGGCTGGTGCTTTTGTATTCTGCTTCCTTTTGTACAACAGGCCCTACACAGCCCAAATACTCATGTGTTAATTTACTCTTTCGCTGAATGCCGACTACATGCCTCCTCTGTCCCCGCCATCGTGTGAGCACTGGAGATGCGGCCGTACACCAGTACACGGCTCCTTTCCCTGGTGGAACTCATACCGCAGTGAAAGAAGACAAACACTGAGATAAGTACACAAAGATAAACAAAAGGGAACAACAGGGATGGGTGATGCAATAGCATATCAGGGAAGGAGGTTATTTCAGCCAGAAGGCCTCTCTGAAAAGACATCATGTGGCTGAGACCTGAAAAATAAGATGCAGCCACCCATCCACGTGACAGCTGGAAGAAGGGCAGTCCAGGCACAGAACACAGAGAGTGCAAAGGCCCTGGGGCAGGAAAGTGCTCGGTGTATTCAGGGGAGAGACTAGTGGGGCTGAAGCCAGAGAGCAGTGCTGGGGACAAAGTTGAAGAGGTAGATCGGGAAGGGCCTTTATGTCATAGGAAAAAGTGGACAAGGAAGCCAAGAAGTGTCCCCAGCAGGGGAGCGATGTGATCTAATTTGCATGTACACAAGTTCCCTCTGGCTGATTCCTGATATGGAAGGAATGTATGAGGGGGTTGGCAAGAGTGGGGACAAGAAGGGCAATGGCGGGTGGCTCAGACTTCAAGGTGAGGGAGGTGGAGGGATGTGTGGAGAGATGCAAGACGTATTATGAAAGGGGGACTGATGGGATTTGCTGCGAAGATTGGGGACAGGAAGGGATTCCTAATTCTTTTGCTTGACTGACTGGGTGTTGATGGTACCATTTACACAGACAGGAAAGTCCGAGGACAAGCCGATTTGGGATGGGTCTAAATGAGTGTAGAAAAATCAACATGGCTGCATAATGTTTATAATCCTTTTGGGATCCAGCCTCCCTCTGGCTCTAAGGAGCCTGGTGTTTCAAGCACTGAGACCTGGCCCGACCAAGTTCTGGTTCCAGATTAGCCACTCCCTGCTGAGACTTCAGAGAATCCACCTCACCCCATGGGGTTTCCCCCATCTCTGGCAAAACAGATGGAATAAATTCCCGCTTTTGAACTCCTACAGCTCTCTTAAAGGCTGATAAATGACACCCAAAGAGCTACTTCAGCTCCTGGAAAGGAGGTACACTATAAATTATATGGTTTCCTTAGCTGTCTCCTGAATTAACTAACGGTCATGTCCACATGGGTAGCCAGAAGGTAGTTATCTTACTCCAAGGGCTTTGTCCCTGAAAAGTAGAACTCTTTTGGGGGCAGTATCTGAAATGATACCATTTATCTGACTGTACAGGTCACTAATTCCTCCCGACAATCATTAATTGGCTTGGGAACACGGGCATACATGGGCATTCACGCTCATTACCAGTGAGGCTCGTATTCTCAAGTCTGAAACCCATACACTTAGCAGCTCGTGGTAGCTGCTACACGGTTATTTTCAGCCTAGTAAATTATTCTTTAAACGAATGCCGTCATTCCAATTCTGCCTATGTCAGAGTTACAAGTCAGGGATCCAGTGCCATCAGGGAGGGAGCTGTTCTCGGCCAGTGTGCATGAGGTGAGAGCCTTCGCGACGGGCACTGCATATGCCACCGAGGTCCCCCTCTTGCCCCAGCTACTCGGGGTGTCTCTGGCAGACAGTGCTCAGCGTCAGCCCCCACTGAGGACTGCCCCGGCTGAGCAGAGTCGCCTGACCAGGGCTCACACTCCCTTCCTGGGGCAGCCCTCAGCCAAGGACAAACCGACTGGAGAGAACAAAGGGCCTCCGGCTTGGGGCTGCTCTGAATGACCATTTCAGCTGCAGAAGCTTCCAGAGTGTCAGATGAGGCTACCACGGCACCTGCATCCCAGCCCAAAGGCCCTTCAGCCCTGCTTTCCTCCTCTTCCCTCTTTGTCAAGCCTTGACCCCAAGAGCACTCCCTAACAAATGTCCTTCACAACTAGTCTTGCCCCAGTCTTCCTGCAAAGTCTGCTTCCCAGGGAACCCTCAGCCCGTGTGATGGCCTGGGCGGGACCCCCAGGAGAGACACGATTGGACCCTGCGCCCCTCCCAGAGGCTATGTCCTTCCTCCTCAAGGAGACGGCCCTGCTGGAAGCACCTGTGGCTGCTGCTTGCACAACTCCTGTCCTTCCTGCAGAACCCCCTTTCAAGGCCAGCCTTGTCTAGAGAGCGAGTCCCTCACACCCCACGCCTCTCCCTCCTCTGACTGGCGCACTTTCGATTTCTCCTCTCAATTGTTTGCCTACATCCTGCTTCACCTTTAATAAAGTCCCCTGAGATCGCAGTGAACTGTAAGGGCTGTTAATTGGTATTATGGATGTGTCCTGCCTCCCCAGACAGGCTGCAAACACCCGGTGGCCGGGGCTTGTGAGAATCTTCTGTTCCTAGCACAGTGCTGTGCACACCCTAGTAAATGTCACCGGGTGACGCTCACGGTGGCGAGCAGCGCGTGAAAGGATGGCATTTGCTAACGCTAAGTGCCAAGTGAACTGTACAAAGTATCGCGGATACTTGGAGATGGGAGAGACTGAAGAAACTCCAGGGAAATCATAAGAAAAATTTATAATAACTCAAATTCTCCAGCGACAACGGAGATTTCATTTTGGGGAAAAATTTTGCTCCTAGTAGCACCTACTCTCTTAGTCATTAAAACCTTGATTCTCCAACTTGTCACCCCCTTTCCTACCGTTTGGGATCCTGTCTGCACTGATTAACTGCTCTGGAGAGAGAGTCCAACGTCAAGTGTTTAGTGGCTCTGGCAAACAGTCTGTTTGGGGAGTCAGCCAAAATTTACGGCCTCACAGCAGACCGGGATGCTCTGTGACTGGGTCTCATTTCACTGGGTCATTCTGCTGTCCCCAAACCTGTAACAGCAGCCTCTGCCATTAGGATAGCATCCCGTTTTTCTCCCTTGTACTCAAGGCTGCCAGCTCACGTATCTATTCCCCTGTTCTCACTGCTTGCAGCGCTATGTATCTTTAGCTCGCGTTTTAGTATTTAGGGACACTTGTTATTTTTGTCCTCTAGTTGTTCCCTGTTTAGGTCTCCTTTCCTCCTGGGGATGAGGACCTGCAGGTCGGGCATCTCTGTCTTTTGTCTGCTGTCTGGAAGGCAGTGTAGACAGGAAGAGCATAAGCTTTGCAGTCAGAAGCTTTCTAATTTGGTACAAGCTACTTTATCCTTTCTAAGCCTCGGTTTCCTCATTTGGAAAATGGGGATAATAGGTCCTTCTGCATAAGGCAGATGTGACTAAATGAGTGATCGTGCAGTAGCCACTAATGTAGCCAATGCTTGCTAAAATTAAATATTCTTTTTTCTCTATAATAGCATTCAAGGGCCCTGTTTCTTTGCAAGTCAAATAATCAAGAGGCTACTTGGCTCAAAAGAAATAAAAATAAGATAAAATAATTACTAGGTTGATAGTTACCTAAATACACGGATAAGTTCTCTAAAGACAGAAGGGAAAGTAGATAGATGCTTTGTGGTTTGATGGTGGGGCTGGGCCACAGTGGGGTATTTTTCTTTCTGTAAGGATATGTTACTGTTGCTATAACATTCTTTGTGCTGTAATTTTTAAATATGAGTAAGAGTATATGAAATCTTCATATTTAACTGTGTGGCACCCCTTCCCGCCCCGGGTGAATACAAGCAGAAAGTAGATGTTGACAAGCCAGAGCGATCTTGTGCATGGAGATGGTATCTCAGATCATGGCCACATGGAGATGCAGGTTAAACAGGCAGATCCCACGTCAGAATTTCTAATGAGGGGAACTAAAAATCTGCATTTTATTACATAAGTGCCTCAGGTAACGATATGCTCCCAGAAGTTTGAGAGATTCTGGCCGACAGGAAAGAACACCAGATCAGAAGGTCCGAGTTCTAGTCTCAGCCCTGCTGCTAACTGTCTTAGCAAGTCATGGGGTCCTGTGGAGTTCCATTTTGTGTTCCTGCTGTAACACTTCCAACTCGATGGTCGTCACAGCCCCTTCTGAAGGGAGAAGGCATCTGTCACATTCCCCACTGGGAATCCGTGCCAAAGGAGAAAAGTTGGACAGAGAGCCTAGATTCCTGAGGATAGCTAAATAATCTCCAGGACAAATAAATATTCAGCAAGTGATCGGGCCTCAGCAAAAGTGAAGTGCATGCCTATTGTTGCCAACCCAAATAAAGAACTTGCACAGCCTGCATTTCCTTGGAGAGCCAATATCCTATTTCTGTTTCATGGCTGGCAGCTCTGCGACACAGCCAGCATCCCTACTCATGCCAACCTCCCCGTGGGCTGGCCTGAGGTTGATCCTCTGCTCTCACCAGCAGCACAAAGAGAAAGGACTGCATCAGGAAGAGGACAGAAACATCGGTCAATTGGGCTTAACTTTGGTACAAGAACGAAATGGTTAAAAATACCACCTAAAAGGAGGTTCAGCATGATGAGCAGGTTTCCAAGAAGCATGACTGTGCTCACTGAATTGGGAAAGGAAGTCTTACTAAAAAGACACAGGAGGAAAGGGGCCAAAATCATTGATCACTGAGATTTGCTTGTCTCATTGGGCAAATCAAGGACTCTGGATCCAGTTTAATTTAAACTGAATTTTGATGTGCTAGGTAAACATTATAATGACTCACAGAAAAACAAATTATGGCTGATCCCTTTTTTTTTTTTTTGGATGAAGGGTTTCACGATTGTAGACTCATTAGTATACAGTATCAGGGCCTTATGTTCCTTAAGCTAGGAATCTCTGGCTGGGTCATGTTAATCCAGGTTTAGAGAAATCTGAGTCTTCACAAAAGATCCTTCAAATCGTTCTTTCCCTTTTTTATTTTTTGCAGGGAGATGGCCTAATTAAAATGATACATTTTAGCACTTCTCAGTTTACATGCACCTTCTTGCGTAAGTAACACGTAATGACTTTAACCAACTTGGGCCATAGAAAGCATCTTCTAGAAGGGCAGTTACCAGGCCAGGGGCCTGAGTCTTGCAGGGTTTAAGTGTCCACCACACTGACTCTCAGACGGTATTCTGTAGGGCACAGTCTTTGCATTTTCCCTCTATGTTTGCGGTGGTCTTACTTGTCCTGATCCTTCCCTTCAAACACCTTTCCTACTCGGCTGTGACGAGCAAACTCCTACCAGTGGAGCAAATGCTTTTTCCTTAGGCTTACAGACGGTGCCTAATTGCTTGTGGTCTCTAACACTTCTAAAGATAGCAAAAGATTTAAACATTACCTTGATACATTTTAGAGATAATGCAAAAACACAGACATCCTCAAAGCCAAGGGAAATTTAGTAAAGACAAATAAAAGATGCAGTATTTACCCCCAGTCTTATCTGAAAAAGTCACTGGAAAAGGCCTGAAGGTCTTAGAGGACCCCAGATTTATTCCTAAATTGGGATGGCAGAAGTATTTTCTAAAAGCCATCTTGATACAGAAATGTATGATGAGACATAGAAACTAAAAGCCTATATATATTCCTCCTTTTATTTTCCCATTATTATCAAACCACTATTTGGGGTATTATGTAAAAGCAAGTTTAGAGACAAAAGAAGAAAGTTTTCAAATAGGTTGGAGCTCTCCTCCAAATAAGTGGCTAACTCCTAAAAAGCAGTGAGCTCCCTGTCATGGGATGTGTTCAAGAAGGAGAAATGATAATCTGTCGAGGATGACATGGAGAAGATTCTTGAGTTGGATAAACTCTGAGCATCGGTTCAGTGCTAAGACTTGAGGATTCTAGAAACAGCAGTAGTCACAGAGATAGAAAACGAGATGGATGGGGGTGGTTTAAGGTCTTATGGTTACAGGTTGGAGTGAAGTTATAACAGGAATGTTCCAGAGAGGGTTTCAAATCATCAGATGAATGAAAGGATGAGAAGGGCTGTCACATTTCTTCCATCTGACTCTTGATATAACATCTGATTGGCCCACCATGAGAGCTGTAACCAACGATCTTAAGGTTTTCTCAGCTCTAGAATCATTCAGATCAGCATGAGCTCTCATTGGTTCTGCGCAGAGGTGGCCACGTGGCCCTCCCACGTGGAACGACCGAGTAGAACAGACTGGAGTTTGTCAGTGCTTTAACAAACTGGAATGAGCAGGGGTCTAAAATCAAAGTCAGGTTTAATCCTTGGAAAAGTCACGTTTGTTGAAACGTAACACCCTGGGGGTTTCTGGCTTATCCTTCTCTTTAACTATTTCAAATGCTTTAAACTCTGCACTTTATTTTCCTGCCATGTGCAGCATTAAAATGGAATAATTTTCCCTCTTGATTTAAAAGACCAAAAGTGTTTCCTCTGTTTAAAAAAAAAAGTTATTTCAATAATGCCTTTGAAATTATAGAACCTCACATCTTGCTTACGTTCAAATTGTTTTACCCACCATGGGCTAACTCTAGCATGCCTCATTTTGAGAAAACCTGCAAAAATCCAAGAGCAACAAGAAAAACCCACCGATAATTATTCACTCCTAAAGGTCTCCTTCCTTTTGCACAATAATTCACAGAACTACAAGGCCCTAGAGCCAAAAGCTGGAAACTTAGAGGGGAAGTTCATGGTGGTAACAATAGTAACAATTGTTGCCATTCATTAAACATGGCTCTCCATTAAGCCCTCTTAAATATTTTATCTCATTTAAGCCTCAAGACAATCCTGAGAGGTAAATAACAGTGACTGTATTTTATGGATGAAGAAACAATATTTTAGAGCTTAAGCTCAGGAGGGTTGAGGACTTCAGCTTGCAGAGCTGGGATTGAAATCCAGGCAATATGGCTCCATACCATGCTGCCCCTACTGGGTATCACATTGCCCTGGCAATCTTAAACTTTCTCTGTAGCTGTAGAAGCCCCACTTTCACCTACCACCACCCCTTTTCCCCATAAGATGACTTATGCAGAACCTTAAGACATACAACCCATCAAAATGGAGTTGTCATGGCTAACACATAGGGAAGGGGAGTTCAAAGCCAGCCCCTAGCACCTGAAGCAACACTGAGCAATCCTAAGGTTCCTTGGAACGCAGTTTGTAAACCAGTAGTCTAGCCAAAGCCCCCATTTTTACAGAAAAGAGAACTGAGGCCAAGCTCAGTAATGTAACTGGATCAAAGTCATTTTACTATTAATAGTTTTGGGCTGCTTGTAGATCTGAACTGAGTTCAGTTTTTTCCCCTAGGTGTCTTGAAAGAGTTAAGAACCTCAGCTTAACATTCCAGGTAGCATCTGGCCTGCAATGTGCTTAAAACCATCCAAACCTCTTCCCTATATGTCTGTTGTTTTGATAAAGTACAACTCAACTTGGGCAACCATACATCCTTTAATCTTAATTACCATACCCCCTTCCCAATTTATATAAAAAAATATACACTTGTGGCAGAGATTACTGGTTGTCACCCAAATCATGTTCTCCCATTCTTCCAGAGAAACATAATTTTCAGTTGGACGCAAGGATACCCATAGAAGACTCCATCTCTCAGCTGTCTGTGGCCAATGGGACGTGTGTAGAATTCATGTGTACAACTTCAGGGTCAGGCCCTTAAAAAGAGGGCCATGCCCTGCCTTTCACCCTTTTTCCTTCCTTCTGGCTAAACTGCAGACATGGTGGGAACTGTCCAGAACCATGCAGATGAGGGTAACATCTTAGGGAAAGGGGAGCAACAAGATAGAAGGAGCCTGGGTCCCCGAGATTGTGGAACTGCTACACCTGCAGCAGATTGTAGACTGCTTACCCTGCAGCATGGTGCGAGAAAGATATAAACTGCAATATTGTTTAAGCAACTAATATTTGGGGCAGCATTCCCTCCCACAATGTGGATGCAAGAGGGGCATGTGCACTGGACCACACTAATCAGGAAGCACTAGATCTCTCTCTCTCTCACACTCACACGCATGCACACATACACGCGCACACGCACACACATAATTATTAAAGAATGCCTGGGCACCCCACTCAGTCAGGACGACCCAGGGCTGGGCACTGACACAGCATGAATAAGTAGTAACCTGAACATCCACTTAACGTGACAAACATCATTCAGGCCCCAGGGGACCGCTTCTCCACATCTCGTGCCCTCAAAACAAAAGGCTACTGTGTCCAAGCGTTGTGAAAGGTGGGGGACTGTGCCATTGCCAGCAGGAGGGACAGATGCAGCTTCAGAGCACAGGGGAGTTTGAGCAGTGCCAGCCCCTCGGTATGGACTCATCAAATCCCTTCCTCAAAGACTAGCAACGCAACGGAATCCCTACACCTACTCCCATAATGGATAATACTGTTTCCCATAAGGGTCTTCTTTTTCTTCATCCTCTAGTTCTTGGTCCTACTGGTACAACTGAAGCAGTGTGGTATTCACAAGAGTTGCATATGGAAGCTAAGGGACAGTTTGCAACATTAAACAATTCACATAACCTTTAAACATATGCATGCAAGGTAGGTCTAGAGGAAACATGTGCGACACGTGAAACTGATTCTTTACGTTGGCAGCTACATGGACTTTAAAAGATACAATTATAAATAGTTTTATTTTTGTGAATATTTTTAAAGATTCAATTAAATGGTTAAGAACTTAAATCACAATCTCAGTTTTATTTCAATAATTTTCACTTAAAATTTGACATTTATCATTCATGTTTTGATTTTTAATTTTGGATATTTTGAAATGTTTTTTCTTTTTTTTTAAGAGACGGGGTCTCGCAATCTTGCCCAGGCTGGAGTGCAGTGGCTATTCACAGGCGCGATCCCACTACTGATCAGCAGGGGGGTTTTGACCTGCTCGGTTTCCAACTAGGGCTGGTTCACCCCTCCTTAGGCAACCTGGTGGTCCCCCGCTCCCAGGAGGTCACCATATTGATGCCCAACTTAGTGCAGACACCTGATCAGCATAGCGCACTACAGCCCAGAACTCCTGGGCTCAAGTGATTCTCCTGTCTCAGCCTCCCAAGTAGCTAGGACTACAGGCACATGCCACTGTGTCCAGCATGGATATTTTTGAATATTTTAGAAAAAACCTTTTTAAAAACATTAAGTTTTAATTTTTTGATTCATTACTTTAAATTCAGATTTTGATGGCAATATATTCAAATTTGGCACATATTTAATTTTTTAGTCTCTTGGATCTTTACCATCAATTGGACACGGGTTATGTTAAACAACATAATTAGTTATTATGCATTATTTGTCTATTTTATCACTCTGTGCAAACATTGTCCATCAGCAGAATACCCAACATGAGTAATAATTTAAATTCCATTATCTTTAATATTTTGCCAATTTTTGTCAATATTGGTCAATGATATCATTTACACATATTTTGTCATTTATAATTGTGATTTATAACTTTTCATGCTTTAGGTATGGTAATTCATCCATTGGTATTCTTGCCCTGGGCTCTACAAATATTAGGAAAGGGGCTGATTTAGGGTCTGTCTTAGAAAAACTAAACTTAAGTCCTGAACAATGCAGTCACTTTGTCTACCTCTTAGATAAGTCAGAACCCACAATAATGTGAAACTAAAATGCTAAATAGCAATCATGAAAATAATTCATTGGTTATTATTCTACATCCTCCATACGGTATATAGGACTCAGAGTCTCTGTACAGCCAAGTGTCACACAGGGGTTGTTTTGACACAATCAAAGTTTACAGATAAGTTCATGCATTAGTTATCTATTGCTGTGTAACAAATCGGCATACATGTGGCAGTCTAAAATAACACGTATTTATGAAATTATGAATTTCTGTGGGTTAGGAGTCTAGACATGGTTAAACCGGGTCCTCTATACAGTGTCACAAGGATGCAATCAAAGTGTCAAATGGGCTGTGTTCTCATCTGGAGGCTTGACTGGGAAGAATCCAAGCCCATTCAGGCTGTTGGCAGAATTCATATCCTGGCAGCTGTAGGACTTAAGGCCCCAGCTTCTTACTGGCTACTGGCTGGAGGCCACTCAGGTCTAGGCGCCACCCACAGCTCCCTGCCAGGTGGCTCTCTTCACAGACCCTCTCACGTATGGCTGTATGCTTTTTCAAGGCCAACAAGTGACCTTCTCTCCAGTCTGTTAAGAGTCATGGGAGCAACACCCATCACCTTTGCCATATTCTGTCGGTTAGAAGCAAGTCACGGTTTCTGCCACGCTCAAGGGAGAAGATTATACAGGGGGGTTATAAAGCAGTTATACTCATCAGGGGTCACCTTAAGATCTTTCTCCCACAACGTGTGTTCTTATGTCCTAGAAGGATGAAAAGATCTTGAAAAAATTTCCACCTACCTAGAGAAGGAAGTTGATGGACACAATTTTCAGAAATTCACCCAGGCCCCTACGTTTTCCCTAGCTAGAGGATTCCACGCCAGGAACTCTGCTGAAACTGACACTAACTGTCATAGATCTTTATAGCCTTTCTAGCTGTCTAACCAAATCAGTCAGGATGGTACCCAGTCACTGTCTGCCCTCTGCCTAGTTAGAAAGTTCTAGGTTTATTACTCCTGCCCTTAGAGAAGACATCTTTTAATGTTTGGAGGTTGAGGCCACGAATTCAGCAACAATTTCCTGCTAGTTCCATGACCACAAGCTGCCACAGGATATACACAGAAGATGACCCCAGTCCCACCTGTTGTCTGAAAGTATGTAGCCCTGTTGGCAAGAAAAAACAAGAAGAATTTGCAAAATGCAATTCTGTTCTAATGTCATCTCTTCCTCCCTGACACCTCCAGTCAGACTCCTTCTCTGGGTATCCGCACAGATATACAGCCTCCTATACAGAGTTCTGTGCCCTCACATGCCCTGTGTGATTATCCACCTAAGATCTTTCTCTCCCGCTATCCTGGGAGCTCCCCGAGGGAAGGGATGATTTACTAGAACCATTGCTGACACAAAGCCATTGCGCCATGTCGGTTTGGATGCATGGATGGACAGACACATACATGAATAAATGGATGTATGGATTATAACCAATGAGCTATGTAATGGGAAACAGTGTGGGACTGCAGGTGTGAAGCCTTGTTCAGCTATAACATGCCTCTGAGCTTGTTTCTAGTTTTTCCACTAGTAAAAAAATGGAATTGTACAATATTGAGCAAAAGCTCCAGACATAAAGGAGTATTTTTCTCCTACAATTCCATTTAGATAAAGTTCAAAACCAGACAAAACTGAGCTATGGGTAGAATGGGAAGGTGAAGAGAGCTTCCTAGAGGGGACACAGACAAGTTTTCTAGGGGCCTAGAAATCGTCTATGGTATTACTGGCCATATAGCATATACACATGTAAAAAATTCATCAAGCTGTACACTTCAAGTTCATGACCTTTACTTTATGTAACTATACTTTGATTTTTAAGGCTATGGGAGTGTGCTGAGGGCTCTCTGTAAGGAGCACAGTATCATTCCTGCATAAGGAGTCAGTATTCTCACCATGGAATGTGGTATCAGTGCTGTGATCACCTCAAAGGCAGCCAGCACTGGAGCTGTTTAATCTAGTGTTTCCAGGTCTGGCTTCTTGCTGACGTGGGCAGGTGCCTCCAGAGGAGTGCTACCATTTCCTCTGGGCCACTTTATCTTTCTCTGCAGACCTTAAAGCTCAAATGCTGCGTCATTAAGTGATTCCCTGAAGCCTTCCTTGAGGCCAGGGAACAATGTCCCGGCTGTCAGAGACAACAGCAGCTCTCCCTGGGGCAAGAGTGGCAAGGTTACACTCTGGCCCAGGCCTGGACAAGGAGCTCAGTGAGGCCTTCTAGCAAAAGGTCTGCTCCGCTCACTCCTTCGGGGGAGGCCTGCGAGGAATCATGTCTCTTGCAGTTTCTGCAGCCACAAACAAGAAACTGCTGGATGTTCTCTTGATATCCCCCAATTCATTCTTTAAAAGGTAGGACGTTGCACATTCTTGAGCTGGTGATGGGAAGATAACGCTGAGGAAGAGAACAACATGGGAAGCCTCTAGAGATGACAGAATAAATCGCTCTTCCAAGCACACACAGTTTTGGGGAAATATGCATCTCCAAGTTAGTATGTTGGAGGCTAATAAGAAACAACCTCCTCTCAAAAATTTTCTCTTCCATGTAATGTGATCACTCTCCCTTTCCTGAACTCAAACTCCACTTGAACCCACCCAAATCTGAGCCATTTCATCATGTGAGTAAGAAACCGCTCTCCACTTGTTGGGTTCATCTCACCGTGTAACAAGATTGTCAGTTCATTCACAGCCAGGCCATGTCTCAGGCATGTCCTTTTCTCCCACTGTCCCTGGCCCAAGGCTGGGTACATCCTCTGTGGTCATTAAATACTCGCTGACTTACATACATGTCCAGAATCTGATAATTACATAATTCGAGCACATAACGAGCGACCTCCACCAAGAAATGTTCTTGGCACTTGGCAAGTACGGGTGCGGGGACAGGGAGGAAATATTATGCCTCAAAACACTCACCACCAAGTGGAGAGAGGGGAGGAGTAGAGGATGCACTTATAAGCTGCCCCTCTTTGCTGTGATAGAAGCCTAGGAGGGGAGTACATGGAGCACCATTCACCCCTGCCCACCATCTGTCAATTTCAGCACCTTGAAAACAAAGAAACGGCAGCAGAAGAGGGTACACCAACCAGTTGTGAAGCTCTTGTCACTCAGCTCTGAGCCACCCCTTCTATTCTCTGTGCAGTGATGCTGGGTTGGGAGTCAGCCCATCTGCAAATCACGTTGCTCCTGTGACAGCTGGCTCCCTGTTCGTTCCTGCCAACAGGGGGCGCTAGAGAGAGACTGCAGGGCAGGAGGTGGGCTGTTCCTGCAGCATGGCCCCCAGCAATGGCTCCTCACCCTGGCACTGGACTTGGTTCTAGTTTCCCATTCCCCCCACTCTTAGAACCAATCTCAGGGCACGCCTCAGAGGTATGAGCAGCATCTGGCAGGGCTGGCTTCTCCAATCTCTGCTCTGAGAGGCTCTCCTACAAGGACCCAAGACGGCCACACCAGTCAAGTGGCAGTCCCTCCTGTGAAGGCTGAGCTGCAGTTCTAGGAGCCCCCTTCTCCAAGCTTCTCTCCTCTGTTCCCTCAGCCTTGGGGGTGGTGGCTGCTTCCTGCAGGTATGTCTCCGCACTACCTCCAGGTCCCCACTTACCTTTGCGGGCCTCCCACGCCTGTTGAAACGCTTCCCTCCCTTAAACTCTCTCTGTTAAAGTAACTGGTGTGGTTCTGTTCTTCTAACCATGATCCTGGTTGGTACAGAGGGGAGGCGACCTGCCCAATTATCCCTTGTGACAGAATGGGGACCAGGATCCAGGCTTCATGGCCCAAGATCCTGATTTTTCTATCCAATATATCCACTGCATCTATAGAACAACATGATAAAAGAGAGCACAACATAGTGAGCAAGTGGGCTTTAAAGGCAGATTGTCTAAATTCAAATCCTGCCTTCACCATGTACTAGCTATGTGACCTATGGCAAGTTATTTGATCTCTCTGTGCCTCAGTTTCCCCATAGGTAAAACATAGGTGATAATGGAACCTATCTTAGGGATGTTGTGACACATTAACCAAGTAGCAAACACTTAGAATAGTACCTGGCACCACCACCACCATCATCATCATCAAGAAGTAATTGTGGCAAAGTAGAAAGATGCAGCGCTCAGTCGTAGTCATCTGTGTTTAAATCTTGGTTCTGTCTCTTATTCATTGTGTGTACTGGCAAGTCACTTTATATGACCTTCAGTTTCCCCTGCCCCACAATAAGACATATCTCACAGGCTAGAGGAATAAACATGATGATGCATACAAATGCTCAGTATAATCTCTGGCAAGCAAGTGTGCAATGAAAGTTATCTGCTGCTGTTATGAATTTTACCAAATCCGATGAACCCCAAATCTTCTAGATCTCTGGTACACACATGCAATGAGTTTAGAACAAGGGCACCTTGCATTGTCATTGTGAAAAAGGAAGTGAATCTGTACTCTCAATGTCTCTGACAGCCTATCCTTTTAGATGATATACAACAAGAACTTCCAACTGGGATGAGGCAAGTAGTATCTCTAAATGTCAGCTCAGCTCTACTCACTGACATGCTATCTTATGGCCAACTGAAGTTAAAATTATAACTGATATCTTCTCTACTTGCAAGAAGGATTTTCTGTGACCTACAATAAAACATTATACAATTTAAGATTTAAAGTCAGTGAAGGAGGAGGGAGGAAATGGGTAAAAATAACCTACCATGATCTTAAGTCAAAATGGTTATTACTTTCAACTATCAAATAAATCCTATTTCCCAAAAGGCAAGGTATAAAGAAAAATATAATTGCTTACATAATTCTCGTTTTTGATAAGGAAAAGCATAATTTTTCTGAAAGAAAATTTTCCATGATACTAAATAGAAAAATTAATTAAATGAGACTTTGAATAAGGACTATTGAATAGCATAATGGATAGTCTCTTCAGTGGCAGCTCTTGAGAATTACAAGAACTCATTATGTGGCTTCTTCTTATATGGTCCAATAGAGGTAGGCTCTTGCACTATAAGATTGGCAAATCATCTGCAAAACCATCAAAGATGACAGTCACAGTTTACTGAGTGTTTCTCTAGGCCAGGAAGTGGAATAACAAAATTTTAAGACCATTCCAGAATATAAATTACCTTTTTTTCTTTCAAAGAAAGACAAGAACATGGCTGAGAGTGGAAAGAAGACAACAGGCCTTGGACGACTGATGGAAATACAAGATACATGACTGATAGTGATTCCCACGGAACTGCCAATCTCCAATGTGGTTATTGTACTGTGTGGCAGAACTGCCAACCCAATTTGTGCCTCTGGCCGTTTCCATCTACCTCCTCCACTGCTCAGACCAACACTTTTCTAGAAACAAGACTTTTCATTCTCTCCCTGTGATTATGTCAAAATAGCATGCACAGCCAAGAACAGGGATCAAAGCAGCAAAGTTGCCAAGAGATAAAAGAAAAAAATCCAAAGGCATGGACCCGAGGTAGCATACACAAGGCTTAAGAATTTAGGATGTGTGCACAGGCCTGGTCCATAGCGAGAACTTGGTGAATGGCAGTAGATACAGCAGTAATGCCAGGCTGTAATGACCATCCTCCTGAACCCTGTCCTCCTCCTTAATGAGGAAACATGTTCAGTTCTTGAAGGCTCTGTTTCTTGCTGTATTGTTTGTTGCAGACCTTCAAACCCCTTACCTGTTAGCCAACTTATGTATCTCTGCATAAGACAAGTCAGGAACTGGACTGGGTCACATCCTAGTCACCTGCACTAGGCCATTCCATCCTCAAGCTGGCCACTCTCGAGAAGCCAAGGCAAACTTGAGTACAGCACCCCCATGACATTCTCTGCAGCCCAAAGCGAAATATCCACAGGCCTTTCCCTGATACTAAAATATATCTACTCCCAACCTAGCAAAACATAATGGTGGATACGGCCTTCTGGGGCGAGACAAAAAGTAGAAGTTAGAAATAGAACTTAGAAAAGGGGGCTGTTTTACTTAAAAGCATCAGTCTCTTCTTGACATCCATTATCTAATACGCTCTCTTGTTCTCGCGTGTCTGTAAAACTCCTTAGGATTTAGCAGGAGTCAGATTTGGGAGTTGTTTTTCTAATAGAGAAAGAGAGCTTGTGCCTCGTGGACGAGGGGATATTTTACGATCATGAGCTTCTCTAACCATGTGAAGTGATGCCTCGTTTATGCAGTATGATCTGGGAACGGGGTGTGTTATATAAACTGCCCTAACAAATAACAGGAGGATGACTGCTCACTGTCAGCATCAAAACTTTAACATTCGCCACTTGGTTGGAAGTTCCAAAGCATATCACATACTTTCCTGCCTCACTAAATGAAGCACACTAAAAATCACTTAATCATCTCTCAATAATTCGGGGCCATCATTGTAAGCGTCAACCATTACTCTAGGCGTTAGAACAATGACACTATTTGAGAACTACTGTGGTAAGGGGCTATTTTTTTCTCCTACCTAAATCATCCCAGAATTTAGCGGTTCTTTTGTCTGATCTTTATACTTCTGTGCCTCCTTCTCTATCAGCAATCACTTCTTGCTGCTTTGACTATGCCTATCTCAAGTTCCTTCAAAATTGCTTTCTCTCATCTGTGAAGTAGGGAAGCAAATCAAGCTTGTTAGAACTCCATGTAAACCAAGAGCAAATGAGCTCTGAGTAAGGGACTCAAGGAGTAGAGAAGTGAACATTAGCACGAGGTCTTTGTGGTGTCTCTCTTGGGTAATGGAAGACTGTTATAACCTGAATTTGTCCACCCTATACCAGTGTAATCAGCCTGCCTATTAAGACAAAGTTTGATAATAATAGAAAGAAAAGAAAAGGAGAAAAGAGGAGAGGAGAGGAGAGGAGGGGAGGGGAGGGGAGGGGAGGGGAGGGGAAGGGGGAGGGAAAGGGGGAGGGAGAGGGAGAGGGAGAGGGAGAGGGAGAGGGAGAGGGAGAGGGAGAGGGAAAGGGAAAGGGAAAGGGAAAGGGAAAGGAAAAAAGAACAGTGAATACTTACTAGTGCTTACAAGGTACCAGGCGATGTTTTGGGCTTTGCGCATATGAACTAGTTTCCCCTACCACGGGCCCATGAGGAAGACACTATTATTATTCCCATTTTGCAGGTTTGGACTCTGAACTGAGGCAGAGAAAAGACTGACCACACTGGCTGGTGTGGAAAATCAGGTTCTGGAGGAAGGACAGTGTCACATTCGCTGGTACACACATGGCTCCTACAGGAACCCCAAGAATGGACGTGTATATTACAAGGATAAAAAGGGCAGGAAACTGGCATGTGGTTACCTAGCACAAGAGTCCCCTCTCTGTAGTGGTCACAGAGGGAGAGGATATGTGGGTATGCCTTAATGAGTGCCTTAGTGGCTCAGAGGTCCCTAATGAGCCACTTTCACTTTGCGGACAGAGGGACACACCAGGGAGATGGACGCTGGCGGAGCTGCTGAGCTCTGTGGTGGCTGATGACTCCTTGCCCGGGTCAGCATCACCCTGGGAACAGAGCCAGCCAGGGATGGGGACTGCACCAGGGGTCATGGCCTGTGGGGTGCTTACCTGTCTGCTGACCCACCAAATCGGCTTGCCAGATTCTTCTGGTAACTACCTACAGCCCCTGCATTAGCTGAGGGCTCTGCAGTCCCTCTCCACTACCTCCCTACCAGGAGGTATGACACAATTTAAGCAAGCCTTGGATGAAATTTATTAGCAAGTCTGCACACACAGCCACAGGAGCAGTTTTTGTAGCTCAGGGAAAGTCCCCATCTTGACTCTCTGACACCTCAGTCTGCACCCAACATCCAAGGAGGCTGCAGCAAAATCCTGGGATTGTGGGGGATTCGGGCACCAGAGGTCCTTCCTGAAGTGAGGTCCTCAACCCTGACCCTTAGATACCTGGACTTGACCACTGTACTGAACCCTGGGGCTTGTGGATTTTTATACCTTGTTCATGCAGGGGGCGTGGCCTGGACAATCTTTCTAACCAATCACTGCTCTGAACACCACTCATTATACCATCAAAAATTCATTTCTCACATGCCTTATGCTAATTAGCAAACCCTCTAGTATAGATGTCAAGCATACTTGGAACTTTGAATAACAATCTCTGGAATGTTGATTCCTGATTAGGATATTTCAAATGCTAAGCACTTACCCCTAGGGTGTGGACTGGAGTTTAATTGTGCCCACACCCCTGCTGTACTTTTTATATGGAGATACTTAAAAGTAAAGGTCCCACAGTCATTCATCTGAGCTAGGCTCAAGGGGCAGGGCTAGCCATTCTGATCAACAAAGACAGTGAGGATGCTCCAGGCAAGGATGTTCTAGGATGTTCCACCAAAGAGGCGGCTTAGAGGCCCTAAACCTCAAATGGGTTCAGGGAATTGTAAACTCTACCAAGTGGGTTCCATAGGCGATTGCACAGGCCTTGTGGGGGCAGGGGAGGGGGAAGCAGAGGCAGAGGGAGTTACAGTCAAATAAGTTAACCCATTGTCTTTATACAGGGTTTATTGGACCTACAATGTACTTATTAACATGCACAGTGACCCTCTGGGAAGCTCTGCGGCATTTCTCAAATTACTTTGTCTATGGAATCATTTTTCTACAGAGCACCTTAAGGGACTATATCCTAAGAAAGATAATTGAGAAAGCACGGTATAAAAAACACGGGAGAGAAAGCTGGCTTACACTAGCTAGGAAATATTGGGCTATTGACTGGAAAGAAAAAAGAAATTTACTCACTGGGCTAAGGTTTATGATATTGCAATAATGGGTTGTTTCCTTAGGATTAAGTGCCCACTGGAAATGGAGAGGGAGAACTGTTCTCATAAAGCCCTCGAAATGAGCTACCATGGCCCACAACAAGTATGACAAAGGAAGATGAGTAAACATGGGGAATGAGAAACAACATTCCGGGACACATTGGGTATCAGCACGCAAAGCCTCAATGAGACAAAATGAAATGGCCATAAGTTAGTACCATGAAGCAGCAACAGATCTCCAAGACAGAGTGGAGAAAAGCGCAGGTCAGACTCCAGCACTGAAGGGTACATCCTATTCAAAAGACCCAGGCAGAGGCTCCCCGTGCATCTGGGAAGACACAGCTCCGTGGACATCTACCCATAGGAGGACACCCAAAAAAGAAAGAGGAAGAGAAGTTGATGCAGCAGTGGAACGAAGGTAGAGGGGACTTAGACAAAATACCTTCAGGAGGAGCCAGGCCTGTAATCCTAGCACTCTGGGAGGCCGAGGCGGGCGGATCGCTCAAGGTCAGGAGTTCAGACCAGAGTGAGCAAGAGTTCAGACCAGAGTGAGCAAGAGTGAGACCGTCTCTACTAAAAATAGAAAGAAATTAATTGGCCAACTAAAAACATATATAGAAAAAATTAGCCGGGCATGGTGGCGCATGCCTGTAGTCCCAGCTACTCGGGAGGCTGAGGCAGAAGGATCGCTTAAGCCCTGGAGTCTGAGGTTGGTGTGAGCTAGGCTGACGCTATAGCACTCTAGCCTGGGCAACAGAGTGAGACTCTGTCTTTAAAAAAAAAAAATACCTTCGGGAGGACAGAGCTGCATGTGTCGCAGAGGAGGCTACAATCTATGCCTTTTCATGGTCCCCAGAAGCCACGCTATTGTCACATTAGAACAAACCAGAACAGTTAACTGCACCCTAACTTTTTATTTTATTTATTTATTTTTTAGAGACAAGAGTCTCACTTTATTTCCCAGGCTAGAGTGAGTGCCGTGGCATCAGCCTAGCTCACAGCAACCTCAATCTCCTGGGCTCAAGCCTGCTGCCTCAGTCTCCCGAGTAGCTGGGACTACAGGCATGCGCCACCATGCCCAGCTAATTTTTATATGTATATTTTTAGTTGGTCAATTAATTTCTATTTTTAGTAGAGATGGGGTCTTGCTCAGGCTGGTTTTGAACTCCTGACCTTGAGCAATCCACCCGCCTCAGCCTCCCAGAGTGCTAAGATTACAGGTGTGAGCCACCACGCCCGGCCCTAACTTTTTATTTTATGTTCTCAAACCATAAGCAATATCAAAGTTTAAAATACCATTTAATGAAAAATTTTTTTAAAAAATTTATGAGCGAGGAATGAACAGCAATAAAGATTGCATATTCTTTAAAATTTTCTACCTGGGATGAAATTATTTTCCCAATCAAAGTGAACTCGTGTTTTTTGTTTTTCTCTTTTTAATCTCTTCTTCCTAAGAGGCCTCTAAAATCAATCCAATAAAAATGTTTATTGACAATTGTATATCACTGAGGATGCCTTTGGCGGTGAGAAATGAGAAACTTAAAACAGGAAGTACGTTTATTGTTTCACAAAACTGGAAGCCACCGCTTGGCACCGGCCCCACGGCACCCCTGAGATGGTCCTGTATATGTGTTCTGACTCGGGGTGGGCAGCTCTTGAAGCTTGGACCATCACAACCATGCATGACAATGCCCACAGGTAGAAGAACCACCTGAACCACCTCACCTCTCCCTGTAGCTTTTCTTAAGAAGGAGGAAACTTTTCTTGGAAGCCCCCAGCAAGGCCCTCTCCTGGGCAGTTTGGGTCCATGTACACCTTCCTAAGCTAATCATGAGCAAAAAAGATGAGTGCCCTTAAAAATCAGACTCACCCAGAGCTAAGGGTGGGTCAGTTTAACCTGAGGTGCCTGGTTAGGGAGAGGGGAGGGATACCTGAAAAAATTGGGATTCTGTTGGACAGAAAAAAAGGCACAAACGAACGTTGGATAGGCAACCCACAACATCTACAAATGCCACATCCTAGTTACCATGGGAGACAAAAGTGTCACAGACTACTTTCTCAAAATATTCAGAATGTGGCTGGGGAGAAGCATACATGCATATACATGTGGGAAAATAACTATAATATACAAATTGCATCAAATGCAATGCATTCTACTGGGCAGAACCCAAGGTAGCTTCATCTTAAATCAAACTCTGCTCTTATAGAAACCAAGTCATAAGGAGACTAGAGTTTTTTGAGAATGTAGGTATTACCTAATTATATATCAAAATTGGCTTGGTACTCCTTGAAGAAAGATGTTCCATTTAGAGGTTGTAATATAATAAGTAGATTAAAATCCAAGCTACTTTCACAAATACATTCTCTATAAATGACTTACAATAATGCTCCACAGGAAAGCAGAAAATGCAATGTAAAATATTTGTGGAAAGTTTCTCATGCTGAGCTTTCACAGTAAGCTCTTTAGAAGTACATTCATAGTATATAATTATTATGTGTCAATTAAAAATAATAATAAAACCAAGAAAAAAAGAAATACATTCACAGACATAGACTTTACTGATTAAGCATATACTGTCAATTTTAGCTATATACATCTCAGCTCAGAAATGAAAGACTGATAGGTTTTTAGAAAATCTGTTCTATTTAAAGATCAATAAAGTGAGAATTAGTAAGATTCTGCTGTAATCCTAATTTCTAATTAGGATTAATTAGCTAATGTTCTCAAAGTACACAGCAAGAGTGAGGTTCAGTTGTACTGTAATAGAGAGGCTGAATATTAATTCTGTTCAAAACACGTTCATCCAAATAATATATGCAGATACTCTTTGTTCCAGGAGGTAAAGCTTGGAGTGTGCTAGACTTAATGACTCGCTTCCCAAGAACACAGTATGGAAAGGGAAAATAGTAACTTCAGAGTGGAGAAACCTAGCAGACATCCCATCTTGACCAAGTGATCAAGGTAATGTCACCTGTCATGTGGATATCACGTATCCCTAATACGATATGACAAGAAGGGTATTTCACCTCTGTGGTGTTTCTTTAGAAGCCCATCAACCCTAGGATAATCATGAGAAAAATATCAGGCAAACCCAGATTCAGGAACACCCTATGGGATATTCTGGCTTATATCCTTCAAGACTGTCAAGGTCGTGAAAAACCAAGACTGAGAAGTGTCATGGACCAGAGAAGACTGAGTAGACAGGACCACTAAGTGAGATGCTGAATCTGGAATGGATCTTGGGACAGAAATAGGACATTAATGGAAAAGTTGTTAAAATCCAAATAAAGTATGAAGTTTAGTTTAAAAAAAAAAAAAGTCAGCCTAAGGCATGAATTATGAAGATAAAGCTGTGCAGCAATTTTTTTTAAACAAAAGCCATCCATAAATTGATAACACAAGAACATCAAATTTATTTATGACTTCTTCAAAAGATACAGTCATTATTGATTTTTTGGTCTTTTCTTAGAAGTTCATGGAAGGATTTTCTTCTTGGCTAGGCCATTGTTTACCTTAGAGAGAAAACTTGGGGATTAATTACTTAATGGGTGAAAAAGCAGGGACCGAGGCAATCTAGATAACCTGGTAAGAAGACTAGCAGTGTTGGTTAGTGAATGAAACAGGAGGACACAATTTGTTTTGGGATTCTTCTCCTGTTGTGAGTGATGTGATCAAGTTATAAATTCCTGGAGGACAAGAGCTATCTCGTACTTATTTTTATAACCTTCACAAAGCTTGACATGCAGTAGATGTTTAATATTTAAGTCAGTTGACTCTATTTAGAAGATCAAGTTTCCAATGAACATTTTCTTAGGAGTGGAGGGGTGTTACAGTGGTGGTGATAGTGGGGGACTTGAAGGCCTGGGAAGCTTTTAAAACCCAAAAAGATGAATGTGTCAGGGTGAATTTTCAAACACAGAAGGATGGAAAAAGTTGCCTTGTGGTCCCAAACCCCACTTTGTTGTCCCTACCAGCTCAGCTTCTTCAAGTAGCCATAGTGAGGCTTTACCAGACAAAGGTTCCCCAGTGCCACACCACCTGTATACATTCTCAGAGCTCTAACCACCTAATAGCTCGTTTAACTTGAGCCATTATGTTAAGGCAGAAAAACAGCACTGATCTCAATTTTCAGATGAGGACTTTGCAGTCCAAAGAAATTAAGTGTCTACCCACAGCTGAACTATGACGGAGCCCCAGGGAAAATGTAGGTATGGCTTCTCAAACAAGCTCGTCTATTAGGCATCACTCCCACTTCTAACCCCATGCTATGTCTTGTGGGTGCCCTCGGTCCAACATGGTCTCATGTCTTCTTTCTGCCCCACTGAAAGCAGCTTAAAGGTAGCCACCGGGGCCAATTTGACACAGGCCGTTAACAAAGTAGATCACTGAAAAGGTCTAAA
The DNA here is from genome assembly GCF_040939455.1 of Microcebus murinus. Lineage (NCBI taxonomy): Eukaryota > Metazoa > Chordata > Mammalia > Primates > Cheirogaleidae > Microcebus > Microcebus murinus. The sequence continues at coordinate 22,167,050 of NC_134120.1, forward strand.
TAAGACTCACCACCTGGAACTTTCCAGTTAATTACATGCTCCATGGCAGCTTTCTTGGAGACACAAAACCAGAAACCTGTGTTTAGATCTAGCAAGACTGCCTGAGGCCACGGGTCTAGAAACAAAATGAGCAGGACAGAGTCATGATTTTAGGAGCAGGTGAGCATGAACCAGGACTGGCTGCTAGGAGGGGACACTGGCTTTTAGTGTTTCCGGTTGGTGACGTCTCTGAACCTGCCTCTGCAAGGAGTTGTCTCCAGCCTACTCCATCCCCTTCCAAGGACTCTTTCTGTGGGCACGTGACATGTACCAAGCGCTTAGAGAGGGTGAGTAAATGAAAATCCCAATCTGGTCTAGAAGACCTCTTCTCTCCGGATCACACTATACCTTTCATGGAGGTGAGTAGGAATTGACTGGACGGGGACAGGAGGAAACTTTCAAGGATAACAAACATTCTGTACCTTAATAGTCAAAACCCATTCAATTGAATAATTAAGATATGTGCAAATTCTACCTACATGTCAAAAAAAAAAATAATGACATCTGAAATGGAATATGTTAAGATTTACTCTAAACACTAAGGAATACAGTAGAGCTGTTTACTTCCATGATTTGAACTTTCTACTTGTCCATTAGATGTGGCTTGAGCTTTTGTGAGGTTCTCTTGATTTTTGTGTTTTAGCAGCTTCACCACGCTCTTGCCACTCACAGAATTTATAGCTAATGATAACCATCAGGTCTCTCTCTAGGCTTGAATTGCTACCAGGCAGTCCTTCCCCTGCCTGACGTCACACCACTGATGTTGATTTTGGTGGATACTTAGAACAGCATCATGCACCTCGTGGCTGATGAGTGCTACTGAAGTAACTCTTTGATCTGTGACGTGTGGAGAGAGACTGCAGTGAGGACTGGACTTGGAATGACGTCTGGAGCTCATGAGAGCCACACCCCTGATGTACCCAGTTGCTCCTTCATAAACAGGTTCTCTCATAAGAGAATTCCCATAAGGAATTCATAAAGTACTCTGGGTGTGATGTTCCTTAGGGGAGTGACCTAGGCTTGAGCTACCGTAAGAGGATTAACCAGAGACAGATCGAGTCGTAGATCCTTAGACTCACAGAATCAAGCAGAAGCAGCAAACTGAGGCCAGGCATAATGTTAGCATCGAAGTTACAAGCACAGATGTTGGCATCAGACCTACCAGGACTCAAATTACAACTCCACCCCTTACCAGACATATTTAACCTCACTGTTCCTCAAGTCAGCCTGTCAATAAAACCTATCCCGTGGAGGTGCTGTGAGAATTAAATTGGTGAATATGTGTAAAACCCTAGAAGAGTTCCTGGTGCTGAGTACTATTTAATTAGAATCTGTCATTATTATTTACAGCATTACTCCTTTCTGGAATACCACCTTTGTTTATCTAAGTTCTATTCATTCCTTCCAGGGCTGCATATAGCACCACTTGGATAAACAAAGGAGGTATTTCAGAAGGGAGCTTGGTAGCAATCCATGCCCAAAAAGAAGAGAGACTTGGCAGTTATCATTAGCCATAAATTCAATGAATGGCAAGAGTCTAATGAAGCTGCTAAAAAAAAACAGTTAACACAATCTCAGGCCACACTAATAGAGGTAGAAAGTTCAAATCACAGGAGAACAATCCCACTGCACTCACTATTTAGAGTAAGTTGTACTATCTTCAATTTCAGATGTTACCATTATTATTTCTTAACATTTAGGTGAATTTTCCCAGATTTTAAGTGTTCAATTTAACGAGTTTTGATGACGGTGTCTACCCGTATGACCATCACTACAATCAAGATATAGAATGTTTCTAATACCCTAGAAAGTTCCCTCATGCCCTCTCAAGTCAATTCCCACCCACCCCTGCCAAAGGCAACTCAGGTTCCGATTTCTATCACCATATATTAGTTCTGTTTGTTCTCGAACTTCATGCAAATAGAATGGTTTAGGACAGCAGTTCCCAACCTTTTTGGCACCAGGGACCGGTTTCATGGAAGAAAATTTTTCCATGGACCAGAGGTGGGAGGGGGATGGTTTCAGGATGATTCAAGCACATCACATTTATTGTACAGTCAAACCTCTCTGCTAATGATAATCTGTATTTGCAGCTGCTCCCCAGCACTAGCATCACCACCTCAGCTCCACCTCAGACCATCAGGCATTAGATTCTCACAAGGAGTGCACAACCTAGATCCCTCGCATGCGCAATTTACAGTAGGCCTCGTGCTCCTACGGGAATCTAATGCTGCTGCTGATCTGGCAGGAGGCGGAGCTCAGGCAGCGATGTGAGTCATGTGGAGCGGCTATAAATACAGATGAAGTTCCACTTGCTGCCCACTGCTCATCTCCTGCTGTGTGGCCCGGTTCCTAACAGGCCACAGACCGGTACTGTTCCGTGTCCCAGGGGTGGGGGACCGCAGCTTTAGGAGTTACTCTTCTTCCTGGCTTTCTTCACTATTATGTTTTTGAGATTCTGTTGCATGTAAGGGTATTTCATTTGTTTGTATCGCTCAGTATTATTCCACAATCATACCAGTTTGTTTATCCATTCCTCATTGATGGGGCTTTGGGTTGATTCTAATTTAGGACTATTACAAATAAAGCTGCTATGAGTATTCTCACATGAGTCATCTCAGGAACATATGTTCTCATTTCTCCTAGGTATCTGAGAGTAAACTGGCTGGGCCGCTGGGTAGATATATGTTTAACTTTGTAAGAACTGTCAGTTCTCTAAGTTGATCGTATTGCTTTACACTCTTACCAGTATTTGGGGAGTGTTCCAGTTGTTCCATGTCCTTGCCAACATGTGGTATGGCCAGTCTTTCTGATTTTAGCTGTTCTAGTGGTTGTGAATGGTATCCCATTGTGGTTTTAACTTGTATTTTACTTATGATAAATGGTGTTAAATCCCTTACTGGCCCTTTGTATGCCAAACGTCTGTTCAAGTTTTTGCGTTTTTCATCCGGTTGTTCATCTTTTCATTATTGATTTGTATGCATTCTCTAAATATTTCATTTTAAAGCCTTTTTTATTCATATGTATTACAAATATTTCCTCCTAGTCTTTGGATTCTCTACTGATTTTTATAATAACATTTCTTCATGAACAGGCATATCTGACTTTGAAAAATTCCAATTTATCCTTTTTTCTTTTACAGTTAGTACTTTTTATGTCCTAATATCTGAAAGATATTCTCCTATGTTTTCTTGAAGTTTTTGTTTAGCTTTTACTGTAAGTCTACTATCTATCTCAAATTAGTTTTGGTGTGTAGATTTAGGTAGGGATCCAAGGATTGCTTTATCTACTTTTTCTAGCACCACCTGATAGAAAGCCATTCCTGTCGAATTGATTTTATGTCTTTGTCAAAAATCAATTGACTGCAGATACATGAGTCTATTTCTAGACCCTCTTTTCTGTTTAATTGATCTATTTGTCTATCTTTATGCCAGTATCCTACTATCTTTATTACTATACCTTTACAGTAAATCTTGAAATTAGGTATTGTGAATCTTCCCACTTTGTTCTTTTTCAGTATTATTTTGCTGTTTTAAATCTTGTGTATTTTCATATAAGTTTTAGAATCAGTTTGTCAATTTCTTCAAATTAGCCTCCCAGGGTTTTGATGAGCCTCCATGTATCTCCTGATCCATTTGGGGAGAACGGATATAGCTGTCATTGCTTATAACAACAATAGTAATAATCCCCCTTTATAGAGCTCACACTATGAGTCTTGCCCATTGCTTATCTTTGCAAAGATGCAGGGAGTTCAGGACTAGTTATGCTCCTAAATAGAGGGCTCTCTACTCAGAAAGGCTGAGTGTTACCTGCTCAAGTACATACACCTAGTAAGTAGGAAGTTGGGATTTCAGCCCAGGTAGGGCTAACCTTAAATCTCAGGTGCTTTTTGCCAGATGATCTGAAGCTGGCATGCAGCCAGAGGAAGCACCTAGAAAGTGGAAATCATGCCATGTGAGGAACTGTTGGGAAAACTAAGGGTTGCCAACCTGGTAAGTAAAGATAATGGAAATACATGATGGTGTATCTGAAAATACTTGAAGAATCACATGAAAGACTCTCGGACAGAAATTTCAAGGGGACAATTTTGATGGTGCAAAATGAGAAAAAAAACTTACTAATTACTAAAGATGTCTTATCAGGGAGATAGCAGAGCTGGTAAACACACAAGACTATGGAGACTGGCTGCCTGAGTTCCAGTCCCATCTCTGTCACTTACTAGCTGTGTGGCCTTGTGCTATTCACTGAACCTCTCTGTGACTCAATTTCGTCATAAAATAGGAATAAAAGTAGTGTTAGATCAGTGACTTAGCAATTGTATAGGACTCACACCAGTGTCTAGTACACAGCAGGTGCTATATAAGGGTTAACAGGCTAACAGTTTAGAAATGGAATGGACAATCTTGTGAGACAGCAAGATTTAACTCTCTGAAAGTGTTCCACCCAAGAATGTCTGAATTGCCCTCTATTTGGGTACCTTCATTAGATGGAAAGTTGGACTACACATTCCCTAAGGTTCCTTTGTTCAGTCCTAAGATCAAAGAATCTAAGTCAACTCCTAAAAATTATGAACAAAAGAACAGGTATGATGGCCTTCTCCCATCCCTCAGTCAAAACATTCTCGCTTCAATCAATCAATACATTCCCATATTCCTTGGAAATGGAAACAAAACCCTCTCATTGGTATAAGGAAATCTAAGTCCGTTTGTGCCACCAGTTATGCAGGGGTGATAGAAAATAAGACAGAAAGAAGACAGACACCCAGCAGAGAAGTTGTAATTAATGGGCTCACAACACGAGTTGGTGGCTTGCACGGCCTGAGGGCCAGTGTCCTTGACTCTCTTACTGAGTTCTATCAAAGATCATGGCCAGGGGGAGGAATGGCATTGCTCTAAACCAGAGAAAGTGAGTATTTTTGTCCTCAGTTCTACATTGGTGACTGTTTCTTCTCTAGCCCTATGTTTCATAGATCTCTATTTCGCTAAAACTTCTTGCCCCTCAAGTCCTCCCTTCCCCAAATAAGAAATCAAACACAGTTTTCCAAAAGAAGGAGTCATCTGGCACATCCTTGAACTCTCTTCTGGCCCTTTCTTTATCTTCTCTAACCCTGTGGGCCTCTAGCGTTTTCCAATCCCATTTCTTACTCATGACGGGCAAGGTCTGCAAGCTTTCAAAACACTTTTGTTTCTAAGTCCTTTCCCCTTCCCTAATTGCCTTCTGCCTGCTTGGCTCCATTTGAAAATGAGCTGCTTAATTAACTTCCTAGGACTTTTGGTCCACTTTTGTCTGCTAAAATCACCCATGCCGTGTACAAAGCTGCTACATTTCTAACCACTGCAGCCGTCAGGGACCATACTTCATAGAGGCCCTCCTTCATAGAGGAGAATCATCTCAGCATTTCATGAGGTGCTTGTGGGCCCTAGACTCAAATTTGATAACATGGTGGAGACGCCCCTCGAAATCAGGAATGAAGAACCCGTGGAGGGCCAGGCATCAGTGGGACTTGACCTTTAGCCATGTGCTGTCATTCACTAGATGTGTGACCTTGAGCAATTCACTTAATCTTTCTGGGCCTCTTTCCTCCTCCGTTAGGGAAAGAATGGTGATTGCAAGACCTCCACTGTTCACCTGTGCCTTACACTCCCAACTCATCAAACAGGTGTCACAGACAGACACTGTATAAAATGCTTTGTAAACCAAAAATGCACTAAACAAACACAGGGCTTGTTTCATAAGCCTGCCCCTTGACCACACTAGATGAGTAAACTAGCAACAAGGCATGTTCTAGAGTAACCAAATTCTGTACTGTCGCCTAGGTCAGCATGCTACTTCTCCATCAATTTTACTGGGTGCTAAGAGAAATATCAGAAGTCAACATGGCTACCGTCAGATACAGCTGTTGGGAATATCTACAAAAGGCAGCATTAAGGGAAAGATGTAAAATCAAAAGGAGGGAGGCCCACGTCCCAGTCTCAGTGATATTCTTGATTAGCTGTAGGATCCTAAGCCCACTGCTAAACTTCTACTGGACCTCCAGTTCCTGAGACTCCCACTGAATGGAGTTGCTGTGAGAAAAAATAAGCATGCACAAGAAGAAATCATTTATTAAGAAATCATTTATTAAATCATTTATAAATACAGTGGACAATATAATAATGAAGACTTCACTGACTGATGCAAGAAGAACCAGAGACCCCTTTCCCTCTGTGTGCAACTGAATCCAAGGCCAACAGAAGTCAGGCCAATTATTGTGCTAATGTGAATTTGAAGAAGCACCATCACATTTTTAATAAAAAAGACCTTAACAAAGGAAAAAGTCCTGATTTCCACATCTAGTTTCAAGAATAGGTTCATTAAAGCCACAAAATACCGTTTGTGTGGCTATTTCTCTGCAGACTTATTGGTTTGTCAAGGAAGAGAACTCGCCTTTCCTGAATTAGACTGTGATATGCTGAGCGCTGTGCTCTCTGGGGGACCATGTAACTTACCATCCAAGCCTGAACACTTGTGAGAGTGAAAGGGGACATAATAATTATGTAAGGACAATGCACTGCACTGAGACTGTCCCTGACAAAGCAGAGTGCATTGTCCCCTATCTCTACACAGCTCACATCAGGACTTTGATGAACTCCAAGGGCAACAGAACTGCTAATCCACACTAATCTTCCCATATGGTATAGCATTATTATTCCACTCCAATGATATGTCTGTGTTTACCCTTCAGCTCTAATTTTAGCACAGCAGTAAAGCCCATTAGTTGCTATTGAGAAAGTTTCCCCATTAACTTATATAAGGTGTTCTGAGCTGGAGGACCAGCCCACCTCCTCCCTGATCAGCTCCCATCCACGTGGGCAGCCATGGAAGCGCTTCCCCAGCCGTGCTCACGCTGTCCTCTCTCTCTTACATGATGCTCAGGTCCAGGAGTGAACAAGCTCAAATCCTCAAGGACAAAGTCACTATCAGGGTTGGGTAAAAACATATTTCCTGGTAATCCTTCCACTAGCTGCAAATAGCAAGTATTTATGCCACTGATTGAAATTCAAGTTAAAAAGGTCTTATCTTTGCATCTTAACTTTATAACCAAGACCATGATTAAGCTACTAACAGATGTGTTAGTCCCAAGAACTGCCCCCTCCTCATTACAGCTGGTCACCCTGCCCTGGGCATTAGGATGGGCATACTACAGGAAGGGAAGGGAAGACACTGAAATAGAGGATCTAGGTCTGGCTTTGCCAACTCCTCGATCAAGTTCTTAACATTCTGGACTTCAGGATGCTTCCTTCCTATGGCAAGGGAGTGATCTCACTCAGTGTTATCTTATGGAGTAGCCATGAAAATTAAATATAATAACAGCATCTGAAAGTTCTTTGGAAACAACAAAGAGCTTCACAAATGTATCCGTGGCAATGCAAATTTGCAGGTGAGAGGACAACCACACGGGACAATACAAGCTCCAGCTGTGAATTCTCTGTTAATTGCAATTTGAACTCTTATACTCAATTCTCTCAAGGCAATTAGGAGCTAACAAAAGCTTGCTCAGTAAGAATGTGGTTGGATGGATGTACTAAAACTGAAAGAGAAAACCATTTTCTAGCCACAGGCAATTGGAGAAGTACAAGTTTGACCAGATAATTTAGATTTGAACCATAATTTGGCTCCAAAATGCTCCGGACACACCAAGATCATGCATTTAGAGTTAACATTTTTCTATCATCTACTGGGCTAGATTTTTGGTTATTTCTCCAGATTTCTTCCATCCATAAATGCCTGTCTAAACTGATTTTGGGTTGCATAAAGTAATCTTTCGAACTAAGGTCAAGATTCTTGAAGCTTTGGGCAGTCCCAGAGAAGAGCCAAGATGCAGACCTGTACTGTCAACAACCAGGGGACCTGTGTCTCAGGGCCATTCCTCCACCATATTTTCACCTTGGATTGAACTTGCTATTCTCGAATTTTAAATCTACCAAGCCTCATGCATCTATGGATGGTACATGCTAGTAAAAATGTCCAAGTTTCTCTTAGCAAGTGGATGCATGAATATTGTTGTGGTAGATTCCTAATGTGGCTACCAACAATTCCTCCCATCACTGTATGTGCATGCCTCCTCTTACATCAAGAAGTGGAGTTTATTCTTCCTCCCTGTGAATCCCAGCTAGTCTTGTGACTTGCTTTGACCAACAGAAGGTGGTGGAAGGGCTGGGGCTCTTGTGCTTAGATCTCAAGAGAACTAGCAACTTCTGTTGCTTTCTCCTCCAGAAGCCAATCTCTACATAGTATTTCTAGCTACCCTGAGACCACCATCCTGTGAGGGAGCCCAAGCTAGACACAGACAGAGGTCGCAAGCAGGAGAATGGAGGTGTGAGATGTGTGAGCAAAGTCTTCTTGGACCTTCTGGTCCAGTCCAACTCAGATGGCAGCTACAAGCAGCCAAATAAGTAACCCATTTGGTACCACATGGTGCAGAAGAATGACCCAGCCAGGCACTGATCAAATTACACAATTATGAGAAATGATGAATCATTATTATTTTAAGACACCAAGTGTTGGGGTTGTTTGTTATGTAGCAGTAAATAACTAAAATAGCAACGTCTCTTCATCCTACCACAAAAAAAGGACACACAGAAATACTGACAAAAATGCCATCATCAACCACATAGAGAATTCCAAACCCTCTATAATAATCAGCTAAGATCTCTTTTCCAGCATAGTCTTGGGAAGTTAGTCTTTAATGTGCTGCTACTCTCTACTTCACTTCATAAACACGTCTTGGCAGCATCTCCCTGTCTTCATGCAGGGTATGTCCTGGTCGGATGTCAGAAGAGCCCTGGTGGTAGAGACTGGGGAGGTCTAAGCTCCAGCTCTGACTGTTGTCCTTTTGACTCACTCCAAACTTTGGGCAAGGCATTTAATCTCTGTCACAGTCTGTTTGGGCTGCTATAACCAAATACGTTAGACTAGGTGGCTTATAAACAACAGAAATTTATTTCTCACAGTTCTAAAGACTAGGAAGTCCAAGATCAAGGCCCTGGCAAATTTGGTGTCTGGTGAGGGTCCTCTTCCTCACAGATGGCATCCTCAAGCTGTGTCCCTACATGGCAGCAGGGCAAACAAGCTCTCTTGGGACTCTTTTATACAGGCATGGATCCCATTCATGAGGGTAGTGCCCTCAAGAACTAATTAGCTCCCAAAGACCCCACATCCTAATACTATCACACTAGGGAATAGGTTTCAACATCTGAATTTTGAGGAAACACAAACATTCAGACCATAGCAATCTCTTCTGCCTGCTTCTCATTTATAAGATGAAGATTAATAACACCTACTCTATCCAGTCTACAGACTTCTTGTAGCACCAAATTAGGTAGGGCATGTTAACGAGCTTTTAAAAATGTGATTTTTTTAGCAGCTGTCATTTCATAATTTTATTTTTTCAGATTGAAACTTAAAAAAAAAAAAAAAAAATTCAGCCCTCAAAAAACCCTGCAATTTGAGGGTGTTGCCACCAGGTGGCAATGGTATACAAAATCCTAAAAGTAAAGATGAAATCAAAAAGGAAGAATGAGTTTCATATTCTCAAGAATATATGGAATTATTCACCTCAAGTGACTGTATTGAGAACATTTTGAGGCCTTGCCCCAGCTCTGAGTGAAAGAAACCCCCTTTTTCTTCTCAATGCAGGTGACGTAAGGAGAAAGGAAACAAACACATCCCTAAAAGCGGGTAACCTACACTGACAGCTCACCATCCGCCAGGCAGGGCTCTGAGTGTTTTATATGATGATCCTATTTCCCTTTCACAAAATTTCTATCATTATTACTCTAAATTTACAGATGAGGACTCTTAGAACTAAATAAAGTTACCTGCCCAACTTCAGACACTTAGTAAATGAATACAAAGCTGGAATTCACACCCCAGCTGCCTGGCTCAGGATCTGGCAATTTTCACCACTTCGACACCAAGAACTAGAACACCTTCAGGTCTGTTTTCCTCGAGGAGAAGGAGGTAATTTTCCACTTTAATTTTTTAGTAATCCTCTACCCTTACAATTAGCATTTTTGTAGGACTTCTAGTTAAGAGTAATTTGTTTAAAATATGATAACTGGTAATACTACAGGTCCCTTAACCAGGTTGATCTAGCCGAATGTGACAGCTTTGACAAACCACTGTCAATTAGAAAGGTGCTCAGAAATTGCTGACAGAAAAACATGTCATGAATTAAATTTTAAAAGCTTCTTTTGCACAATGTAAATAATTCCACAGAAGTCCTTTGTGAATGGATCTGAGGTTCCTGTTACTACAGAGCAGGTAGGTGCCCTCAACTTGTTTTCCCACTCATGGTAATAGGTCATTACTGAGATGGTCACACCCACTCACCGAGCCCCTGACTGACCAAGTGCAGCCTGTGTGTGAGGGGACATCGATGCTAGAACAGCACCCCAGGGCACCGTCTCAGGTAGAAACACAAGCAAGATGGGAGTCAGATTTCTGCACATCATGGGGGACTTTCAGGCAGTACTCAACTTTCTCCACAGCAAAAACCAGACATGTTGATATGGAATCTACCCTGCTATCATGCACAGAACTAAAAGGCAGGGCAAGGGTGAGGGAAACAGAGGGAAAGGCCCACCTGGCCCTAGCAGAACACAAGCTGCAAGGTAGGGAACATCCTCAAGGGTCAGCTTTGGATGAACCTGTACAGCAGCAAATTAGGGATAATCATATCGAGGGCCAGAGAAATGCAACTGATGAAAACCCTAAGCCTAAACTGCACATCAGAACCACAGGGGGAGCTTTCTAAAATGCCTGTGGACCACATTCCTGACTAATTAATTTAATTAAATCAGAGCTTCTGGGGCTGGCACCCAAACATCTGTATTTAAAGCATCAGAGGTGATCTCAGATTGGGAACCTAAAACTGAGCATAATTTGGGATTATAATACCATTTCTATTCTTTTTTTTTTACATAGGAAAATGACCGTGTTAACACAGAACCAAAATGACAGGCAAGAAGGATTTATACAGGAACAACAAAGACATTTCCTTCAGCCGTGAGAGGCTATGAGTGGAGCTCCTTGGAGAGGAGAGTCTGGAGTTAACGCTATTGATATTTGCAGCCCGCGGTCAATATTCATGCTTTATGTTGACTGTTTAGCATCTTGGTTTCACATTAGTCATTGTCATCCAATCCTTTTATTATCCTTATAAGCTTCTAAATTAAATGAACTCCTTCTGTGATTATTAAAGACAAATACCAGGACTAGATGGTTCCAACTGACAAGTACAGTCAATATTCTTCTAGCCTGGGCAGTAGAGAGAACTCAGAGAATAGTACTTAACTAAGGCGTGTTCCTAAATGGGTTTGTGACACATGCCACAAGCATGCAGATGACAAGAGTTGGGGACATGGTCTGTAGCTAGGGGACAATACACAATGAATAGCCCATGTAGAATCCAAACACTTTCTCATATTTTCATTATCTTCAAATTAAGGAGTCTGCATTGCCCAAGTTATAAAATAACTTGATAAAGATAAATCAAAACATACTTGATAGTATTATTTTTTAAGGATATGAGACATGCCCTAGAGGGTAAGTGCCATAGTTCATTTAGCTTCATATCTGGTCGCTGCCAGGGTTACATGAAGTGGATGGGAAATTAAAACTTGCACTCTCTGTTGTGATTTGATACCTCCATCACATCCCAACACATGCTATAGGTGTGTGGGATTCTTCAACAGAGAAGACAAGACATAGAAAGCTTGGACAGACTCCCCAAACTGGAGCACACAACAGCTAAGACTTGTTAGCTAAGTACCAAATGGTAGATAGATGCTTAAGGGTGATCAACTCTTTGGTTTTTATCCAGGAATCTCTCCCAGCTGAACTCCCAGCAAACATCAGCCCTGAAGAAACACAAGGACTTTGGGTTTTCTTAGGTGGAAGTCAGAGCCACTGTGATGAACACGATCTCACTCGATGCACCCTCTGAGGTTTGCAAAACGGATATTTAGACCTTCAGTTCACTGCTGCGGAGAGGAAAGTCTGGGGTCAGAGGGACCTTGAGAAGTCCCCTAGTCCAGTGCTTCTCTAACTTTATATGCATTGGAATCACTCTCAGGGTATGTAAAAACCAGATTGTTGGCTCTACTCCAGAGACCAGAAATTCTGATTTCATGTGAAGAGAAGGGAGAATGCACATTGCTGCAAATCTTCCAGGGGCTGCTGCTGCTGCTGGTCTGCAGAGCTCACTTTGAGAACCACTGGCCTAGTCTACGCACCTGCCCAATGCAAGAATTCCTCCTATAGCATCCCTGACATCCCTGTGACATGGTCACCAGGCAGAGAGCCATTCTGGCAGCAGGGAGCTCATTAACTCACAAGGCAGCCCAGGAAGACCTTGTGGTGAGCAGGGTTGGGGTAGGTGGTACATTTGGGATTCAGGCTCCTCAGCAAAGGTACCTGGGCATTCTCTTATGCCATATAACAAGAGAATTTGCCAGTAGGAGCCACTGAATGTCAGAGCCTGTAAGATCTTCATAATTCACTAGCCCAGTGGTTCTCCTTTGAGGTGCTCCTATACCCAGACAACACCCCGGACTAAGTGAATCACAATGTCTGGGTTAAATTCCCCAGGTGGTTCCAACGAGCAGCCAGAGTACAGACCCACTGAATGGATACGTCTCCTTCATTTTACATATGAGGAATCTGAGGCTGAGTAGAAGGGAAGGGCTCTAAACCCCCAACAGATAAACTCACTTCTTCCTTAAGCTGCCCATTCTTCATATTTCTCGAAATAGTAGAAGTCTAGTCAATAATGCTTTCCAAAGGACAATGGTATTATATATGCTTATTGCTAGAGGTTTCATTCACCTGTGGCCTCTGTGATGACAAAGGATCACATGTAACTGGCCTAGGTCCCCAAACTCCTACAACATGTGATACATCTTCGTCAATAGCTGTTGTCAGACCAACTCTGAATTCTGTAACTGTGGCTCTCAATCCCTTCCCACCCTCCACCCACAGGTGCATGGAGTTCCCCAGAGCAGGCTCCAAGCCACCCACATTGGGAAGCAGATCCTTAGCGGAGGTCGGACTCAGCTGTTCTGCTCACCCACTTTATGTGGTGGTTTAAAATGTGCTCAAAAATTATTTGACACTCCCTTCGAAAGGTTGTGCATGATTCCCCTTTCCTTTCAGTGTGGGCTGGATGCCATGACTCACTTCTAAAGAATAGAAAGAAACTGGAAATGACAGTGTGCAATTTCAGAGTCCAGGTCATAAAAGGTACTGCAACTTCCCGGTTGCTCTCTCTTGGACCATGTGCCCTGGCGTGAGCAGCTGCCATGTGATTAGGCCCCGTGGAAAGGTCTTAGGCAGAGAGGAACCGATGCCACCAGCCAATAGCCACAGGCATGACCCTGGAGGCTGATCCTCCAGCCCAAGACACCTTCAGAAGTCTGTAACCCCAGCCAACACCACAACTGTAAGCTCATGAGAGACCTTGAACTAGAACCACCCAACTAAGCAGCTTCCAAATTCCTGCCACATAGAAACTATAAGCTAATACGTGTTTGCTGTTCTAAGCTTCTGAATTGTGGGGCAGTTTGTTACACAGCAACAGATAACTAATACATCTTGCTGCCTCACTTTTTAAGTAAAAGCACTTACGCATTTTGGGATCTTGAAAGGACCCAGAAAGAACATGCAAACTATGACTCCTCCATTGCTCACAGAGTAAGGGATGGATAAACGCATCTTGAAGTCCTGCTCGGAGAGTTCAAGGTGAAAGCCTCCACGAGCAGTGCTTGATGGCCCCTGGTAGGCCCTGGAAAGACGCAGAACCAAGAGAAATTCCGGCATTTCAGCGAAACATCCAAGTACACAGGTTTGAGTTCCTGTCCTAAGGTTTACTAGTATCTGAGGAGACAAGACTCGCACAGTTGGCATTATTAGAGAATAAGGCAATTTATATTCCAGTGCTGTTCCACGGAACAGGGCTGACAGTAAACACCACAAGAGAGAAAGAAGGCAGAGCTTCCCTCAAATGACCCAAAGCACAGACTTCTAAGATGGCATCCACTGTATGGCAGTCTTAGTCACAGATAGACAGCAGATGATATTAGGAAAAGAGCAATTCAGCCATAGCCAGCCAAAGGGTGATGGAAGTCTCCCTGGACACTGGCCACACGTTTTTAGCAGCCCCCTAGCAAGAGAACCCCAGTTGGGCATGTCATTAGCTGAATGTCTGGGACAGCCCTTGGAGAGGCATTCAGCCGTGCCCCTTCCCCGGATCAGGGCAAACACTGACATGGGTCGCGTCCGTTACTTTTTGCTCTTACCCACCCTCCCAATCCAAGGCTGCCAGCTCCCGATCCTGCAGTCCATGTCCTATCTACTTCGTCAGTTTCAAGCAGCAAAGCCACCTTGACAAAGGTGACCTATAAATCTTGATGCCATTACCTCAAAGCACAGACTCTGCCTGCCAGCGGCGGTCATCAATCCACTGGGTACCAACCCTGCCTCCTCCTCCTCCAGCCCACTCGTGGCTTCTGAGGGAGCCCCTAACTCAGCCACTGGTGAACCCTCAGCCTGGAGGAGGAAGGGGCGCGACAGGGGAGATGGAGCCTGCAAAGTCCCTGTTAGGCTCCGTGGGTGCTGATGAGACCTGTCAGAATTGATTTCCTCCAGAGCCCCTCGTTGGAGATGTATCAATTACCGTGTGAAGAGCCCTACGAGAGGAAACCACAAATCAAATTTTCATTACCAGACTGAAGTGAGAAGCACCACAAGTAAAATCCATCACCGCTGATTTCTTTGAAGACGGGCCAGGAATAGATGAGAACTCGCCCCTCCCCAACGCCTTCTGCACCTGTCCGTGCCCAAATATCTGCTCACTGTATCCCCCTTCTCAATGTTCTTCCTGTGCAACTGGCTTGCAACTGTGGTGGGCACTGGCGGGTCTTCTCTGCTTTGGACAGCCCTAGTCACCCCACGACACCCAGCACCAGAGCCATCCTGAGGGTACCATCAACTTATGAGACTGCCCTGGGTAAGCCACAAAGTTGAAGGGGGTTAGTTAGGGCCGGGAGGTGAAGAGATGCAGCTGCCAGCAGGTGGCTGGGCTACGACTCAGGGCTTGTAATCTGCTCCCATCTAGGAGCAGAGGGGGGAAGCACGGCTCCCAGCTAGTACCAAGGAAGAAAACTCGGAGCTCAACAACAGACACGCAACAGACAGGGGGCAGTGCCTCCCTCACCCTATCCAGGCTAAGAAGGTGGTACTGCCCCACTCCCCCCATGTGGTTGCATTTTGGGGGCTCATCTGCTTCAAGGCTGCCCTTATCATTCATTTTAACTTCATTTTCTTTGAATACCAATATATGTGTGTTAGGGGAAGCACGACAGTGATTGCCTGGTGCCACTCTAAAAGCAAGCACGGAAGTTGAAAGGTTTGAAATCCTGAGCAGAGGCAGAGGGTGATGCAAGGACAGGATGATGCCAAGGACATGTCCCCTGTGGCCTTGTCACTGCCCCCGGGGACTCCTGTGACAGTCTCCTTTGTCTGTTGCAGGTGCATGTTCCCTCCAGCCCGTTTTCCAATTTGCAGGCAGTGAGCAGGCAAATCTGATCTCCTTCCTCACCTGCCTACACCCCGCAATGGCTCCCCTTGCCTTCAGATCAGCCCGGGCCCCTGGCCGTGGAGGACAGGCTCCCAGGGTCTGGCCTCTGCCCGTCTTCCACACAAAGATGTCCCCCACCCCCATCAAACTCTTTATTTTGGTCATCCTAAGCCACTCGTGGTTCCCCACACAAGGTGCTCTCATGTCCTCCCTCACCTCTGCTCCTGGGACACTGCCCCACCTTTTTCTCCGGGCAAATGCTGGGTGATCTTCCAAGAGTCCTGCCAGGCAGCATGTGCTCCTGGAAGCCCCCTCTGAGCCACACTCCCTCCTGCCCATGTGTGTCCCGTGGAAGCCCCAGGTGCTCCCTGCGGAGCACTAAAGCAGTACTGTGGCTGTCGCTTTACTGCTCCATCACTCACCCACACCCCCCAGACTAGCTTCATGAAGTAACTGCATCTCCCTCTTCCTCACGGCTCCAAAGCTTGCACAAGACCTAGCAAGTAGTAGGTGTTTCATAATTTTAAAAAAATCAATCTGTCAGTCTTATAGTTGGCTGAGAGGTCATTTCAATTCCTGATCTTGTGACTGTTCAGATTGGCAGCAATCAGATAATTTCCTTTTCCTAATCACACAGGTACAGCCATTATGCCCTGCCTCCTAGACCAGGGTTCTCAAAGGGTCCTCCCCGGGCCAGCAGCAGCAGCATAGGCGCCTGGGAAGGTGTCAGAAATGCATATTCTTGGACCCCACCATATATTTACTGAATCAGAAACTCTGGGGGCTTCCCCAGCAATCTGTAGTTTAACAAGCTCTCCAGGTAATTCTGCTGCACATTCAAGTTTGAGCACCAATGACCCAGAGCTGTCAAAGACCATGAGAAGCAGCTCAGACTCCACTCAGTAAGCAGCTGCGATGAACTCTCTGCCTGGCCACTTCCCCTTTTCCAGGAGAGCCGAGCCTTCTCCACAGTTGAGAGCAGCTGCATTCACCTAGGGGCCAGATGCGGAAATAATTCCCCTCCCCTTACCCCTTGGACTAAACAAGAATCACCTGGGCAACAAAGGCAACCAGGCAACACATTGCTGTGTGCTCCAGGGAGCTCTCTCACTGCTGAACCCTGGGCAGTGGGCAGGCCCTCAGCAGACACCTGCTGAGCCCGACGGAGTTCACCTAAGGCTAAATCCATGCCGGGGGCATCTTATCATTACAGAATCCAGTTTCCAATTATTTTTCTCCAAGGAACAATGTTAGACACATCAGAAGTGTGACAGGCAGATGTGCCACTCCTACCACAGCAGATTCAAGGGAACAGGGCAATTAGGAAGGTCTTGGCTGTCAGTTTCAGCTCAAAGTTCCACTGGTGGCCACAATGCAGGCTACGGTCGTGAGCTGAATTTATTAGGTTTCGCCACCCAGTCCCCCGCCAAATCACAGCATAACACATTCAGGCCTATGGAAATATCCAAAGAAGCAGAAATGTACAACTTTTTAGCACTCACAT
Source organism: Microcebus murinus (assembly GCF_040939455.1). Lineage (NCBI taxonomy): Eukaryota > Metazoa > Chordata > Mammalia > Primates > Cheirogaleidae > Microcebus > Microcebus murinus. The sequence goes on from NC_134120.1 coordinate 22,184,212, forward strand.
TTTTCATAAACCCTTCTATCTATCTTGTTTCATAGGTAATCATTTCTTTTGTGCACCTACTATGCACAGGTAACCCTGGTATTGCTGGCTAACCTGGGGGACTGCAATCTTGGATGTACATTAGGATCGCCTGCGGCACTTGGATAACACTAATGCCCAGACCAGATCCCAGACTGATTAAACCCAAATCTCTATCGTGGAACCCAGGCATCGGTATTTTTAAAACTCCCCAGATGATACCAATGTGCACCCTATTTGGGGTTTTAAATGAAACTGATGTCTGGACCCCACGTGACACCACATAAATCAGTCTCCAGGAGTGAAACCTGGGCATGAATGTGTACACATCTACACATACATACACACACACCTTCTCCAGGTGATTCTAAAGTAGCCAAAGTTGAGAACCACCACATAGACCGCTGGTTCCCAAACTTGTCTGCACTTTGAAAATCTTCTTTTTAAAATTCCAAAGCTCAGGCTAGACCCCAGACCAATCACAAGCTCTGGGGTGGTGGGCTGGGCACAGACATCAGTAGTTTCTGAGGATCGCCAGGTGATTCCGACGTGCAGACAAGTTTGGAAAGTACGGCATAGACGCCAAGCTCCACGACAGCAGGGTCTGTCTCACTATTTTTACTATAACTTTCCTACAGCACCTACTTTAAATATTTGTTAAACTGCATTCGATTTTTTGAGACCTCTATTCTCATGAGGTCCTTTACAACTACGCCTGCTGAAAGCAGTGATGTCTAGGACTGTATGACTCCAATAGGACTTGGCACAACAGGTACATGCTTCAGCAAACTGCATTCCACTGCTTCCCTGGCAAATCCCATCCTGGGGACTTCCGTACTCCTTACACTTTTTGGTAGTGTGTCCTTCTTCGAAATTTCTTCTACTGTTTCTCCTTTGGGTGGCTTCAGACAAAAGAAAATCTTTCCAGCTCTCTGTTCTCAGCGTGTTTAAAAACTGGGAATGGCTTTTGAGCATTCAGTGTCCAAAATTGAATTTAGGAATTGGATCTTTGTCCATTTGTGCTGCTATAACAGAATACCTGGGGCTGGGAAATTTATAAAGAACATAAATTTACTTCTCACAGTTCTGGAAGTCCAAGATCAAGGCACTGGCAGGTTTGGTGTCTGGTGAGGGTCCAGTCCAGGGGTCCTCAAACTACGGCCCACGGGCCACATGCGGCCCACCAAGGACATTTATCCGGCCCGCCAGGTGTTTTTGCCGCTGTTGCCTGTCCTGCTTAGCAGCTGACTCGTCCCGGGCCCACAGTGCGCATGTGTGGAATGTGCCCCGCACTCTCCAATGGCCCTCCAACGGTCTGAGGGACAGTGAACTGGCCCCTCTTTAAAAAGTTTGAGGACCCCTGGTCCAGTCTCTACTTTTAAGATGGTGCTTTGAATGCTGAGTCCTCTGCAAGGGAGGAAATCTGTGTGCTCACAAGGCAGAAGAGCAAAAAGCCTCTTTATAAGATATATAAAAGGACTTGACAGAGCATTAATTTATTCATGACCTAAACACTTCCCAAAAGGCCCCACCTCCCAACACTGTTGCATTAGAGATTGTTCCCAACTCATGAATTTGGGGGGGGGCACATTCAGACTTTTGCAAGTAATCTCTGCTCCCTGTTGAAGAAGGCCCTGGTTAACTGACCACATGGAAAAAGCTCGCATCTGAAGAAGCCTACGGGTAAGATAAAAATCACCACTAATTCCTCATTTCACTAATTTGATGCTGTGACCCTGGATTTACCCAACAAGTAAGGATGATTTTTCTTCATTGCAAATGTACACCAAATCCTTTTGTGGAAATGCTGACGTTTATATAGCAAGTTTGCTTTAAAAGGAGGTACGCCTGCAAAATCATTCATTAAAACTAGGAAAAATAAGCTCAATACAGTCTCTTCTTTCTGAGATTATAGGAAAAATAAGCTCAATACAGCCTCTTCTTTCTGAGATTACCTCTTCACATTTGGAGTTTTAATTCAGGATCTGCTTTTTGCCAGCTTTGACCATTCATCTAAAACCTGACGGCTTCCTAGCGCTCTGGGAGGCCGAGGCAGGAGGATCGCTCGAGGTCAGGAGTTCGAAACCAGCCTGAGCAAGAGCGAGACCCTGTCTCTACTAAAAGTAGAAGGAATTAATTGGCCAACTAAAATTATATAGGAAAAAATATTAGCTGGGCATGGTGTCCCATGCTTGTAGTCCCAGCTACTCAGGAGGCTGAGGCAGGAGGATTGCCTGAGCCCAAGAGTTTGAGGTTGCTGTGAGCTAGGCTGACACCATGGCACTCTAGCCCTGGCAACAGAGTCAGACTCTGTCTCAAAAATAAATAAATAAATAAAACCTGGTGGCCAAGACAATTATTGTTCTGTAACGATGGCAGGAGGAGAGTAGGGCTAGAAGGTGAGAGAGGTAGTCTCTGCAACCCACGTCACCTCTGATCCCCTGCGGGAGCTTCAGCAAGTTATTTGGCCTTCAGGTTCCTCCTTTATGAAACAAAAGAATAAATACTCTCGAAGATGCTTTTCATCCGGCTTAAACATCATGTGGTTCTAATTCTCTTGGTGAACAATGACATTAGTCTTGTAGAAATGGCTAAGTTTATTACTTTTGTTTTCCTAGAAATGGATAATGATTTGGGAGACAGTACCTTGAGCATCCAATTCCATAAAACAAAGATTAAGTAACTAATATATGTGCCCATAATGTACTAGACACAGTAAGGCTACAAAAAGGAGAGAGACAGCCTATGTTGATGAAATTAACGAGGAAAACAATCATATTATCTAATTGTGACTTAAGACAGAATGAAGTAGATGTTATGTCACAAAACCAGAGACGAGGCAGCTTGGAGTGTTTAGAAAAGAATGTTCCAGAATAAACAACAAAAGTTCTTTCTATCAGAGATAAAACACTGAACGTGGAATCAAGCTTGGCTTCTAGTCCCGGGCTTACCAGGTAGTTACTGTGTCATACAAGACAAGCCATCTTTCCCCTGCTTAAGTTTTCCCACCTGTAGAAGGGAAATCTTACAATATTTGCTCAACATACTGAACAATGCCACTAGGAAGCTCAAAGACGACATTGGCATGAGAGGACCTTATAAAATGCTGTGTAACATAAGTTACACAAAACCATGGAGGATGCACGTGACATACACTGACCATGTGTTTCTATAGATTTTGGCCTGAAAACCAGAATTTCTAATGAGAAAGCAGTCTAGAGGTTAAACTCAGGATAGGATCTCATAAACAGTGGCTTCTTCCTTCCCCTACCTTCTTAATTTTTCCCTTTACTTATTAAAATATATTTATTTTTAAAATTGGTATAGAAAAGTATAACATTTAAAGAAATCCCTTCCTTCATTTCAATCTCCACTTTTTCTTTACCACTACTTTTTTCTTTACCACTACTAACAATGCTATATGTGTCCTTCCAGAAAAAAGATTATGATTGCCCCATAATCATAACTGTACATTCCTGTGTCTACCTCCTGTATTAACATCAACTGCTATGCACCTTATTTTCTAGGTATCCATTACTGGAGAGGAAAGATCTTATTTCAAATAATTTAAGTTTAAGGTAATATAGTTTTAAATTACTGAAATCTGACATTGCTTTTAGGGGTGATAATTGAATAATAAGGCTATTATGATTTCTTAGCAATCGGAGAAGTGGAACGGAAAACAAGAAAGTTATTTAATATATTATGGACGCCAAATCCTGAACTCAAAAGTGTAGAGCCAAACACTTTGCTGTCTGTGCGTTAACTAAGAGAGAGAATTCAGCAGGTAAAAGACTGAGAGGTTTTTGGTTCTGGGGATCTGCTTCTGAATAAAGGGAAGAGAAAAGCTAAAGGGTTCTCGTACTGCCTTTTGCTCCATAAATGCATTTCAGGTTCACTTTCAAAGACTGCTCATAAGAAAAGGGAATTTTCAGGATTAACAAATTCACTGAATAACTTTTGAAGAAGGAAAGCATGCACAAAAATTTAGCAACTAAACTGTGGGCTTTTAACTAAAGGACTTACACTAAGAGCATTTCCACTTCAGAATCGTGTTCCCTATCTGCCTCCATCCAGAGACCCAACAAAACTAACGAGGACCTGAGTCTGTTTTTCCCTTTAATCTCCATTCAGCTCAAGAGAATAATACAGAAAAATGGACAGATATTCAGGCCACACCACGCCTACAACTATCCACGAGACGTATTCCCACAGTGTAGGAAACTCTCTCTCCTTACTCGGTATACGGTAGTGTTCTTCTGTCATTTTGATGGCATGCATTTCACTGGCTTTATTACACAGCAGATGGGTGGGTTGTTAAAGCCCTCTTCGAGTCCTATACTGTGAGTGCTGGAACTGTATAATAATTCATAAGAAATCTTTCATTTTCTTTCCTCTGACCTGCAAAGCTCAAAGCAGCCCACCGCACTGTGAGCATACCACCATTGTGATAACTCTCGCCTTCTCTTCCTGAGCGATTTACTGTAATCATCTTCCTCATTCTCCTCTTACAAATACAATCATTTCAGATTTCTGAATGTCTCTATCCCTTTTTTCTGTTGAACGAGCCGTAATACTTTATTCTGACTCCTCTGGACGCTTGGTAAAAACCTACCACATCTCCAAAGGCAGTATCTTGGTCTCTGATAAATCCAGACATTTGTTCAGCTAACTGTCTGAACTTCCTGTGGCTTTCATGTATGTTATTGAAATTGCAGCATATTATCTCTTATTAGCAGACGAGATGGTCTCAGAATGGCTGGGGAAAAACTCAAATCCAAATAAATGGAAAATTTGACAAGAGAATATAGAAAATGTCCCTGATGGATCTCAAATAACTGTACCTCTTTGGAAAAATCAGCTTAAAAGCCCAAGTTACTAATAAATAAAGGAAATTTGGCTTTTACTTAAAGGGAACCAACCTGGAGGAATTAATTTACTTCATTTCAGGCTAAGAAGTTTTCACACGTCATGGTTCATAAATTCTTATGGCTGGTAGGACTTTCTAGCCATTATGCCTCCAAAAATAATCATGGAAGGGTATATTTTCCAGGAGAATAGAAAACTCAGCCTCTTCAAAATTAATGAAGTCATTTATCACTTCTTCCAAAGGATCAAAATCTAGAATTGGGAGCAGAGTGACAGATTCGTTCTTTTATGGACAGTTATTAAAAGCTGATTGAAAGATTTCTATTTCTAGCAATTTGATAGACATATATATTCTTTCCAATGTGTGAAATATTGTAAAATTAAAATTTTAAAAATCAGCTGGACAAATTATTGTGGAACACACAACAGGATCCATGGAATGGGTTGGTCTCCAAAAAGTTGGAGGGGATACCTTCCCCCCACAACAGGCCGTGTCCAGAAAGGCAGACTCACTTTCCTCCTCTTTACCCAGTGGCTAAACACCTGAAAGCTCAGAGGGGACCCATGGTTCCCTGGATATATAGGGATTCTCTGATAGCTTAGCTGCAAGGTTTGCAGGAGAAAAGGTACTCAAAAATAGAAATAAAAGCCGCCACCCATAGCCAATGGAGCCTCTGGTAAGGTGGTGAGAGAAGACTTCCCATCGCTCAATGTCCCTTTGCCCAACCTTTTCAAACTCACCAAAATACATTTTTCTTTCTGTAAACTTCTCCAGTCTCTTGAAAGTTGGGGGGTGGGGGGAACATGTATGAGAGTTGGAGCAGGTTGGAGGAAATACATTTGACTGCTGATCTCAAGAACACATGGTTGAACATACAGCTTCGAAAAGCCAGAAGAAAAGCTTCTTTACAAACATTACAATTAATTAAGAGTCACCTGGACTCCTGAGCTGGACAAGATTGTTCAGCCTCTATGAGGTAGAGCCTTGGCCATGGATAAAAAAAAAAACAAAAAACTCTTTCTTTTCTTTTTGTTTTTTTTTTTTTTTTCGGAGACAGGGTCTCACTCTGTCACCTAGGCTGGAATGCAGTGGTTAGACCACAGCTCATGCAGTCTAGAACTCCTGGGCTCAAGGGATCCTCCCACTCTAGCCTCTGGAGTAGCTAGAGCTGGCTACAGGCATGTGCCACCACACCCAGCTAAGAAATTCTGCTTCCTATATGGAAATGTTGAAGGCCCAAGCTGAATGGAAAAAACCCTACCCAGCTAAAGTATAGTCTCCTTTTTTTTTTTTTCCAAACTTCTTACCTTCTTAACAGTTGCTATAATAGAAAACATCTTCCTCCCTCAACACTTCCCTTGGTCCCACATCCTCTTTTTGCAGGACAGTATGGACAAAAAGGAAGAAGACAGATGGAGATGGATGATTGATGAAGTTCCAGGTACCACTCCCGCGACTGCTTTCTCTGCCAGGTCACCTGTCTTACTAGGAAAAGCCTGAGGAATTGTCTCTTCTATATAGGGCAATATATCCATATTTAGCTGTATCCAGTTAGTGGAAATGTATTCATCCTCACTTCTGCTTTCCAGCTGTGACCAGGATGGCATATTGGGGGAGATGGAGAAAGTTCTCTAGTCACGGGCAGGCAAGAAGCAGCTGGTGACTCGTGCTTCTCCCTCATCAGTCTCTATGATGGGTCAGACTTGGTCCCATCTCCTGCCGGCAGTGGGGAACTGGGCAATTTGAAACAAACTTCCCAGTGAACACAACAAAGAAATCTGGATGAAATTTTAAAAAAAGAAAAAGAGAAAACAACAACAAAACACTTCCTAAAAGCACAGAAGAGCTAACTAGATGTGGAAGAATTTCAGGTTTAAGATGTGGGGGGAAAAGTAGACATAGACATGTGGGCCTGAGTAGTAGGAGCCATTTTGACCCAGGTGGGGGGACTTGTCAAACCAAAAGAAGCTGGACAGCTGAGCAGTACATTAACAGCCTCCTGGGATCAAGAGGGCATGGCCTCCTTAGGGTTAAGGCCTGGTAAATCACTTTACACTTAGGGCAGGACGTCCAAAGAGCTAGGCCCTAAGAGTAAGAGAAAACAAAAACAAACAAACTAGTCTGGCTTCATGTCATATGGGTGGTCTAGAAAATATCAAGCCCCAAAACTGACCCAGTATTGCTGGTACCCCAGAAATCCTATAAAAGCTAAATAAAATTCTCTCTAAAACTCCTGTCATCTTAATCATTATCATCCAAAGCCTCAAATTACTGAATCATCAAATGTTAAATATCACTAATTATATGATACACTATTATTTTATGTAGAGTGAAAAGAAAAATGTTACCAACTATAAATGTAAAAACCCATCAATTGTAAAACACATTCTGATTTCAGATATTAAAATGTAAAAAACAAAAAAAAATCTTAAAATGGATGAAACATGGTATTTATATGTATATTTTTTCAAAATAATATCCAGCATTCAACTGTGAGGCTGGCTTAAGAAATAAAAAAAAATAAATAAAAAAATAAAAATAATATCCAGCACAAATTTAAAGATAACCAGGCACACAAGGAGACATGACAACATAAATATGAACCAGAATCCAAACAAATGACAGAAGAAACAGATGCTTAAGTATTCTAGATAAAAAACTTACCAGAGAATATAAAATATCTATGCTTACTATGCTCATGGAAATAAAAACTGGACTTAAAAATTATGACAAGGAACCAGGAACCATATAAAGTAACATTACGGATTAGAAAAAGAACTAGAATTCTATAATGGCAATTCAGTAATTAAAAGTAAGAATGCAACATACAAATGGATTTAACCACAAATTAGATATAGCTGAAGAAGCACATTATGAGTTGGAAGACAGCTCAGAAGACACTATTCAGAATGTAACCTGGAAAGGTAAGGGAAGAAGGGGGATGAAAAACACGGCAGAGGATAAGGGATATAGAAGACACAGTGAGGAAATTTAAGATACTAAAATTACTACCTTACACCACAAATTTCCCCCAGAAGTCAGCAGTAGAGTCAGAGGACGTTCCTAGTATTCCTAAGCCCAGCTCCCTCAAAGGCCAACTATACAACTGAGGCCTGTCACATTAGCAAAGATCCAAAAGTAGTTAGCTGTGATTAAAATGTATGTGACTATGGTTATTTTACTTTTCTGTGTCATTCTCCTCATATATAAATGGAGAGAAGTGGCAGTACCCACTTCACAGGCTGTTGTGAGGATTGAGAATTAACAGCTGTGACATACTTAGCACATGTACAATGTATGTTTTCTTCCACCATGAGGATAAAGCACTCTCATCTCTCCATCTAAGCTTGCTTCAGGAACCAACAGGCAGCTCTACTACTATGAACAAAACTAGTTTATCCTGAAACATGTCACTCGAGGTGTTGGAATCATAAAACATAAGGGTTAAATGGAATTCTTCATCAAGTATGTAAACCTTTGCTATCAGAAGTGATTGTTTTCCCTTTTCACAAATGGCTTTCTATATATAATTTTTTTTTTTTTTGAGACAGCGTCTCACTCTGTTGCCCCGGTTACAGTGCAGTGGTGTCACCATAGCTCACTAGAACCTCAAACTCCTGGGCTCAAGTGATCCTCCTGCCTCAGCCTCCCAAGTAGCTGGAACTATAGGTGCACACCACCCCTGGCTAAATTTCCTATTTTTTGTAGAGACAGGGTCTCACTCTTGCTCATGCTGATCTCCAACTCCTGACTTCAAGCAATGTGCCCACTTGGGCCTCCCAAAGTGCTAGGATTAAAGGTGTGAGTCACTGTGACCAGCCCAGATCAATTTTTTAAAACCACTAAACCCAAATAGAAAGATAATTCACCAAAAAAAAAAACAAACAAACAAACAAAAAAAAAAAAACAATACAAATAGGAAACAGTCCTATAGAAAAATGTTTAGCTATACTGGTAAACAAAATGCAAATGAAGGAAACAAAGACATCCTTTTTTATTTTATCAAATAATTTAAAAAAGTAAAGTACTATATGCTATCGATGCTGTGGTGAAATTCCATCATCAGTAGCATGATGTCAACATAGGGTAAACTGGTATCCCATTTTTGTAAAGCCATTTAACACGATGCATGCATATCACTGGATGAGTGATTTCACTGTCTGGGAATATATACCAAGAAGACAATCCAAACTGTAGAAAATGTACGGACACAAAGTTGCTCACACAATGACACAGAAGGGAGAAATTGGGACCAAACTTTATGTCCACTAATAGCAAAATGTTGTAATAAATGAACTGAATTATGCAGTACTGAATTATGCAGCCATTAAAAATTATGTTTAAAAGAGATTATATTGTTTATTCCAATATTAACTAAAAAAGGCAAGAAAAAATAAAATTATATGTACAGTATGGTCTCAATTGTTCAGTTGTGTTTAAAAATGAGCTGGGGAAAAAAAGACTAAAAGTAAACACAGCAAAATATGAACAAGGTCAAAGTATCACAGGTAGGATTTGCTTATTCTTCTTGCTACTTTCCATAATGACTATATATTACTTTCCTAAATATAAAAATAATTATTTTCATTCTAATTATTTACTGTAAACACAATCCAAAACTGCACTAAAGGAAGTTTTATAATAACCTCATTCCACCAATCCAACTGCTTCAGTTTTTCTGTGGTTCTTTTCAGTACTACCTGTGCGTACACACACCTTTGGCATAGATGTAATCAGTTTGAATTAATGAGTAGCTCTCTCAGCATTAGGTGCCCTGGAAATGAGACAAGTTATCAAACCTTTTTCCTTCCTGGTCCCATTCCACCAACACACTCTAGCAACAAGGAAGACAGAAGAATGGTTTCCCAGCAGCACTGAATGTTGAATGAACAGGGCAAACTCCGCTCCCAGCCCTAGCCTCCTCACTGATCTCTGTGTACCTTTGGCAAGCCATCTAACTGCTCTCAGCCTCAGTTTCCCCATGTCTACAATGAACAAATAAAGCTGGTCATTAACCCCTAAAATCTCTTTCGGGCTTAATTTCTGTGATTATGTGTACATTTGACCCCAAATCTTCAGATAGATCTCAACTTGAAAAATTTTATACAAATCCATTTAAATACAAATGAAAAACTAGCTGTTTTTTAAAAATCCCTCCTAGAGCAAATTTTCACATAGAAAGTCTTTTTAATTTTGATAAATGTAGACATTAATATATTGCCAGATCAGTCTCAAGTAGAGCCAGGCATTTATATTTAGCATTTATATACTAAAATAAAAATTAAAACACTCTTTCTTCCTCACTAAAGCTAGGGAAAAAGATTAATTATTTAATTAACTAATTAATGAGAAATCTGAATTATGAGTTTTTAAAGTGTTTCACTATTTTAATTATAATTATTTTAATAATTATAAAAATATTAAGTTTTTAAGTACATACAGTTGTGTATAGCTTAACAACAGGGATATGTCGTTAGGTGATCGCATCGTTGTGTGAACAGAGTGTACTTACACAAACGTAGAGGGTATAGCCTACAAAACACCTGGTCTATATGGTGTAGCCTATTGCTAAGCTACAGACCTGCACAGCATGTTACTGTACTGAATACTGTAGGCAATTGTAACACAACGGTTAAGTATTTATATCTAAACACACCTAAACAGTAAAAAGATTCAGTAAAAATACAGTATTACAATCTTATGGTTCCACCATGGTATATGCATCCTTCATTGACTGAAATGTTATACTGCAGCACATGACTATACTTAAATGACTTGCCCCCCTCAAAAAAAGGGAGGACAAGTATTTTCTTCCTGGCCTGTTTTAATGCAAGGAAGTGTCATCTCAGGCTTGGGTATTTCCAAAGAGAAGTCTGAATCCATGAACTCTTATTATAAACTTTTCAAATACCATTATAGTGACCTGAAAAAGAGTTTCATTCACTTTTTGAAGCAATAACGTGGGCACTGCACAACCTTGCTGATAAGGTGCAGTAAGTTACTTCTATCCACTGGTGGAACTCAAAGCCTCCTGCTAAACTTGAACTAACCTTGCCCCTCATTCTGTCCTATGCAGCTGCTGCAGATGCTGACCTGGCATTGCTGAAAATATGGAAGTTCTTGCTTTTGAGGGCCGATATAAACAGAAGCACAGGTCACCTTGGATTTAACAATCCTATTTTGACCCATGCTCTCCACTGAAGTCCACACTTAGAGAAGCTTCTCTTGGCTCCTGCCAGTCATAGGTAGAAGACAATCCCTAGTTTCTTGTTCCTGCAAACACAGCAGTCCAGTCATTCCTTAAAACCAAAGGTAGCTTTCCCATGAGGATAATGAAAGTTAAACTCAGAGCCCCTGACGTGGTCCTCAGGGGACCCTTCCAAGGCCTGGGAGAGACCCTAGCAATGTGTCCACCTGGTCATTTTGACTTTTTCTTAAAGAGGACCCCTCAACTTACATAGTGTCAAGTCCCACCCGAACTGAATCCTCCCCTGCCACCTCCCTGCCCCACAGGTGCCCACTAGCCACTGCCTGAGCAGGAAGTGGGGATGATGGCTCTGCAACCCACACCTCTGGTATATAAGCCAGCCACACTCCAGGAGAAGAATTTGTGATTTTTTGTTTGTTTCAAAAGATGAATTTAATAATATGACCAGATTCGAATACATGGTCTGAGAAGAGGATATGTTTATTCTGCTGTCTGAAATTATTTATATGAAAAGTTCCACAAAGTTAATTATACATTTATTAACTGATCTTTGTTGAAAAAAACCAAGTTACATTAAATAAGGCCTCTCTCAGAAAAGTGGGCATAGTTATACAGCATGGTATATGATAATCAATACTCCTTAAAACAGTGGGTTGGCAAGCAGGGGTGATTTTGCTTCCAAGGGATACTTGGCAATGTCTGGAGACATTTTTGGTTGTCACAACTTGGGGAGAAAGAGTGTAGGGTGCTACTGGCTTCTCATGGGTAGAGGCCAGGGATGCTGTTAAACATCCTACAATGCACAGGACAGCTCCCCATTACAAAGAATTTTCTGGCCCACAACATCAGCAGTGCCCAGGTTGAGAATCCTTGCCTTAAAATAACGGGCATGAAGGCCAAGTTGACAGGTGGCATACAGACAGCCACCGTCTGACTTCAGCCACCACACCGCGATGAAAAGCAATGAAAGCTCCACACGTTCATGGACCAGGGGACCGTAAGGACCCTTGCCAAGAGTGGCTACGTGAGGAGGTGGTGGCATAATTTCAGGAGCACCAAGACAGGCACTTTGCCTCCCCAATTACTTCCAACACCCACTCGTCTGTGCTTGATATGCTCTCGTGGGGAACACGGCCTTTCATTCCATAATGAGGCTTAAAGTGCAAAGACCCCTGGAAGAGAGAACAGGGTGACCTACATTCATATTCAAGAGAAAGTGACTGATGACAGATTGGTTTTCCCCTGAGACCATTTTTCACACAGTGAAAGGCTCTGAACAGCTGAAAACGGAGGAGAGGCAGAGAGGGCAGCAGGCTCTGATGGGGCAGGACGGGTGAAGACACGAGCCAGAGGGGCACTGAGATGAGTGCCACCTGCTCTAGTGACGCTTTCCTCCTGAGCCCATGGGGAGGGAAGGATGCAGAGGAAAAAAGAAGTCACATTCTTGGCCATGGAGAAGAAGATTATAGGCAAGTTCAGCTCAGGTGAAAAAACTCCAGGAATGCTTGAAAGAATGGTAGGGACCCACGCAGTGCTACCCCCGCAGCTGGGGCAGGAAACAAGCGTCCCTGCCAACTGTGTGATCACGGTGAACCCCAAACTGTTCCGGGTGACATCCCCCACCTGACACCTAGCACAGTCCTTGACACATAGTAAAGTTAAATGTTCAGGCAGTGCTTGTGTTGAATGGACACTATTCCAAATGAAGAGCCATCAGATTCCTAAAGTGCTCTCTCTAGGAATGGTTTTCCTTGACACCTTTGCTGATGCTATTTCCCTCCATTTGGGAGGGAATCTCATTTTATCTTGCAAAGCCAGTTTGTTTTCTATGTAAATTCCTGATGTTGGCCTTTCTTTTTTTTTATTTATTTATGTATTTTTTCCCACCTCTACTCTGGAGGAATCCCCTTTTTTCTTGTAAGCAAGCACAGGGCCTCCAAGTAGATTCATCTGGTGCTTACCATATTGTCTATGTATCTTTCATAATGGGCTTACTTCTCAGAAAAGATTTGACGGAGGCTTGCAAGTTCATGACAAAAATAATATAATATAGTTTTTAAAATAATTTAAAATGGAGGTCAGAAATAATTTAGGAAGAAAAAGATCACTGTACCAAGAAGCTGAGGAAAAGCAGTTACCAGGAATTGCTGGAGGCCAAGGTAAAAAGATAAACAGACAAGGCATATACAGAGAGTTCTCGATGTCTCATAAAAGAAAAGCCACAATTCCATGAGGTCAGAATTATTTTTTCTGACATTAAATTCTAGGAGGAATTTGTTCCTGGCGTTTCATGTGTGCTGCCCAAGTTGTCATCTCATGTGCTTATCTCAAGAATCAGACTTCTTGAGAACAAAGACTACATCTCCGACTACATTTGCCTGACAACAACCTACATGACATTGTACGTGCTCAAATATTTGCTAATAGATTGGGGACCTATAGTTTTCTTGCCAATCTGGATATTCCAGTGTATCTCAAGGTTCCAAGATTATCAGAGTAAGAGATTCATCAAATCTCTTAGCAGGAAGGACTCTCCGACCATTTGCTTCTGCCCTAGATCCCCAGCCCTGGGCAATCACGATGAGATCTTAAAGATCCTCTCACCCCAGCACCCCTGGAGTGGGTTTGGAGTGCAGGACTGGAAGGTCCAGCTGGCCCCATCTTCATGCTTCTCTCTCCCTTCCCCTATGGGTTCATTCTTTGTTTAGTCCTTTTGTCTGTGTTTCTGTCCCAACCACAGATTTTCCACTCCTTTGAGCATTAGGGCTTTGCCTTATTCACCGTTGATTTGATTCCCTGTGATAACTAGCACAGTGCTTTGCACAAACAGACTGCCTTTTTTTTTTTATTAATGTAAGGAAATTGACTTGGAAAGACGTTCCAGAGCAGGCCTTTTCATTATTCTATCCTGCTTCTGTCTGACAAAGCTTCAAGCATAGAAGTGTACCCTGAAGCGAAGGAGACCAAGGAGCCTTCCTCCACCACACAAGCAGTCCAGAAAGGTTAAAACGCAGGTTACTAAAGGAGTTGAAGACTCAAGGGTGGGAAGACATTATATTCTCTCTCTTTTGTCTCCAAACGTGGCCTAAAAGTACACTGGGCAACACTTCAGCACAAAAGTTCTTTGCATAAGTGCTTAGCAGGTGCTCAGCAAATTTCTGTTATAATAAAGTCATAGCATAGCTACTTTAAACATAGTAGATACTCAAGAAATACCTGTTATATTGAAAAAGCCATGGCATATCACTTTTGCACATAGTAAGTGCTCAGTAATATCTATTCAATTAGAAAGTTCGTAGTGTATCTTCTTTGCATACAGTAGGTGCTCAACAAATATCTTTTACATTAAGGTGACTGTAAGACACATAGTAGCCTCCCAGTAAATTGATATTAAATAGAATAGTAGCAGATACCTGCTCCTTAGAGAACACTGGCGAGGTGACATTAATCAAAACCCAGGCACAGGGCCGGGCGCTGTGGCTCACGCCTGTAATCCTAGCTCTTGGGAGGCCGAGGCGGGCGGATTGCTCAAGGTCAGGAGTTCAAAACCAGCCTGAGCAAGAGCGAGACCCCGTCTCTACTATAAATAGAAAGAAATTAATTGGCCAACTTATATATAAAAAAATTAGCCGGGCATAGTGGCGCATGCCTGTAGTCCCAGCTACTCGGGAGGCTGAGGCAGAAGGATCACTGGAGCCCAGGAGTTTGAGGTTGCTGTGAGCTAGGCTGACGCCACGGCACTCACTCTAGCCTGGACAACAAAGCGAGACTCTGTCTCAAAAAAAAAAAAAACCCAGGCACAGATCCATGAATGGAAATGCGGGAGAGGCACGTGATGGTGGGAAGTGGCGGTGGGCACCGCGCTCATTCAGGACGCAGCGAACTCACTTCTGGCTCCCGGGTATTGATTAGCCGATTGGAATTCATTCCCCACCCAGGGGCGGGAAACGGCCGCTGCCTCCAATCGTCACTTCAGGGCTGCACCTGGAACTCCCGCCACGGCCCCTCCCGGGGCATCCGCCCACCGGGCTGCTCCTCCCGAGAGTAGCCGGCAGAACAAAAGCAAAAGCCAGCCGGGCTTCCGATTGCTTCTCCGATGGAGAGCGACCCGGGAAGAGGCTGGGGGAGCTGGCCCGGGACCAAGCGGTGATGTCAAACCCGAGCCGCTGCCCTCAGCCGCCCGCCCTCTCCGACAGATTCGGGCTCGGATCGCTGAGCAGGGGAAAGCGGCCGGGCTCCCTCCGTCCCCTCTTCCCGGGGCCACCGAACCGCAGAGGGGGCGCCTCGGTCGGGTGGGGCGGGGGGGACAGCGCTATTTTAACCCTTGAAAGAGGAGAAGAGGAGGCTGGAGGGGAGCATTATAAGGGACTGAGGCAGACCCCCAAACCGGGATCCGGATCTGAACTCGCAGTGCGACCCCAAACGCGCGGGACTGTCCCCGGGGATGGGGGCCCCTCGCGGCGCCGGTCCTTACGTCCCCTTCCCCTTACCCGCAGGGTAGCTCAGCAGCCACCTTCCCATCCAAGCCCGCGACCCAGGACGACACCGACACCGGTGCGCACAGTCCGCCCAGGAAAAGGGCACCGAGGGCGGCCGGGGTGGGTCCCGCGGGAGACACCCCGCCGCTCCGGAGCTGGCCAGTTTGGCATCTGCCTGCCTCGGGGGTTGTCGTTAAGGGGAGGCGGGGTTGCAGAGCGAGCGGGAAGTGTCATTTCTTCCCTTCTCCCCGCTGCTCCGGAGCCCGGCGAACTCCGAGGGGCGCGGGCGGCGGCGGCGGGCGGAGGGGAGCCACTTACCCGCGGCGGAGCCCGAGCGCGCGGCGGCCCGGGCGCGAGCTGCGCCTTTGTCTGCGGCCGCGGCGCCGGCGCGCTCGGCCAGGCCGGTCCCAGCCCCGGCGCGCGGCGAGCTCCCGCGGGCGCCCCGACAGCCCGGCTGGCGGCTCCCGCTCGGGCTCGGGCTCCGGCCCCCGCCTCGCCGCCGCGGCTCCGCCCCGCGCGCGGCCCCGCCCCCGGCCCGCCGGGCCCCCACCTGCTGCGGCGGCGGCGCGGGGGAGCGGGCTCCTGGGCGGCCGCCTCCGCGCGCGCCCCGCTCCTCCCTCCCGCAGCCTCCCGGCCGCGCTGTTCGGGTCGAGTGCGCGCGGCGGAGCCGGGCTCCTCCGCCCCAGCCCTCAGGGGACAAGCTCACCTGGGGAGCCGGCCCGTCCGGGCCAGGCGCTCTCGGGGCCCTCCATCACTTAGAAGCGCGTCCCCACTCCCGCCCCGGGGAAGGGCCCCGTCAGGCTCCGCCCGGGAGCGGAGGGAGGCGGGAAGCGGGGTCCACCTGAGCCTCGGCCGAAACCCGGCCTCGCCAGCCCGACGCTGCTGCAGCGGCCCTGGGCAGGGGCTGGCGAGGGGGCGGAGGGCGAAGAAGGTGCCGGCGGGGAGCAGCGGCTCCGGGGCGGGGGACGCCCGCGTCGGCGTGAGGGGGCGCGGGGCGCACGTGCGCCGGTCCTGAGCCGGCCTGGGAGTGGAAGCGGGCAGGCACCTGGGCTGTGAATCTGTGCTCATTTGCACAGCCGGCCGGAATAAAACTAACAGAAGGTAACTAACACTTTGGGAGCCAGAGAAAAGGGACGGGAGAAGCCAGCAGCCCCACAACATTGGTAATAACTGGTGTTTATGTGGTGCCTTCCAGCAAGCCCAATGCAGTTGGCACCAATTAGGTGCGTCACTGAATGCATGTGCGTCCCTCTGGAATGGCTGAGGAGCTGCTTTCTAGCCAGAAAACAATGTGATGACCTAAAGATTGTATAACGGGGTCACTAGTGGCTTTAGCTGTCCAGGAGTCCCCCACCCGCCTTCTCCCTGCTCGGTAAAAAAACCACATCCACACTTCATGGGGTCTGCTGTGTACTACGGTTATTTCTGCTTCATCCCCCAGAGCCTAGGACAATTCCGGGTGCCTAACAGGTGCTTAATAATTGTTCAAAGAATAAATGTGTATATCATATAACTGCTAAATTGCAACGTGGGCAACTGTAAAAATCGTGGGATCATATTGGAAAATGCATTAAGTGGTTACCACAATGATAGTCAATGAAGGGTAAAGAATGTCAGCTGTAATTATTACATAGATGCAATTGCTATTAATCATATGTACGGAGGTGGTAGGTTTAGAATCGTATAATAAACGAGAGACAAGTTATCACAACCCTAAAAGAATAATCAGAGATCAGGAAGGAGTGTGTAACAAGCAAATGTGTATAATCTGTGATAAGACATTCCAACGTGTCTTCCCCAAAGAGAACATTTTAACATTTTGCTTCCTTAATTTTCATTACAAATAAGTATTATCAATTCAGTGAGGAGGCATAAATATGAAATGTTCTGTGTTGATTTATTCATTTTTTTTTATAACATCTCTTCTAGGAAGGAAGGATAAGAGGCCCCAGGGATGCTCATTTTATCCAAAAGAAACAGGACACATGTCCTGCCACACGAAGCCCACCAGTGGCAGAGCAAGGATCTGGTGGGTCCCAATGAAGAGACCGACCCAGGACAGCACCAGGAAAGCTCAGAGTCTCCTTCCTCAGTGTTTTATAATAGATTGTTGTCGTAGGTCTGGAAACTGCTCTTGGGAGCAATGTGCTTGTCCACATGAGATAGTTTATCTCTTCTATTTGGCAAGTGAGAAAATGTAATTTTCTCTGTGTGATGAGTATGGGTGAGTGGTTCATGCATAGTGAGTTTCCATCCTCCAAATTGTGGGACAAGAGACTGTGAAGTATGCATTTTAACAAGTGTCCATTACCTTACAATGCCAGGGGAATGAATAGGCGCTGGACATCTATATGGGTGCTCTCCACTGCGTTCATGTCAGCTGGTGTCATTCTTCTATGGATTCTGCTGTCAGAGATTGAGCTATTTCTTATTTTTACCCCAGAGGGAAGATGCCTAAAGACACAGCTGGCATGGTAGGTGTCAATCAGCAGAAAATAACTCCATAGACCTCAGGAATTAGGAAGTTCGCCAGGTCATTCTGATTTATGACTTCTTTTTCTTGGGGGGGGGTGCCTAAAATGTACTAGCATTTCCCCACTGCCTGCGACTGGACACCAGATGCTGTAACTGAGCCAGTGGTCCCAACATCTGCAGTGGCCCTGGAAGATATGGGGTCCATCGAGCAGGAAAGTACCCTGTCTGCCTTGCTTAGGGTATTTAGATATAATCTTTTATAATATCTTGCTGGCTAAACTCATCTCTGATACCCATTTTTGACTCATGCTTAGGTAGAAGAGGGGAGGCAACTTAGATTATTTAATACTGTTTTCCCTCATCTCACCCCTTCTGCTCCCAGGAGGAGATGGCATCAGGGCCAATGACTTTGCATGTGGCCTCTCTTCCAGGGGCAAGCACTGGCCGTGTTTGAGGAACCCCCTGGACCATGACTTCTAGATGATGGAGCTCCCGCAGCAGCCAGGTGCCTTTGGGGGGGAGTCTATTTATCTAATTCATTCATTCTCTCTCTCTGTCTCTCCCCCCTCCCCCCTTTTTTTCCCTCCCTTTCTTCTTATAGGTCTAGCCTGTCTATCTCGGAAGATGAGACAGGCCTGTAGATATTCTCACAGTCTGGGACCTGAGGCCTAGAGATTAGAGGTCGCACTGTCTTCATTCTCACTTCAGGCTGCTCTGGAAATACCTTTCTTGGCTAGCATAGAGATAAGATTCAAGATGCAGGCACAGAATTGGGGAAAGGAAGAAACAGGCTATTTGGTTTGCTTGGCTCTAGCTATAGGCTAGTGATTCCGAACCTGCACTCTTGCTAGAATCACCTATGAAATCTTTCAGTGCACTGAGAAAATGAGTAGATGACTACAGTGGCCACTTACCAACATCTGCCCTGTTTATCATATTCTGCCTTCTGCCCTTGTCTTAGTCCCTTTGTGCTGCTCTAACAAACTACCTGAGACTGGGTAATTTATAAAAAAATAAATTTATATTTCTCACAGTTCTGGAGTCTGGGAGTCCAAGATCAAGGCACCAGCAGGTTTGGTTGCCTGGTGAGGGCTGCTCTCTGCTCCCAAGATGGTGCCTTGGGGCTGCAGCCTCGGGAGGAGAAGAAGGCTGGGTCCTCACATGGCAGAAGGCAGAAGGGCAAGAAGGTCAAACATCGCCTGAAGCCTCGTTTATAAGAGCCTGGATCTCATTCACTGGGGAGGGAGCCCTCATGACCTAATCACCTCTTAAAGGCCTCATTTAAGAGGCCATTAATACCATCACCTTGGCCATTAAGTTTCAACACCTGAATTTTGGAGGGGAAACATTCAAACCATAGCACTCCTCAAGCCATAAAGAAACCATCCTTGCTCTATGTAAACACCCTCCACTGTGTACAACATCTCATTCCCCTCTCATTTATGTAAGGACATCATTCTATAAATGCTCCGCTCTCTTTTGGACCACGAGTTTTTCCTGACTGCTGGGTCACAGCAGCAGCTTTCAAACATGGTTTAAGGTCTCCTATCTTTAAAAAAAAAATACTCTTTTGACTCCATTCTCCTCCAGCTTCTGCCCCAACTCTCTTCTCTCTCTCTCTTTTTTTTTTTTATTACTTTTCTTAGAGATGAGGTCTTGCTCTCTTGCCCATACTGGAGTGCAGTGATGTGATCATAGCTCATTGTAACCTCCAACTCCCAGGCTCAAGTGATCCTCCTGCCTTAGCCTCCTGAGTAGGTAGGACTACAGGTGAGGTAGAGATGGGGTTTCATTCTTGCTCAGGCTGGTCTTGAACTCCTAACCTCAAGCAATCCTTCCGCCTCAGCTTCCCAAAGTGCTAGGATTATAGGCGTGAGCCACCACACCCAGCCTTTCTTCTCCCCTTTATTACAAAACCTGGCAGAGCAGAACTTGCCTCTCCTCCCTGTGTCTACTTCCTTTCCTCCCATTTTCTCTTTAACCTGTTCCAATCATCACTCCATGGAAACCACTCTGGTCAAGATCATCAGAGAACTCCATGTTTTTAAGTCTAATCATCAGTTCTCAGGCTTTGTCTTACTTGACCTATCTAGCATTCAACATAGTTCATCACTCCTTTCTTCCTGAAATACTTTTCTATCCATGTGATTCCCAAGACACTTCTGATTTTCATTCAACCTTGATGGCCCTTCAGGGAACAATAAATGCTAGCTACTCAAGACAACACAGCAAAGAGCATACAGAATGGAAAAGTACTAAAGCCATTTCCACCAAATTCAGGAACAAGACAGATGCTTGCTATCACCGCTATTATTAACACTGTTTTAGAGACTAAAATAAAGCAGGAAGACATGAAAATGAAATAGTAGATATGAGTGTTGAAAAGGGAAAAAGTCTTTATTTGTAGATACTATAATTGTACAACTAACAACCTTAAGACTCCGGTTCTTTTATACATTAGATTTTAGAATTAATAATTCTAAAACTATTAGAATGAATAAAACAATGTGGTAATATGGCTAGAAATAATATAGAAAGAATCGATAAAACCAAAAGCTGGTGTTTTTTTTAAAAAAAGAACAATAAAATATGTAAGCTCCTTAGAAGCCTGATTGAGGAAAAAAAGAGAGAGAAAGAAAAAAATAAGCAATATTATCAATTTTTAAAAAGGTGATACAAGCATTGATTCAGAAGATATTCTAAAAAATATCAAGGAAAATTGAATGCAATTTCCTAGGAAGACATTTAAGGCAGTTGTTTCTATTTCTCATCAGACACAGTCTCTGCTTTCACAGAGCTCACAGTCTGATGAGGGATATAGATATTACATATACAAGTGACTGATTTTCCTTGTATGAAAGGTCTAACTGGGAGACCTAATCTCATCTGGGGGGGCAGGAAGCCTCCATGAGAGAGTAGAAATTAAGTTGGGTGGGAACAGAGCAAGGGAGGCTCAAGCACAGGGAACACAGTGAGGAAACACCCAGGAAAAGGTCAGAGCATCTGAAAGTATCCCACAGGCTAAAGGGCAGGGCAGGTGGCCAGGACAGCAGAGGATAGAGAGGCAGGGCACGAACTGTGCAAGGACATGTAGCCCATGGCAAGGATTTTGACCTTTGTCCTGAGTGTCCTGGGAAGCCCTTTCAGCATTTTGAGCAGGGAAGAGGTGAGTCCTTGCTGTGTGCATTACTTCCTGTGTAAGGTCTGCAAAGGTTGTAACCTCATAGCAAGGTGGCATTGTCCAGGATCGCTTGTCACTAGTGTCATTCAGTGATACCAGCCACTAATTCCCTCCTCTTCTCCATAACCCCCAAAAGTGCTCAATATCTTACAGGTTTCAGTGGGAATTCTGTGCCTTCAAGGCAAATTGACACAAGCGACTGGTATCTAGTAGTTTGGGGCGTATCTTGACTTTCACTTGATTCCCGCAGGCTGGGCAGACCTTTCAGCCTAACTTCCCAGAAGTTTCTCAACTGGCTTGGACCATCCCAGCATTCTCTTCTTCCATTTCAACCTATGATAGATAAGACCTTGCCAAAATTCTAACTACGTGTTCCCTACCCTGAGTCCTCACCTCACCCAGTCCTGTGTTTTTCAAACTACAGATCATAACCTATTATGGGCTGTGAAATCAGCTAAGCAGATCATGCCAGCATTCCTGAAACAATGAAATAGAATAGAATAGAAACTAGCAGAGTTCATTGTAAGTGGTAAGAATATCACTTTATGACATTTTAATTTCAGATAAATCCGCTAGGGTGTGGATGTATGTGTGTGTGTGCACATACCATAGGTTTCACCATTAAATGGATATCTTAATTATGAGTCATGATCAAAAACAGCTTGAGATTCACCACCCTATTTCCTCCCCTTATCTGCTCTGTGTAGAAACGTGAGCTTACTGACTTACTGAGTCTTCTGTCTCACCTCAATTCATTTCTCCAAGTTGTTTTTATTCATCTCCTGACCTGTTAAAATACCCTGTTCCTGTCATACAAATAACCCACTGTTATTAGACTATATTTAAATTTTTCCCCTAATCATGATGTTTGAGTTTTTCCTCATCATGAATGGTGGCTCAGGCTTAGTAAACTGTCCCATGGGCTGGACGCAGTGGTTCTTGCTGAGGTGGGAGGATTGCTCAAGGTCAGGAGTTCAAAACCAGCCTGAGCAAGAGTGAGACCCCGTCTCTACTAAAAATAGAAAGAAATTGAGTGTCCAACTAAAAATATATAGAAAAAATAAATTAGCCAGGCATGGTGGCACATGCCTGTAGTCCCAGCTACTAGGGAGGCTGAGACAGGAGGATTGCTTGACCCCAGGAGTTGGAGGGTGCTGTGAGCTAGGAGGATGCCACAGCACTCTAGCCCAGGCAATAGAGCGAGACTCTGTCTCAAAAAAAAAAAAAAAGTGTCCCATGGTTTGATGAATAAATAACTCGTACCCACAAGGACATAAAACTCATTGCCTGTGTCTTGTTGGTACCTAGTTGAGCTAACCAGCCTCAGAGGGGCTGGTTAGCCACTTCATCCTTCAATTCTAAAAGCCTTCATGAAGTATACATTATTGTTCTAGTTTCTCCAACAACATTATGCCATGCTAGTACAGACCCTGGCATGCAAGAGCCTAGAAGACAATTGATCTAATATTGGCCCTAGTCAATCAATTATCAATGCTTACTATTAATACATGATGCTTAGAGCAGTGTTCTGTGTTTACACCCTTGATGGTTATAACCCACTGGACAAAGACTGTCAGTTGGAACTTTTAAAACTTGGTCTGTTTGTTCTCTTCCTGTGCCATCTTCCCTCCCCACCCCCAGGTCAGCATGTTCATGGCCCCAGCATTTCTAAACATGGATGTGGATTTGACAGATAAGGAAAACTGTCTCTTGCCATCTCCATCAACACTCAGTAAATGTGGAATTGGATCACTATCTCCAACCACCCCTCAACTCTCCTGATGCCGGCGAGAAATGCACTGCTATAATTGCCAAAATGAGCACCACATGGTTTTGTTGTTGTTGTTTACATGAACTAAAAAACCTAAAGGGACATTTAAGAGTTTGTTTCTAAGTGCTGAGATAATTTTTGCTTCAAAAATCGAAAATTGGCCAGGCATGGTAGCTCACGCCTGTAATCCTAGCACTCTGGGAGGCCAAGGTGGACGGATTGCTCAAGGTCAGGAGTTCGAAACCAGCCTGAGCAAGAGCGAGACCCCATCTTTACTATAAATAGAAAGAAATTAATTGGCCAATTAATATATATAGAAAAATTAGCCAGGCATGGTGACGCATGCCTGTAGTCCCAGCTACTCAGGAGGCTGAGGCAGGAGGATCGCTTGAGCCCAGGAGTTTGAGGTTGCTGTGAGCTAAGCTGATGCCACGGCATTCACTCTAGCCTGGGCAACAGAGTGAGACTCTGTCTCAAAAAAAAAAAATTGAAAATTGTTTCTGGCCCTGTAGAGAACACCGTCTTAAAATGACTAGATAATTTGGAAGAAACTCTAGTGTCTGTGACCCTTACCATACCTCCAAGCTGGCCTCAGTCTGTGCATTAGAAATTTTACTAGTAATTTCTTATGATTAGCCTAGCTTATGTGAGTAATTTTTATGGAAAAAAAATTTGTCCCTGAGTAGGTTAAATATAAATGTGTTTTTAATAGTTTTAATATAAATAACACACAAGTCTTTAGTGAAAGCATAATGAATTCCAGTTATTTCACTAGAGCAATCAGTCAACTAGCCAAGATCAGAAGACTCAGCTAACTCAAGAATATAACAACCTAAAATCTTTTAGGAAGTGCCATTACTTTGGGGAAAGAATTTAGATAAATCTGAGTCTACATAGAAGCTAGTGGTGGCCAGGAAATGTGTGACCCAAGAAAGAAATCAAGAAATGATGAATTTATTAGAAGCATTTACTCATGTTAGTCACCATCACTTATTTTTGTTTGTTTTACAGAATGCTCTAGTGTGTCAGTTACTTGCTGCCTATTGGTTAGTGGGATCGTGCTTGAAGTCTTCAAGAAAGTATGAATTACAATTTACCCTTGAACAACTTAGGGGTTAGGGGATCTGACCCTCATGAAGTCAAAAAATCTACATATAACTTGACTCCCCCAAAACTTAACTACTTATTGCTACTACAAATAGGCAATAACACATATTTTCTATGTTATATGTATTATACACTGTATTCTTACAATAAAGTAAGCTAGAGAAAAGAAAATGTTAAGAAAAATCATAAGGAAGAGAAAATATATTTACTGTTCATTTAGTGGAAGTGGATGGATCCTTCATCTTCACGGTCTTCATGTTGAGTGGGCTGAGGAGGAGGAAGAAGAGAAGGGATTGGTCTTGCTGTCTCAGGGGTGGCAGAGGTAGAAGAAAATCTATGTGTAAGTGGACCCACTCAGTTCAAACCTGTGTTGTTCAAGGGTGAGCTATACTTCAGTGTCATTTACTAGGAGGTGGCCAGCCTCGGGAAATCATTTCACAGAATAACAGTTCTCAGGAAGGTCCAGGTTCTAAAGCAAAGTAACTAATGATCATCTTTCTGTTTAGAATTACAAGTGGGACTTATTTATGAATTGTTAATACCCATTCCCCAGTTTGGTTTTATTTTCTGGAAGAAAATCTATTTATGCTTATTTATAGTTATGCCTGATTTATGCCCTGTCGATTAAAGAAAGGGACTTTGTAAAAGAAAAAGAATAATAAAAGGCAATTTGCAAGATTAAAAAAATATGAAACTATAAAGCACTCTGCTAAATTTTGGTACATCAGTCTCAGTTTAGAATTATCCTCAGTGTTTTATTAAATAAGGACAGCTGCTGTCCAATTCTGGCAAAGATGAAGAAAGTCTCTGCCTAATATCGGCAGATGTGGTTGATAATAATAGACTTCTCCTTAGCTGTCACAGAGTTGCTTTCCCCTAACTCCAAAGGAACCTAGCTGACAAGAAAAACAATGTTCCAATTAAAATGTGCACAAAGTCTGTGATGGATTAAGTTGGTGCCAAAGACACTTAGGAAATTCAATTGAGGAGGATCAAGGCTTTGATTATGCTTGCTTGAATCTTCAAGAGGAAGACAGGCAAAAAAATCCATGCAATGACAATTTAGCATGATTAAAGAGCACTGGATTGAGGGTCTGGTATGCAGCATTCTACCGCTAACTAGCTATGTGACATTCAGTGGGGTGCTTCCCCTCTCTGGGTTGTGGTTTTCTCATCTGCAAAATGGGGGTGCTCCCCTGCTGTATCAGACATCTCTTATGCATCACCTCAGATCCTGTGGCCTCACCTTATTTGAGCTGGCCACTTCAGGGACTGTCCTTACTCAGGTACACCCAACAGAACCTCAACTCTTAGTCATGCTGTGTACCTCTAACCTCCTGCTCTGGGGCTCACCTGTTGCTTTTGAAGTATGAGATGCACAAGACTCAGTGGGCACCCTTACATATAATGGAAGGGTGAAGTTTTAACCAGTGAGCTCTGGAGCCAGCAGATAAATTCTTTTCATCTTCTCCCTGGACACAGATTGTCTTGAGATACAAGAAGCTCTGGCAAGATTAGGCAATCAGTGGAGCTCAATACCAAGTGCTGGCTGGCTCCTTAATATGCTTGTGTCTTTTCTCTCCTCACTTCCCTGCCCTGGTCCCCTTTCCCCTCACTACTGCTCTCCTGGCATTGACTACACTCCCTACTAATATAGAAAAGATGAGCTTTTATCTTAGGATCTGCTTCAGGGGATTCCAGGGTAAGATACCAAGATAAACTCTGTTCATCATGTCCTAAAGATTGCTGGAGATACTCAGCCCCCAAGCCCACCCACCCCACCACGAGGACCACAAAGCAGAAATCAAATTCTTTGTCTTATATAATGTCTTTTCATGTAAGGTTCATTTAAAACAAACAAAAGTTATGATGTTAAAACACAGTTAAGCCGGGCGCGGTGGCTCACGCCTGTAATCCTAGCTCTCTGGGAGGCTGAGGCGGGCGGATTGCTCGAGGTCAGGAGTTCGAAACCAGCCTGAGCAAGAGCGAGACCCCGTCTCTACTATAAATAGAAAGAAATTAATTGGCCAACTAATATATATATAAAATTAACCAGGCATGGTGGCGCATGCCTGTAGTCCCAGCTACTCGGGAGGCTGAGGCAGCAGGATTGCTTGAGCCCAGGAGTTTGAGGTTGCTGTGAGCTAGGCTGACGCCACGGCACTCACTCTAGCCTGGGCAACAAAGCGAGACTCTGTCTCAAAAAAAAAAAAAAAAAAAACACAGTTAAAAGCTCTTGGAGTAGGTAATATTGGGGCAAGTTTGGGAAAAGCCATCACAGAGGAGAAAGTGGGTTTCTGATGCCTGAGGCATCTCTCTCTCTCTCTCTACACACACACACACACACACACACACACCAGGAGGGTAGCTGGACCCTGAGCTGGAGATACAGGGAATCTGTGTTTGTGCTTGATGTTCCCCTGAAGCAAGTCAAATGGCAAGACGATCAAGGAGTGAATTGAAAACTACCGATTGCAGCAACTCTCTCCAATGTCCATGCAAACCCTACTCTCCCCCTTTTTCCTAATAAAACAACACTGATTTGTTCAGGTTGCGGTCCCCTGAACTCAGGAGGTTAACACTTTTCCAGACCTCCAGAGGATAAATCATGATTGGCTTCAAGCCTGATATGTGACCCAGTTCTGGCTAATGAAAGCTAGTAGGAGGCCTGCTAAAGAGACCTCCCTTCTAGAATAAAAAAAAAAAAAAAAAAAAATGCAAAGAGGGAGAGGTTGCCTGGTTCTTTCTTTCTTGAATGTGGGTATGACGCCTAGTGCTACAGCAGCCACATGGTGATCTTGAGGTAACAAGCATGAAGGAAAAGCAAAGAGAATCTCAGAGATGCTGGGTCTAGCATCAGTGTGCTACCAAACCGATTTCGGCAGCTGTGTGTTGTCTTGTGTGTGAGAAAAATACATCCTTATTTCAGTTATTGTCAGAAGGGTTTTCTGTTACTTATAGCCAAAATCATTCCTGAGCTTAGGAAGATGTGGTAGAGAACCAGGAGGACAAACAAGAAAAAGATTCAGAAGTCAAAGAAATAGAGTTTTTGAGGAAGAAGGAGTCGCTGACAGTACAAATGCTACAGAGAAGTAACAAAAATAGAGAGGGGTAGCTTTAAGATAAATATTGTTCCTAGAGACAAAGACATTTTGCAATGATAAGAGGGTCAATACATCACAAAGACATAACAATGACTTGAAAAAACTATAAACCAACTATACCTAACCAACTTATATAGAACACCCCACCTAATGACAGCAGAATACACATCCCTCTCAAGTGCACATGGAACTTTCTCCAGGATAGACCACGTTAGGTTACCAATAAGTTTCAATAAATTTAAAAAGATTGAAATCAGACAATCTACAACCACAATGGACTGAAGCTAGAACTCAATAACGGAAGGAAAATGGGAACATTCACAAATATTTGGAAATTACATACTCAAAGAAGAAATCACAAGGGAAATTAGAAAATATTTTAAGATGAATCAAAATTACTATACAAATACAAAGATTTATGGGATGCTGTTAAAGCTGTGCTCAGAGGGAAATTGATAGCAAATTAATAACCTAACCTTCCACCTTAACAAATTAGAAAAACAAAAGCAAACTAAGTTAAAAATAAGTGGAAGGAAGAAAATTATAAAGATAAGAGCAGAGATAAATCAAATAGACAATAGAAAAACAATAGAAAGAACAAATGAAAATGAAAGTTGGTTTTCAGAAAAGATCAAAATTGACAAATCTTTAGCTAGACTAAGAAACAGAGAAGACTCAAATTACTAAAATAAAGAATGAAGGTTGACATTACTACCAATCTTACAGAAATAAGGGTTAGAATACTGTAGTTATTAATAATTATTGTAATATAATCTTGTCTCAGCATCTATTTTAAACATAAGTTTAACTTTCTGCTACCAGAAGTAGTGCTTAGTCACCTTTGACACAATTCCCAGTTCTCCATCTCCTTTCAATTCTTCAATGTGGTAAATCCAGATATCTACTTTGTATTTAATACAACCACCTCCTGGTGACCACCTCCCTATGGAACAGCTAGATACAACCTACTTAGCCTTCCCTACCCTGCATGGACTGCCCAGAAATGCCACATTGACCACCTCTCACACAACAGGACTTCAGAGAACTAGTGCAATTAATTTCCATGCAGGAAACCTGCTTGGGTAATGCCATAGACCCCAATAAAGGCTTTAGCTTGCAGGTCCCTCTCTTTCTCTCTGGCACCCCATATGTTAGTTAAGCTCCCAGCTTTCTCCAGACTTCCCATCAGCACCCCTACTTCTCTGGATTCTGTAGGTGATAAATTTCTTGTGTTTCCTGCATTTTCATTTCAAATCCTCATTGTGTTTCACCTGACACCCAAACTTAACTCTCCTCAAGGTCAGGGCTCTCCTAGAGAGTGGCCATCTTGGTCCACAATCATCTCCTGTGGACCTCTATCAGGGCAGGGCAAGAGTTTATAGCCACTTTCTAGAAAGAGAACCCAAGACCAAATTAGGGGAAAACATAAATACTATGAATGGTTGTACACTAACAAATTAAATAACCTAGGTGAAATGGACAAACTCCTAGAACATACAAACTATCAAAACTTACTCAAGAAGAAATAGAAATTCTGAATAGATGTATTAATATAATGAATGGGGAGATTGATTCAGTAATCAAAAAACTTCCAACAAAGAAAAGCCCAGGAACAGATGGCTCACTGGTGAATTCAATTGTTTAAAGAAAGATTACCATCAATCATTCTCAAACTCCTCCAAAAATAGAGCAAGATGGAAAACCTCCTAACTCATTCTAAGAGACTAATATTACCCCAATTTCCAAGCCAAACAAAGCTATAATAAGGGAAAAAAAAGTACAGACCAATATCCCTTATGAATATATATGCAAAAGTCTTCAACAAAATATTAACTAAATACAGCAGCATAATAAAAAGATTATATACCATGGCCAAATGGAACTTATCTCAAGAACGCAATGGTGATTCAGCATACAAAAATCAATGCAGTAGACTATGTTAACAAAATAAAGGGGGGGAAGTGCTTGATCATCTCAACTGATGTATAAAAATCACCTGACAAATCCAAAAACTCTTCATTATAAAAATGTTCAACAAACTAACACCAGAAAGGAGCTTCCTCAGCCTGAAAAAGGGAATCTATATAATTCCCACAGCTAATATCATGCTTAATTGTGAAAGACTAAAAGCTTTACCCCTGTGATCAAGAACAAGACAAAGACATTTGTCCTTACCATTTGTATTCAACATTGTACTGGAAGTTTTGTCCAGGGCAACTAGGTAAGAAAAAGCGATAAAAGTCATCCAAATTGGAAATGAACAAGTAAAACTCTCTATTCACAAATGACACATTCTTATATAGGTCGAACACCCCAAATCTGAAATCCAAAATGCTCTAAAATCTGAAACTTTTTGAGTATTGACATGATGCTCAAAGGAAACGCTCATTGGAACATTTTAAATTTTGGATTTTGGGATTTGGGATGTTTAACTGGTAAGTATAATGTAAATATTCCAAAAATCAAAAAAATCCAAAATCCAAAACACTTCCTCTCCCAAGCATTTCAAATAAGGAACATTGAACCTATATATAGAAAAACCCTAAAGTGTTGATTTAAAAAAACCTATTAGAGGCCGGGCGTAGTGGCTCACGCCTGTAATCCTAGTACTTTGGGAGGCCGAGGCGGGTGGATTGCTCGAGGTCAGGAGTTCGAAACCCGCCTGAGCAAGAGCTAGACCCAGTCTCTACCATAAATAGAAAGAAATTAATTGGCCAACTAATATGTATAGAAAAAATTAGCCGGGCATGGTGGTGCATGCCTGTGGTCCCAGGCTACTTGGGAGGCTCAGGCAGAAGGATCACTTGAGCCCAGTCACTTGAGCCCAGGAGTGTGAGGTTGCTGTGATAGGCTGACGCCACGGCACTCACTCTAGCCTGGGCAACAAAGTGAGACTCTGTCTCAAAAAAAAATAATAAAATAAAATAAAAATAAATAAATAAAAAATAAATAAATAAATCTATTAGAACTAATAAACAAATTCAGCTAAGTCTGAAAATATAAGATCAACACACACAAATCAGTAGTATTTTCATATACTAGCAATGAACAATCTGAAAATGAACTTAAGAAAATAAATCCACTTAAAATAGTATCAAAAGAATAAAATGCTCAGAAATAAATTTTACCAAGGAGGTGTTAGAACTTGTATGCTGAAAACTATAAAACATTGTAGGAAATTAAAGAAGACCTAAATAAATGGAAGACATGTCATGTTCATGGATTGGAAGACAATATTGTTAAAATGGCAATATTGCCCAAATTAATCTATAGATTCAATGCAATCTGTGTGAAAATCCCAACATCTATTTTTACAGAAATGGAAAAACTTATGCTCAAATCCATATAGAATCACAAGGGACCCCAAGTATCCAAAGCAACTTGAAAAAGAAGAGCAAAGCAGAAAGACTCATATTTCCTAGTTTCAAAACTTACTACAAAGCTACAGTAATCAAGACAGTGTGGCACTGGCATAAAGCTGGATATATAGATCAACAGAATAGAGAGTCCAGACATAAACCCATATATCTATGTTCAATTGGGTTTTGACATGGAATGCTAAGACCATTCAATGAGGGAAATAATAGTCTTTTCAACAAATGTTGCTGGAACAACTGGATATCCACATGTAAAAGAATGAATTTGGACCCTACCTCATACCATATAAAAATATTAACTCAGAATGGATTAACAACCTAAATAAATGTAACAGATAAAAACAAAACTCAAAGAAAACCTAAGAGTATCTCTTAAATGACCGTGGATTTGGCAATGGATTCTTAGATATGACACAAAAAAGCACAAGCAACAAAACAGAGAATAGATAAGTTGGAATTCATTAAAATATAAAACTTTTGCACATCAAACGACATCATCACAAAAGTGAGAATGGGAGTAAATATTTGAAAATCCTATATCTGATAAGGACCTAGTATCTGGAATATTTAAAGAACTCCTACAATTCAACAAAAAGACAAATAACCCAATTAAGAATTGGCAAAGTATTTGAATAAACATTATCCAAAGAAGATATAATAATATAAACATATTAATACAAATGAAAAGATACTCAACATCATTAGCCATTAGGAAAATGCAAATCAAAACTTAGGATTTTTATCTTATTATCAGAGGGTAATGACAGAAAAAAAATACTGAAATGATAAGTTTAGTAACTAAAATATTTCCTAGCTTTCAGCTTATGTGGAGAAGTTGTTGTGGAAGCCACCTATAAATCCATTTACAGAATTTATGGAGATACCTCTAAATAATGGAAGTCATTCAGAAGAATTCTTTTCCCATCTTAAATGTAGATCGGAGAAATATTTACCATCTTGTACCAGTGAAAGTCATCTCAGCTGGTATTCTCATTAATATCAGGGGAAATCTAATTTTCTGATTTCAGGGTTTCATGTTTTGTATATAATGTAAATTATTTGAAGCAAACACAGTATTCTTTCAAGGAAAAAAAAAAAACCACAATGAGATATCACTTCACACACGCTAGGATAGTTATGATCTTTTAAGTGGAAAATTACAAGTAATGGCAGGGGTGTAGAGAAATTAGAATTATAATACAGTGCTGATGAAAATGCAAATTGGTGTCATCAAGTGTGGGAAAAAAATTGGTGATTCTTCGAAAATTTAAACATAGAATACCATATGATTCAGCAATTTTGCTCCTAGGTATATACCCGAGAGAATTGAAAACAGGTCCTTAAACACACATTTGTATAATACACAAATGTTCATAGTAGAATTGTATACAATGGCCAAAAGGCAAAAACAAGTGTCCATCAACAGATGAATGGATAAATGGATGTGGTATATCCATACAATAGAATATTACTTGGCCATAAAAAGCAATGGAGTAGAGATACATGCTACAGCATAGATGAACCTACCTTCAAAACATTATGCTGTGTGAAACCATTAAGCCATATATTGTATGATTTCATTTACATGAAACATATGGAAGCAGCAAATCTGCAAAGACAGAAAAATTAGTGATTGCCAGAGGCTGGGGAGAAGAGGGAATGGGGAGACTGCTTTATGAGTACAGGGTTTCTTTTGGGGGTGGTAGAAATTTCTGGAATTAGATATTCGTGATGGTTGTACAACATTGTGTCTGTGCTAGAGATCACTGTATGGCACTCTTTAAAATGATTTAAATAGTGAATTTTATGTTACATGGATTTTGTCCTCAAAAATGCATGGGAAAATGGATTTTGTAGGCAGGATGCTGGGGCTTTGTTTTGATACAGTTTAATGAAGTCATTTTCCAATTTTCCCAGCAATTCTTCTTTTGCCTTTAGATACACATCTCAGTAATTCCAGGTCCGCAAGGATCATTATATAAGCTGGTCTATAATTAGAGGCCTGTTTCTGGGTGGCATTTGCCATGGCTCCTGATGGCAGGTTAGATTGTCACATGAAGTACATAGTTGTTTCCAACATCTCTCAAATGCAGTATCTCCAAAGCACAACCCTGATTTCTTTCCATTCTTGGTCTTCCTCCACCATGCTTACATCAGCAAAGGGCATTTCTGCATGCCATTTCGAACGGTTCCCTTACATCATATCCAATTAATCCCCATGTCCGGATGTTTGACCTCTTAAGTGGCTTTCAGATCTATTCACTTCTCTTCATTGTCACTGCCACCTTAGTTCAATATGCCATCATTTTTTTATCTGATCTCCTATAATAGACTGGTCTCGCCACCTGCTCTCTTAATTCTCTTCATTCTACTTTCCATACTTTATCCACTTGCATTTTTAAAATGCAAATCTAATTATTTCACTGTTAAAGACTTTAATTGGCTTCCCATTGCGCTTAGAATAAAAGCCTCAAATGTTGAACTGGTCCAGAAGGCTCTGTATGACCTGGCTCCTGCCCACCTTTCCAGCCTTTCCACCTGACTCACTCCACTCCAGTCCTGGAAGATTCTCTCCATTCTGTCTACCTCAGGGCAGTCGTACACATGCTCATCTTTTTCTAGAACCTTTTGCCTCCTCTCTTCTCTGCACTTACCCAGTCCTGTTCATTTTCAAAGCTCAGATGAAATGTCCCTTCCTAAAGGAAGTCTTTCTGGTCCTTTCAAACTCAACTAAGTTCCCTTGGGTGGGCTTTGGACCACTTCTTGCAAAGAAAAATACTCAGTTCTCAACAAGCTGTGGAAAATGCCTTTCGCGATTTCATTGCCACTTGGTCTCCAGGCTTCTTTGCTGCTGGCATAAACAAGTTACCATTAAGATGGCAAAACTGAGCCAGGTACAGTGGCTCATGCCTGTAATCCCAGCACTCTGGGAGGCCGAAGCGGGCGGATCATTCAAGGTCAGGAGTTCAAAACCAGCCTGAGCAAGAGCGAGACCCGGTCTCTACTAAAAATAGAAAGACATTAATTGACCAACTATATAAAGATATATAGAAAAAATTAGGCCAGGCACGGTGGCTCACGCCTGTAATCCTAGTACTCTGGGAGGCCAAGGCGGGCGGATTGCTCAAGGTCAGGAGTTCGAAACCAGTCTGAGCAAGAACGAGACCCTGTCTCTACTATAAATAGAAAGAAATTAATTGGCCAACTAATATATATAGAAAAAATTAGCCAGGCATAGTGGCACATGCCTGTAGTCCCAGCTACTCAGGAGGCTGAGGCAGGAGGATCAATTGAGCCCATGAGTTTGAGGTTGGTGTGAGCTAGGCTGACGCCACGGCACTCACTCTAGCTTGGGCAACAAAGTGAGACTCTGTCTCAAAAAAAGAAAAAATTAGCCAGGCATGGTGGTGCATGCCTATAGTCCCAGCTACTCAGGAGGCTGAAGCAGGATTGCTTGAGCCCAGGAGTTTGAGGTTGCTGTGAGCAAGACTGACACCACAGCACTCTAGCCCAGGCAACAGAGTGAGACTCTGTCTCAAAAAAAAAAAAAAAACAAT
The DNA here is from genome assembly GCF_040939455.1 of Microcebus murinus. Lineage (NCBI taxonomy): Eukaryota > Metazoa > Chordata > Mammalia > Primates > Cheirogaleidae > Microcebus > Microcebus murinus. The sequence goes on from NC_134120.1 coordinate 22,218,358, forward strand.
GGCAAAACTGTGTTGATAGTTTAGGCAGCATACTTTGATTGATGCCTCTTGTTTGAGATATAATATTTCTGAGAGTTTCTGGGCTGGGAAATGGGACTATACTGTTGGTGGTGCATCTGGTTTCTGCAAAATATTGACCACTATGAACACTTAAGAGTCTCTGTGCAAAAGCACCTGATTAATGGAACCACCATGACCTGGAGATAGAGTTCTGGAGGAGTTCCTCAGGGCTCTGGCTTCAACCTGCTCCTGTCCCAAAACTGTCACCACTAAATTTAGCTGTCCTTGCATCTAGCCTATATTTTTTCATATTTCCCAAAGGCAAGATTTAATAAAGTTAAACAGTGATAAATATAAGGTCCAGTACTTTGGTTTGAAAAATCAGCTACACATCTATAATGCAAGAAAGATGTGGTTTAGCTAGAGAGTGATACTTTAAACCTCTTAAAATTTAATAATCATTTGCCTTCTTCTGAAAGGGTCCATATAGCAAGGGCTGCTGTTGGATGACGATGTCAGTGTTGCATGATCTCTGCTCCCACCTTGATATAAATCTATTAGTTTTATTATCAGCTATCAAGGACTGTGACTTGATCTCATTTCCCATAACAGACTAAGTATTTCCCTGAAGAGCTTTAAAGAAAGATGACTTTCTTTCTCAAGGACAGGGCAGGGGTATCTCTGTCTTATGCATTGCATTTGTCATCCAATGGCTAGATCAAAGTTAAACAGCCAAGAATACACATGAAACAAAACCATGGGAAGAAATCATATCTAAAGAAGTCCCCTGAATCTGTAGCATTCCTAAGAGCTTAAAGGCACTTTTCTCTCATCTCATTTGATCCTCGTCGACGCAAGCCCATGAGACAGACCTGGCAGGTGTCCCCAGCTGATGGATGGGAGGATCCAATAACCTGAGAGACACCAAGGCTGCCTGGCTTCTCAGTGTCAGAGCTGGGCCCAGAAGCCACGTTGCACCTTCAAGTTCAGCTCTCTACACACAAAACTGTCCTGCATGAATGTGTGCATAAAATATGTAGCTTAAAAATCAGGTCATCTTAGGAAAAGGAGTTCCTGGTTAAATAGTTAATTCAGTAACTATTACCTATTAATAGTTAATGAGCAGTAACTATTTAAGAGAGTCTGTTATGTGTGAATCACTGCTCCCACAGTGGCAGTGGAAGTAGAAGGGGTTACACGAGCCAGGAACTCGGACAGGGACAGGGCAGGCTCTCAAGCTAAGGAAGTGAGCAGGAGGAAGACAGAGTCCACCTGTGTAAGGCAGGATTGGGGCTGGACAAAAATTTAGACTCTATCTGCTCTGGTTGACTTCTTCACAAATTCAGAGGGAAGTGCCCAGAGGCTTGGTTTTATTTTTTTGAGAGAGGCTCTTGCTCTGTTGCCCAGGCTGGAGTGCAGTGGTGTCATCACAACTCATTGCAATCTCAAACTCCTGGGCTCAAGCGATCCTCCTACCGTAGCCTCCGGAGTAGCTGGGACTACAGGCATGCGCCACCATGCCCAGCTAGTTTTTCTGTTTTTTCATAGAGACAGGGTCTTACCCTTGTTCAGGCTGGTCTCGAACTCCTGCCTCAAGTAATCCTCCTGCCTCAGCCTCCCAGGATGCTAGGATTATAGGCCTGTTACTGCTGTTTTAAATGGAACCTTATCACATCAGCATTTCTGACACCTGTAACAGGCCATGGCTGAAAGCTCATTGGTTTCAGGGGCTGTTTCTCGAGTGCCCATCGATTCTGAATGCGTGAGCAGACCCTCCACGTCTGGCCAGTGCTCCTGGCTGACCTGGGGCAGGCCGCTCTGCTCCTCTTCACTCTGCTTTTGGGCTAGTTTGGGGTCCGGCTCCCTTGACTCCTTCCTCCCCCAACCAGGTGTCCTTGAACTACGGCCTGCGGGCCACATGTGGGTGTTTTTGCCCGTTTGTTTTTTTACTTCAAAATAAGATACGTGCAGTGTGCATAGGAATTTGTTCATAGTTTTTTTTTTTTAAACTATAGTCCGGCCCTCCAACAGTCTGAGGGACAGTGAACTGGCCCCCTGTTTAAAAAGTGTGAGGACCCCTGCCCAACACCATCTTGGTTTGTGACATATTCTTTTTCCTGTCCCTGACCAAGCTGAATTCTTTCTGAAAGATCTTTCTGAAGGGCGCCGATGTGCCAAGTTTGTGCAAAATAAAACTTCGACCTCTCTCTCCTCGCCTTGGTTTAGACCAGTGGTTCTCAAAGTGTGGTTCCCCAGGCCAGCGGCATCATTCTCACCTGGGAATGTGCCAGAAATGCAAATTCTCAGACCCCATCCCAAACCAACTGAGTCAGAAATTCTGGAGTTGGGGCCCAGAAATCTGTTTTAACAAGCCCTGTCAGTGATTCTGATGACACTCAAGGGTGAGACCCGCCGGCCGGTGCAGAGAGTTGCCATGTCAAGCAGAATGGCGCTTCCCCTTCGCCCCCTTCCTGCTCCTTCAGGCCACCCTGCCTCCCCCTTGCAGCTGGTCCTGCTGCTTCCCCTCACCCCTCCTCCCTGCGCCACTCACCACTCGCTCATCAGCCCTGCCCTGTGTCTCCTTATCTGCGTGTTTGTCCTTGACTCTTGTGGCTAAAGCTACCTGGCCGGGCACTAGCAGTCTTGTGAACACCCAGTGTCTACCCCTCCCCCAGAACATGAAGCAGGAGCACGCATCACACACACACACACACACACACACACACACACACACACACACACACACGGCTGTCTTTTCCTGCGACATCATCTGGTCACGTGGGCACACTGGGCTTTGCCACAGCCAGCGATGCACCATCTGCCCCCAAACTGTGCTCCTGCCACGCTGCAGAGTCTGCCGGGAGTCCTTGCTCTGCTCCTCCCCCCGGGAAACGTTTGTCTAGTCTCCTGCCTGTCACAGCCTCGGCAGCAAGCCTGCTGGAGGCCTCTTCTCAGTGCATTACTAATAGCTGAGCTCTCTGACCTCGCTCCCCAGCTGTGTGTTCTAGATGCTTCTCCAACGACATCCCCTTCTTACCTACCTCTGGCTGTGGTAGTGTTTCACTCTATCTCTTGCCTCTGCCAGAGCTCGGGCATCCCCGCACCCCATTCTCTAACTGCAAACCCTACTTTTCCATCAGTTTGTAACCTCCCGTCTGCATGTCATTGACAAAACGTCCTCCTTAATGGATCTGGCTGGGCTCTGCCACTCTGATCACCCCAGCGAGCTGCCGATCATTGCGCGCACGTGTGATCAGCTACGGTTAGTCTGTCCTGTCTTCTCCCGTTAGGTCAAATGCAGCATCTTCAGACCAAGGGCACTTCAGAAAAGACACTGCCTGAGAGATTTACTTGTAGAAATTTCCCATTCTGGGAAAAACACTATTGTAAGTGCTTTGCACATTATGTTTTAACATTATATAATAACGTTAAGTTAATAAATCTTACCAATATAGAATTTTGGGGGGGGGGGTGCCACTTGCCTGTCTCATCTGCTCCAGGCACAGAATCATGACTGAAATAGAGCTCACCAAGTCTGGACAGCTCCACATAACCTTCCTGGCCAGTTTCTTTAACTTGAGACTTGACATCAAAAACACTAAGCCCGTACTCTGCAAAGACCATGTATTAATGGAAAGATAGGTTGATATTAATGAACAGATTTCTATATGGCTACATACAAAACAACTATGAAGACAACCATGAGTTGTGACACCCCACTGCCCCTAGCTCTTTCTCACTAGGAATAGTTGCTAAGCTTTGGTCAGTGTGGCCAAGGCAATATCCTGTTGGGACCAGTCTGCAGGCCATCTGCTGTGTCCCCCAGTTTGGGTGTCTCACTCTACTGTGATATTGAGATGCCTGTTTCATGCTTTAGGCAGAGCCCTCAGCAGTGAGTTTTCCACCAAAACACTTGTACAAACTCGCCTGTGACCTCAGTCTTTACCTAGTGGTTCCTATAAAGTCCGTTCTCACCAATACTTTCTGGGAGATGCTGGCTGCCTGCTCCAATAATAAACAAGAGCTTGCCTCTCTGGTTGTCTCACTCGGATGATCTATGTCTCTGTGTTCTCTGCCAGCTGCTTCCTCTCAGCAGGGCCATCAGTTCTCTGCATGGAGTGGCAGAGGGATGAGGGTTTCCAATCTCTCTTGGGGACAAGAGTAATTTCCTGGGTTGGAGAGGGAGCCAAAGTTTGATTCCGCATTACCTAATTCCTTGACACTTTCTGCAAATCACCATTAAATATCCTCAGAGCTGGCATCAGGACAATATTGTTTAATTACTTCCTTGCCCAGTATTGTAAGGATTGTATTGAAATTCCTCACTGAGAGATATTTCCAACTCTATTATTTAGATGAAGAATCCAAGACTAAAGATGTTCTGTGATTTGCTCAAGATGGAACAGCTCCTGTGAGGCAGAGCAGGGTCCAAATCCACACCCCTCCTTCCACTTGGACACATTTGCTCCAAGGCCTGGTTAAGGGGAAGTGTCACTCTGCTCTTCCACCAGCTGAACTCGTCCTTACTGCTCTTCTTTGACAGTCAGTCTCACATAGGCCATTTTTACCTGGACCTCATAAACCTTGGTAGCCTCTCCACTTCTGTGGTATTCCCAGGGCTCACTGACTCACTGGGAAAGCCAGGGGAGCATAGAGGTAAAGTGCACTGAGGTGGAACTAAGCTATATAGGTTCAAATCCAGGCCCCACTATTTACTAGCAGTGTGACCAAGAAACGTGACATTGGGCAAGCTAATGGCCTTCTGTGTGCTTTGGTTTCCATATTTGTAAAATGACAACAGTAATAACACCTGCTTGTCTTGATAGTAACACCTGCCTACCTTGCAGGATTATGAAGCGGAAATACCTTATCTAGGGCAAGCACCTAGAAGACTGCTACACATAGCAAACACACTCACATGTATATGCATAGTTGCTGTTATTTTATTCACCATTTCTCTCCCTTGCCTTCATGCCTTCTGTGCCCTCTCTCTGTTCCAGCTTATTCCATTTCTTCCTCCTGCTCTCTCCTCCACCTGCTCTGACTGTAACACCCTCACCCCGGTTACTCTTGGAAGGACCTGATTCTGATCCTTTTCAGCAATTATGAACTCTGGAATTGACTCCTTTCTCTTGCTACCTGCTTTTTCTATATAAAAATGCTGTTTGCAACATGACAGGGGCCGGCCTGGACTGCGGTTGACAGGCAGAGACAAAAGACTTCGCTTCAGGTCTGGGCTCTGCATTTAGAGCTGCTGGGTCTTGGGATGATATTTACTGCCCTGAGCCTCTTCTCTCACTTTAAAAATGGATTAAATTCTCTTTCTATCTAACTTACAGGGTAGCCGTGAGGGTCAAATAAGAAAATATATGTGAGGATGTTCTGAAAGCTCTGAAGTATATGTTATTATGTTTTTATTATCCAAGACAAATCAATGAAGTTGTCAGTGTTCACTGTCAGTGCCATCTCCCAAGTGTGTCCCTTTTGGTCCCTTAGGCAGCTACCCATCTTAACAAGACCCTGGCGAACTCATTGCTCTATTAAGAGATGCAACTGCCCGATAAGTTCATCCAGCCTCAGGAGTTAGGGGCTCTATCAGTCAAGGGCAGGAGTCCTCAAACTTTTTAAACAGGGGGCCAGTTCACTGTCCCTCAGACCGTTGGAGAGTGTGCACTGTGGGCCCGGGGCGAGTTGGCTGCTAAGCAGGACAAGCAGTGGCGGCAAAAACACCCGGAGGGCCGGATAAATGTGCTAGGTGGCCCATAAGTGGCCCACGGGCTGTAGTTTGAAGACACCTGGTCAAAGGCTTTGCTGCAAGCAACAGAAACCAATTTTGGTTAATTTGAGCAGAAGGCACTTTATTAGGGCTCAGAGAAGTCCCAAGAGGCTGGAGGACCAGGCCTGGGAGACAGGCAGCAGGAACCAAACTGCTCATGAAGCAGGCAGGCTCTGCTTGCTGCTGCTGTGTTGAAACGCTCATGCTGACATCTAGGAAGCAACTCACGCAAGATGCAGAGTCCCAGGAGAAGGCACCACCCATCCCTGGCTGTGCTTAGGTCACTGAGCCCAGCCCCTGACGGTACCAGGGTGGGGAGAGCAAGAATTGGGCCCCTGTGTGGGATATTGGCTCCAAAACACCGAACAGAAAAGACTGGAGTAAGGGAGTTATACAGAAGGTCAACATATGATAAGCACCCACTGTCAAGGGTGAACAACCATTCTCCAAAGGGATTTATATTTTAAAGATGGTGTAACTGAGTTGTAAGAATAAATGAAGAAAGAGTTTGACAGGAGAAATCTTCATAGCGCTCCCAAATCATGCCTCATACCCAGCTGGCTCCTGGCCTACTGGTAAAACCATCTTGACCTCACAAGCCACTACCAGGTCCTTCCAACCCTTTGGTGGCTGGTCCCTGAGGTCCAGGGAAACAGCACTGGCAGCTGTCCCTTGAAGTGTGCACTCAAGGCCACATTTAGTGGGTTGCTCAGCCTCTATGTTCAGTGGCAGTTCATTCTTGCAGATTGATTTAACCAATGGTGGCCTCCCAAACAATGTGCCTTGGTCCAACCCCTCCCCAAGAACGTGTCCCTGGGGGAGCCCCTGAGACATGGCAGTGAGAGAGAGAGTCTGGGGGACAAGCCCACCCCACATTTCATTGCTTTATCGTGTCCATCAATGCAGCTTCTTGTCACAGCCATGTGCATCAGGAAGATACTACAAATCTTCACTCTTGGCCTCCACTGTGCTCTCGGCCTCCTCTGCAGGGAATCACAGGCATGCTATTGGAGAGGCAGAGAGGAAACCAGAACCCTGTCTTAAATTGCTTACCACCCTGGTATCCTTGAAGGAGTTAATTCTAATTTTTATGTCCTTACTTCCCAGCTGGGATTTGCAATTTGCTTTTACTATACTTTCCACGAGGTGAGGGGCCACTCTTGTTTCCTGGGAGGCATGCTGGGCTGTAAAGGCACATTTAGGGAAGTGTTTCCCTTTGCTTTTAGCTCCTGACTTCCTGGGGCCAGGGACTCTGCCTTCAGGCAGGCTGGAAATGAGTTCCTGGGGATCCCCACGCAGTGAGCAGGGCCAGCTCTCTCTGCCTCACAGTCGGCTGGTGGGAAGTTTTTTTTCCTTTGCTCTTTGCTTACTGCCATGGATGTTTTCCAATTCAGCCTTGTCAGTGGAATTACATAGTGGCCACCTGAGTTTCTCCGCCCTTTCTTTGGGACTGTATCTCTCAGACCCTGCATTTCGGAGATATAACTTGACTCATTTTTGTTGCATTCTTTTCCAGGGATTTTAGAATTGAGCTATGCTGTTCGGTGGAAGATCAAATGATCACCACATTTGTGCACCGCTACGTGCAAAGCACAAGGCGAGATGCCATCATGTGACAGGACTTCTTGGCCGTGGAGTGCAGGATCTTAGAGGGGCCAGTAGAAGGACAAAGACAAGAAGGGTAGATTTGGAAACTTCAGTAGCCGAGAGAGGTGTAACAATCTGGCCATTGTTCAGGGAGCAGCAAGGGGGTGGCAGGGACTGGAAGGAGGGGTGTGGGGTGGGAAACTGTAGTGGAGCCTCCAGCTCTGAGGGTGGAAGGAAATAGGGCGCTGAGTTCCCACAAAAGCGCTTGAACAAAGGCCTCAAAACTTCGCAGATTGGGGCCTTAACCATCTCAACAAAATGTCTCATTCAGCTGCAATTAGCCACGTAATTGGATCGCTAAGTTTGGGGGCAAAAATAAAAGGTATGAAACAGTCACAGAACATTCTGACCGCAGCGCATTTTCAAACTGTTCACGTGGTTCCTCATTCCTGAAACTAATTATTGTCCCTATTCCCTCTTTCCCTCCCTGGCTAAATTTGCCTCATAATCATTTAATTCACGGCTGCCATCCTATCTCATTGGTCTCAGCTCAGCAAATTTATTCAGACTGGTTTTGCCCCTAAAAAAACAGTCTCTAATAACACACAGAATCTGATTTTCTGTAACAGAGATACGATATTACTAAACATAGGATTTTTTTTTCCCTCTTGTTTGGTCAGGGAACTCATGAAGAATAGGCGTGACAGCATCTATTAAACCAGTGGCTCCCCAGTGTTGCTTCAGCAGCGTCAGCGTCACCTGGGAGGGTGTTAGCAATGCACGCTGTAGGTGCCCAGCCCTCCTGCACCAGAAACTCTGGGCGTGGGAGCCCGCTCACATGGGGCCTGTTCAGATGAAGGTTGTCCATCAGGAACCTGCTCAGATACAGCCTCTTCTTCACATGGAGCCAATTCCCAAAAAGTCTCTTCCCCAAAAAGATAATAAAAAGGGAAAGTCCAACATGCAGACTGAAATGGCAGGAAAGGAGCAAGTCCGTCTCGCAGCTGGCTCAGTGCCTGTTACAGACAGCCGGCTCCCAAAGGAAAGTGCAAACACACGGGCTCCCCAACCGCCAGCACCAACACTGCCAAAGAAAAACTTAAAAGAAGAGGCATCAAAAGACCGAACATTGGCCGGGCGCGGTGGCTCACGCCTGTCATCCTAGCACTCTGGGAGGCCGAGGGGGGAGGATCGCTCAAGGTCAGGAGTTCGAAACCAGCCTGACCAAGAAAAAGTGAGACCCCATCTCTACTAAAAATAGAAATTAGTTGGTCAACTAAAAATATATAGAAAAAATTAGCCGGGCATGGTGGCATGTGCCTGTAGTCCCAGCTACTCGGGAGGCTGAGGCAGGAGGATCGCTTGAGCTCAGGAGTTGGAGGTTGCCATGAGCGAGGCTGATGCCATGGCACTCTAGCCCGGGCAACAGAGTGAGAATCTGTCTCAAAACAAAACAAAAAAAAACCACATTGCTCTCCAAAGGTGAAAGAAATGAAGAAGCCCATCTTCAGAAAGTAGGAGTGGAAAAGGCAGATAAGCATCTAGCAAGCTGGTCTTGCTGCTTTTGCTAAGGAATCTATCGTGTTTCATCCTCTGGACAAAATGTGAATATGCCAGAGGGTGGATCTTTAGATAGTAAACATCAGACTGACGCTGTGCTTTGTGAAATGGAAATGAGCACTGATGAGAACACAGCAGAGACCCTCCCTGGAAAACACTCGGCAGATGAAGAACCAGTTTCGCTAATGCCTGTCTCCCCACCAGCAGAGGACCATGAAGCAGTGGCCGACACGGCTCTGGCATCCCCTCCTGTTCCTGTCGCCGTAACTGAGTCTCAGGAAACTGATGAAGACGAAGGCATCCACAGCCGTGATGGAAGTGACCTAAAGGACAACATGTCACGAGGTAGTGATGATTCTGAATTGCACGGGCCTCCGCCAACTCCACAAGAAACTAGTAGAGAAAGTGCAGAGGAAGCCTTGGCCGTCAAAGTGGCTGACTTCTTTTGTTTGTATCTTCTGTGATCATTCTTTCAGAAAGAAAAAACATGACAGCAAACACCTCCATCACCGTTTGGTTAATGTGTACTTCCTTGAAAAGGCAGCTCGAGGGCAGGAAGAATTAAACTTTGGACAAGTTTTCAGGTCTTTGTAGGATCCATTACATTTCATATTCATTTATGTAGCAGACCACCTTTTAAAATTGCATTTATTAGAGTATAGTATGGGTTTTGAGAAGGCATTCTTTTCCTTAGGACTTTATGCCTCTTGATTGCTGTATAAATTTTAGCAAACCCTAGGTAGTTAGTGTACCAAACCAGCAGATACCTAAATCTGTTAGCTTACGTGTGTAATTGAAATGATTGGCCAAGACGGTTTAATAGCATTTTACTGCTTTGTCCAGCTACAACTTGTCAGTCTTTTTCTCTGTGTCTATCTTCCTGTTTCATTTTATTTTATTCTAGTTCCTGTTTAGCTCTATAAAAATTGGCTTACTTAATAGCAAATTACTTAAAAAATGAGTCTGCTTTATATAAAGCTAGCACTTTAAGATTTTTTTATTTTAAGTGATGAGGAAAGACCTTCAAATTGAAGAAAAATTTCCCCAACAATGGACATTGTATAAGTCCAGGTATTTACTGAGTTTTGATCAATATTTCGTATTTGTGTATATTAATTGTCATTAAAAACAGTGATATTGGTGTATTTTTTTGTTTCTGGTGCTTTAATGGCTTCAAGATGTTTACTGTTTTTATTTTTTTAACCTATGCAGTTCATTTTTTCTAGAAATAGCATTTGTGTTGAACAATAACACTTTAACATACATATGCATGTTTATTTGGGTCTCTTTGGAGGGATGCTTTTAGGCTTATTTGCAAAAGAGGGATTTTCTTTGTCTTTGCTGCAATTGTCTTTTTTTGCAGAAAAAGTATGCGAGTTGTGAGCAAATGAAACATGCAGGATCAATCCATTGATTTTGATTTTCACATCTTATAGCTATGCCAGAATCTGTATTTCATATAAGTTATTTATTTTAAATGGATGTAGTAAGTTCATAGCGCTCAGTTTTTATTTTATAATAAATAAACCACTAGGTTCCATATTGAAAAAAAAACCACTCTGGGAGTGGGACCCAGTGATCTATATTTTAACAAGCCTTCGAGGCGATTCTGATGCACGCTAGAGTATGAGAGCCATTATTCTAGAAGACCTTCCAAGAATCCTGTGTTGCTTTATGTCATTTTAACAACAAGGAAAGCCCTCACTGTATTGCTGTAGCTTAAGAGAGGTGTGGAGGGGAAATGGACTGCACATGAAAAGATCTTTTAGAATTACGTTCTTTAAAAATGTACAAGTTGAATTTTTTAATGCCGTAAGGGAAGGTGCATACACTGCGGTGTATTACAAGGGGCCCTGGGAACCGTCCGCTCTGAGTTGTAGTCTCAGCTTGGTCACCCAGCAACTATGGAGCCTTGGGCAGGTCTCAGCTGTTCTCTGCTTACCGGTTTTCTCACCTGTAAAAATCAGGAAATTGGAATGGTTGATCCTTTCTTACTCTAACAATCTTTTTTGTCTCATCTCTTTTTAAATATACAGTTGCCAGTTTTAGCAAATAAAAATATTCCCATTTAAACTTATGCCCAAATTTCTATTTTTCAGTTGAATTTTAGCTAAAACAACAAACCATTTTTAGCGTGTATGTATACATACCTACATTTATATAAAAATAATATGCACATGGGACATAATGGTACTAAAATAATAGTCATTGTTTATCTGACATTCAAATTGGACTGGGTGTCTTGTATTTGTGTTTGTTAAACTGATCATCTGTATTTGAAGGCCAACTGTTATCAGAGATTGTATCAATAGAAAGGGTCTAATTCAAGTCTCTGCCAGAGGGCAAAGGGCCCTGCGGCCCCAGGGAAGGGCAACAGAAGGAGCCTGGGGTGGGGGTGGGGGTCCAAAGATACAGGCTTCGGTTCTTACCAAATCTTAGATAAGTCACTTCCCCTCACTAGCGCTTAGTTTTATTATCTGTACAATGAGGAGTATTGGACTAAATTATCTCCAAAGTTCTATCTAGCTCCAAGTGTCTATGAATATTATTTTTGGCTTTTTTTCACTACTCTTTGGACCTGTAAGAGGCATTTTGCTGTCTTTTTGCTATTGTTTTACTTGTGGGAAAAATGGATTAATCATGTGAAATTTAGAAAAATAAATATTATTGAACTATGAGCTGAACTTCTTGAACAAAACCTTGCCATCAGGCTTTTCTGATAAGTGCATTGTAGTGCCTGCCTTTAAAAGCCTCATAATTTAATTTAATTATCATGATTTATTTAATATTTAACATCCAAATTACTTTAGCTGTCACGAATAATGCTATATCAACCATTCTTCTAACCAAAGCTTTTTACATGCAACTCATGATTTCCTTAGATAGATTTCCTAAAACGGGGGTTGTAGGGTCAAAGGTGAAAATCTCTGGGGGACATCTCTCCCTTTTCTCCTTCCCCCTCCCCCCAACACTGCCCTTATCCTACCTCAAGGAGGTCACAGATCTGCACCAGTCATGATCTGGGTCACCCTGAGGCCTCGTTCTCAGGTCACCACACGTGGCTTGTTGGTGGGGGTGCTCCGCTGCACCCCCTGCCTTTCTCTTTCCCCGGAGCTGCTCTCACCACCTGCAGCTGGGCCCAGGGCTGCTGCCCTCACTGGTCTACAGCAGTGGCCCAAGTGGCCCCTAATCTGACTCGTCTCTTCCTTTGGCTCCAATAGGGATAGCTGTCATTCCCCTTGGGCTCAGGATTGGGGGTCCCACATGGAGAAGCTTCTAGCCTGCATTGGTTCAAGGCCATTTAGGACCCATTATTTTCAGAAAAAGGAGTACTCCGTGTGATCCAGCACAGGTACTGGAGTTCTAATCTTGGCTTTGGAGCCAAAGCCCCTCCTACTAGCAGGGAGTTACTTGTCCCAGCCTGGCTTCCTTTGTGCAGCTTCCTCCTGTGAGCACCACGTGGGGAGGGAGGTGTTCTGGGCTAAAGCACCATTTGTCTCCATCTGGGTCTCATGGCCAAATGCACAATCGTACATCTCCAACAAAAGGATTTTAGGGCTATTCATATTTTTTGCCAAGTTCTATAATGAGCATTTATTATTTTATGAAAAGAAAGTTATTCTTTTTAAAAGCCCTATAATTATTCCCAACTGTTCATTTTTCCCAACTATATCTTTTTAGAGTAACCAGAATACAATCCATTGCTCCCCGACTGACTTGCTTTGTGTATCAGATCAGGTATATGATTAATAATTGATGATATCTAGACAATAAAAATAAAGGTATAAATAGGTCACATTTGGTCTTCTTAGAAATAGAAAGAAGAGGAGAATCAAGGTAAGCCTAAGGAAAGAATGTGTCTAGGAAAAAAATAAAATAAAGGAAGAACTAAGAGTGGGGCTCTGTTCTCAGGGAGTATATGTCCCTAACTATCATGCAATAACTATGAGAAGAAGAGACTGGGAAAACAAGGTCACACCAAGAGCCATCCTGGCAGTCCCCAGGTGCACAGCTATTCATCTGAAACCATGAAGTGCTTTGTGGGTGGGTAAGGAGCTTGCTGTGAAATTACTTTGCGTTTTTACTGGAGTGACTTCCTCCACTCTACCATAAAGAGCTCTGCCTGAGTTCCCTAAGTCTGATAAACATTTGCACAGTTGAGCCCTGGAGGTTCTTCAGCCTTGTTCCCTGGAACAGGAGGAGAATTCAACCAGTGTGAGGACAGCAGAGAAAGGCAACTACAGCCTTCCTTACGAACCAGTAGGATGCTGGAAGACACTACTGGGGAAGGTGCTTCTCCTGCTGAACTGGAACATACTACATCCTGAGGCTATTTAATTGAGATTGGTCCTCTCTAAAGATTAGATTCTTGGCTTACAGAGGAAGTAATTTTGAAACATCAAAAGCCTCAGCGTAGTTTGGCTGAAGCTCTCTGTACAGAGTTTGTTCTTAAGGGAGAAATTAGAAGTTCCTTGGGTTATTGGCCAGCTTGAATGCTTGAAGGAAAATTAACTACGTACACGAAGGTTTAAAGGGGTTCTCAATTTTGTGTTTGTTTAGACCATTGCCAGATCACCCATTGAGAAATAAAGAACAGTCAGGGTTAAGTAATTCTTTTCTCAGGTACATTGCTAAATCAAATAGTCCTTAACAAAAGAAACACATTTCTTTATTGTTTAAATATCACCAGCCCAATTATGAACCCTTATTTGCATAATATTGTGTTCTGAATAAGCTCATTTATATAAATTATCTCTTTTACTCTTCTCAACAGTCATAGGAGGTGAGCAGTGCACGTTTGTTGTGCAATTTTGCAGATAAGGAAATTGAGTGCTCAAGGTCACATTGCGAGTTAAGAGGCAGAGGTAAGTCCAGAAGCTGGGACCTTCTGTCCTCAAGGATTGCCTGAGATGACCAAAATTCTGTGCACACTCAACTCTCTTGATACCAGTGGCAATGGTTAAAAAGACTGAACTTCAATAATATTTGTTGTTTGTTTTGTTTTTTTTTTGAGACAGAGTCTCACTTTGTTGTCCCAGGCTAGAGTCAGTGCCGTGGTGTCAGCCTAGCTCACAGCAACCTCAAACTCCTGGGCTCAAGCAGTCCTGCTGCATCAGCCTCCCGAGTAGCTGGGACTACAGGTATCCACCACCATGCCCGGCTAATTTTTTCTATATATATTAGTTGGCCAACTAATTTATTTCTATTTATAGTAGAGACGGGGTCTCACTCTTGCTCAGGCTGGTTTCGAACTCCTGACCTTGAGCAATCCTCCCGCCTCGGCCTCCCAGAGTGCTAGGATTACAGGCATGAGCCACCGCTCCCAGCCTAATAATATTTGTTTTAAACACAGCCTTACACAAGAAATAAGTCATAATGGAAATTAATCAGAGAGGTTCAACTAAAACACGGATGGAGAGTGAACCACTTTCATACGAAGATAGGCTGAAATGATTATAACTACTTAGGCTCAAAGGGAACAGATCGAAGGGGACCAACGCAGAAAACTTGGCTTTCATTTCAACTTTAAAAACTAGCTGTGATCTCCTGGAAGGCTGGGTGATGTCATTTTTGGACAAGCACAAAAGCAAGGTCCTGCCATTCGTTATCAATGAGGTGACCCTGCCTCTGAAGAGCTAGAGATTTGCTCACTCACTCCCATGGCTTGTAGAACATCTAAGCTCTTAGGCCACATTTTTGCAAATTCCCATAGGTTTGTTCTCTCATGGTCACCTCTGGCTCGAATTTATTTCTTCCAATGAATTACTTGAGTTTGTGAACTTTATGCTATTCCACACTAATCCACCCACCCTGATAGGGAACTTAGCCTCATCCTTTGATCCGCTTCACCTGTCTCCTACCAAGAAAGCAACAATAAACAAACACAATTTAATCATAAAGGCTTTTGTTTGTATAGCAACATTTGGGGAAAACAGAAGTATTTATACTGTAGAAACACAATTTTAAATCACATATGAGACCCTCCCTCTTTGTAAAGATCATTTTGGTCATTATGCCACTAGATGTTTCACCGGCTGGACTCCCTACATACATGGTGCCCAAGCCATGAGTCAAGTAGCTGGAGCTCTCTTTCCCCTTCAGTCTCTTTTCCTTACCCCTCTTCCCAACCGGATTTTCCCCAAAAATTCCAAATTCTTCTTGCTATCTATTAAGATGTGTACTTTAAGTCTCTTCAGCTCCTACTCCCTAGCCCAGCATCAGGCCCATTCCAAAAGCCATCATGGTGCTTGGTTGAAAAACAGCTTGGCCGGGCATGGTGGCTCACATTTGTAATCCTAGCACTCTGGGAGGCCGAGATGGGCGGATAGCTCAAGGTCAGGAGTTCGAAACCAGCCTGAGCAAGAGCGAGACCCCGTCTCTACTATAAATAGAAAGAAAATAATTGACCAACTAATATATATAGAAAAAATTAGCCGGGCTGGGCATGGTGGCGCATGCCTGTAGTCCCAGCTACTCAGGAGGCTGAGGCAGCAGGATTGCTTGAGCCCAGGAGTTTGAGGTTGCTGTGAACTAGGCTGACGCCACAGCACTCACTCTAGCCTGGGCAACAAAGTGAGACTCTGTCTCAAAAAAAAAAAAAAACCATCATAAAAAAAAAAAAATTACCCAGGCATGATGGCGCATGCTTGTAGTCCCAGCTACTTTGGAGGCTGAGGCAGGAGGATCGCCTGAGCCCAGGAGTTTGAGGTTGCTGTGAGCTAGGCTGATGCCACGGCACTCTAGCCCAGGCAACAGAGTGAGACTGTGTCTCAAAAAAAAAAAAAAAAAAAAAGAAAGAAAGAAAGAAAAATTAAGACACAAGCATGACTAAAAGAATAAATAAAAGTAAATAAAATTTAAATTAACAAAAAGAACAAAAACAAAAAAGAAAAAAAACAGAGCTCATTACCCTCTGAGCACAGAAGACTGGCAAAGAATGATACCTTTGAGCATCCACACTCCTCGAAGACAGGTATAATTTTGAAAAGTGTCTCTCTTTTTCCTTACAATATTATAGTCTCAAAATATCAAGGTATTCAAGGAGGTTTTAGACTCAGAAAGTTGGAAGTTAATGATTACCTAATGATCTAAGACATATTTCACCTACAAATACTCAGTGTGGATCTCTAAGAGAGAAGAATTTTTTAAAAACCTAACTACAAAACTATGTCACAACCAATAAAATTTACAATCATTCCTCAACATCAACTAAAAGTTCATGTTTAGCTATGTTTTTAGCTATGATTCATTTATAAAGGAGAATTTTCCTCCTAAACTCTTTGGTTTTCCTGAAAATCAGGATAAATCCTGGAAGGCAAAATAAGTGCTTAATACTTTCTCCTGAAGTGGTCAGGGTCACCTATGGCCCCCAGGATATTTCCAGACACTGCATCTGGGGCTCAGTGGACCACAGGGCTGCCTCAACATGGTTCTTTATTCTTACCTTGTTATGAGAAATACAGGTGAGAAGGAAGGGGCAGAGGGGTGGTGGGGGTTGGAGAATACAGCAGCTCCCCAACCTTCTTGGTATCAGGGACAGGCTTCATGGGGGGAACCACGGCCCCAGCTCTACCCCAGATCAACAGGCACCAGATTCTCATAAGGAGTGCACAACCCAGATCCCCCAGGTATGTAGTCCACAGTGGGGTTCTGATTCTACGAGAATGCAGTGCCCCTGCCAATCAGACAGGAGGCAGGGCCCAGGCAGTGATGCGAGTGATGGGGAGCCGCCTCCGGCTCCCACTGTGCAGCCAGCTCCCAACAGGCCACGCACAGACCAGTACAGGTGCTTGACCTGGGGCTTGGGGACTGCAGGAATGCAGGGAAGTTTCTATTTTCTTGAGACGAATGGTCCTCAAGATGTAATGAACCCTCTTAACCTATTAGGGACTAATCAGAAGTTAATTGGGGCAATTGTACAGTGAGAGAGTATGTGTGAAACGAGCCCAAAAGAGCAAAAAAAAATAATAATAATAAATTGGACATCATATCCATTTATCACATGAGATATTTCACTTTTTATCTTGTAATAGTGGTTTGGAAATTCTAGTTCATTTTCATTCTTTTATAGCTGAGTTCTGAAAGTGTGAGTATAATGAGAAAAAAGAAGAAATTATTTAAGCAAAAAATGCCCTAAATAAACTGTCATCTAGAAATATTAAACCAAGGAAACTTAGACTGCTAGCTTGAGAATTAAGTTTCTTATTAACAGTCCAAGAACTTATTTATATCATGCAGTATTTGAGACATTAAGTAAATATGTTAAATTGAGAGTCAGAGCCCTTAGTTAATCCAGTCTGTTTATCCCAGTTAAGGCAAGCACTAACAAAATCATATCAATGTTATCAACTTCCATGTCTTATTAACTTTGTCAGTAAAAACCAGTAGAATATTTTTCTATGCTAATGATTATTATGATTATAGCTAACACGTTTGAATGCTTCTTAGGAGCAGTGCTAGATGCTTCCCATACAGGCTATCTTCTTTTGTCTTTTAAATTTTTTCTTCATGAAAAGTAGAAGCTCCCCACCTCATCCTCTGTACAAAAATATCAGCCTTCTATTATTTTTTAATGCGTTTCCCCAATGTTTTTAATGAATTAAAGATCTAAGACATATTTCACCTACAAATACTTCAGTGTGGATCTCTAAGAGAGAAGAACTTTTTAAAAAACTAACCACAAAACTATGTGACAACCAATAAAATTTACAATCATTCCTCAACATCAACTAAAAGTTCATGTTTAATTCCTGATTGTCACAAAAGTGTCTTTCACAGTTGGTATGTTCAACTCAGGATCTAAATAAGATCCATACTTTGCATTTTGCTATGATAGCTTATTCTTTGTGTATGCCACTTATTTTTTTTTTTTTAGCAAACTGGGTAATTTATTGTATAATTTAGAATTTCCCACTTTGTGACTACTTATATCTTTGTGGTATTGCTGATCATGTACCACTATCTCCTTTATATCTCCGGTGGATCTAGAACTTAATTGGATTTAGGCTCACTTTAGAGAAGAGGCAAGAATACTTCCTTGGAAATGCTCTGTGTTTCCTCTCACATCCTATCAGGGTGCATTTAATGACTACATGTCTTACTTAGTGGTGCTAAGGTTGATTGGTGGGTTCAGGTGAAGACTCATCTCATCCATTCTGGGGTTCCCCATCTGCCTTTCACCTAAATGGTTTTAGCAACCATTGATGACCAATGCCTGTATCCATTATTTAGTTAAGATTGAAAATTGTGATTTTTTTTTCTGATTCTGTTGTTGTTCCTGCAACAATTAACTATGATTCATTTATAAAGGAGAATTTTCCTACTAAACCCTTTGGTTTTCCCAAAAATCAGGATAAATCCTGGAAGGCAAAATAAGTGCTTGATTCTTTCTCCTTATGTTTATCAGTTTTCAGTGTAAGTTGGTACCCTAGAAACCTCCAAAGATGACCAATGAAATCTTTACTTTTTATTATCATTATAAAATCATGAAACTTTATGTGTTCGAATCCATTGTACTTATTTTTCTTTTTGATCTCCAAATGTCCTGTCTTTGGCCAGTGAGAGCCCTTTGAAATTGGCTTCTGCCTTGTTTTGATATGAAGTTTTATAGTGTAGACATGTTTCTCAAATTCCAAATGTTAATCAGATTTTTGTAAATTTTAGGATCATAGAATTAAAAAAAAATATTAAAGGATTGTTTAGTCTCCCACAGAAATAAAGGATCCTTTCTCTGTTACCCTTGATTAAGGTCTCAAAGGCTATGGAAGTAGTGGAAACTCTCTAGCTTATGAGGCAGGCCCTGCCATCAATGTGATGTTCCAGTTGTCAGGAAGTTCTCTATGTTGTATTCAATCTGTTTCTGACTCCCACCAGAAGGGATATAATTATTTTACTTTTTGTGGATGTTGTAATCTAATAATATAGATGAAAATAACATTTAGTTTTGGGGAAATCAAGTTATACAGTGGGACCAAACCAAGCTTTTGTTTAAAATTGCTTTTTCAAAATGGGCTTATATAGGAAACAGCTAAAACAATAGAGTAGAACATAAAATGAAATGTTAGATTCCCATACTCATCATCAGGCCTGCTTTCCAGAATTTACCATTGCTAGAAGTTCCTTTTTATCATTACAGAAATTTTCTGTGCTCATAAACATATACAGTACTTTTTAACAAATGGGATCATATTGTACATATTTGTCTGTACTTGTTATTTTTTAATTTATTTAGATTTTGTTTGTGTTTTAGATTTTGATTGATGTTGCCAAGTTATCTCCCAAAAAGGTTACAAAAATTTGTCTTTACACAATGCTTCCTTCACACCGGTGAAAACACTAGAAATTACAAAACCTTTTAATCTCTGTCAATCTGTGGGTAAAAAAAATGATTTATTTTAATTTGCATTTTTATCTTGAAATAAAGTTAATAATTTGTATTTCTTTTTCTGTAAATTTTATATTTGAGTTTTTCAATTATTTTTCTATAGGTTTATTTGACTTACTGACTTTTTGGGGGGCTTATATTTATTTTTTATTTCAAAATATTAAGGATGTACATGTGTTTTGTTACATGGATACACTATATAATGTTGAATGTCAGGGCATTCAGTGTATCCATCCATATGTTTGCTGTTCTTAGTATCCAATAGGTAAGTTTTTATCACTCACCATATTCCCATCCTCCCCCCTTCTTGGTTTCCAATGTCCTTAATGTCTCTCTGTGCCTGTGTAAATCTGGAGTCATCATATTACCAAACTTCAAACTACAACTACAAAGCTATAGTAACCAAAACAGCATGGTTATTGGCACATAATGAAGACATAACCAATAGAACAGAACAGAGAACTCAAATATAAAACCATTCACATATAGCCAATTGATCTTTGGCAAAGCAGACAACAATATACATGGGGGAAAGAAGCCCTATTCAATAAATGGTGTTGGGAGAATTAGATAGCCACATGCAGAAGAATGAAACAGAACTCCTACCTCTCACCACTCACAAAAATTAATTCAAGATGGATAAAAGACTTAAATGTAAGGCAGGAAACCATAAGAATGCTGGAAGAAAATGTTGGAAAAACTATTCTAGATATTGGCCTAGACAAAGAATTTATGAAGACAACCCTTATGGCAACCACAGCAACAAAAATAACTAAATAAATGAGACTTCGTTGCATTAAAAAGCTCCTGCACAGCTATAAAAATAATCAACAGAGCTAATAGATAACCTACAGAATGGGAGAAAAATAGTCACATGCTATATATCCAAAAAAAGGGCTAATAACCAGAATCTACAAAGAACTCAAGCAAATCAACAACAACAAAAAAAAAACCTGACCCCATTCAAAAGTGGGCAAAAGACATGAACAGAAGCTTTTCAAAAGAAGATAGACAAACGACCAATAAACATAAGAAAAAATGCTCAACATCACTAATCATCAGGGAAATGCAAATCAAAACCACAATGAGATATCACCTAACTCCAATGAGAATGGCTTTTATCAAAAAGCCCTAAAACAACAGATGCTGGCGTGGATGCAGAGAGAAAGGAACACTTATACACTGTTGGTGGGACTGAAAATTAATACAACCTCTATGGAAAACAGTATGGCGATTCCTTAAAGAACTAAAAGTAGACCTACTGTTTGATCCAGCAATCCCACTACTGGGTATTTACCCAAAGGAAAAGAAGGCATTTAATCAAAAAGACACCTGCGCTTGAATATTTATCGCAGCACAATTGCAAAAATGTGGAATCAACCCAAGTGCCTATCCATTCATGAGTGAATTAACAAAATGTGGTATATGTATACTATGGAATAGTACTCAGGCATAAGAAAGATGAATTAAGCCCTTATGCCACAATTTGGATGAAACTCAGACCATTATCATAAGTTAAATATTTATAGAAAAACAGCACATGTACTTCCTATCAAATTGGAACTAACCAATGAGCACACATGTACACACAGGAAAGAAAAACTCAGTGGAAATCAAGCAGGGCTCAGAGGAAAGAGGTTGTGATCGGGAATGTGTAAAACAAATGTGAAACGCAACATGTTACTGTAAAGCAAATGGTCCTGGTGCCACATTCAAATCCGCAAATATTAATAGAACATGGCCAGTACTCTGGAAGCCCTCACATGCTTCTTCCTAATTAAAAGCCTAGAGAAAGAATTCCAAACCTATCAGTAATTTCCCAAAATATGAATGAGTCGAACTCCTTTATCAAAATATATACCAATTGAGAGAGATAATGTCTTTATAATCCTGAGTCATCCTGTGTAAGAACTAGTTGTATTTTTTCCTTTGAGTCTTCCTTTGTGATTTCCAGTAGCATTTTAAAGTTATCTTCATTCTCCCATGTCATTCCCATGGGGTTCTTTATCCTGCACTTGATGTCAGTTTGTTTGGTGTTTTTTTAAAAAAATGTTTGAGTAGTTGGCATTTATTCCTGTTGAATTTCAAGCTTTGGGTTTTCATCTGTAACTCCTGTCTGTATGTGTTTCTCTCACACCTCTATCTGCCCACAGATCACTGGTATAAAATGGCGGCTGGGACGGAGCCAAAAGCAGAGCTATATAGCATGAAGAGCCTTTCTAGATGTACATGTTATAAGTAATCAAAAGTATTTAAGAATAGTGGTATAAACATCTGTAACTTCATCTAACCACAATATATTATATGATCTGTGCTTCTTCATCTTCTCTTTAAGAATATCATAGAAAAAATTTAAAGTGTTTTTCTAAAATCCAAATAAAGCATAACTACCATATTCCCTTGATTTTGTTGTTAAGTAAATCTAGGGAGTAAGAAAGCTCTGAAATTACCTTCATCTGACTTATTCTTACTTTTTTTTTTTTTTTGAGATAAGGTCTTGACATGTTGCCCAGCCTGGTCTCAAACTCCTGCCCTAAAGTGATCCTCCCACCTTGGCCTCCCAAGCAGCTGAGATTACAGGCACAAGCTACTGTGCCCAGGTTTGACTTACTCTTAATGAATTTGTGCTGGTATCTTATAGCTATCACTTTCTAAGTATTCATGAACCATCCATTAAATAATCCCTTTTGGAATTTACTGGGATCAATGTGAAACTTATCTGCCTATATTTTCCAGAAATGACTCTCTGTGGTAGATTGGATTACTGTTACCAATTCTCCCCTTCCCTGTATTAGAATGATACATCAATGACTTTTGTCATGTTTGCCATGCCATGACAATGTTAACTACCTGGGAGGTAATTCAGCTGGAAGTAGGAGCTCTTAATTTCTCACCTATCTTGAGCTTCGGGGACCAAGATATTGTTTATTCCACTTGTTGCACTTTGATATTTCTATCTCTTTGATAAAAATGTCAAGAAAAGAAAAGTTATGCCTTATTCCCATCATTTGGTCATAGTATGTTGGCCACCTCAAGCAACTGAATCCTGTTTTCCCACTGACTGAGAGTGGAAAGTTCAAGGTGCTTCCTATTTTTGTTGCTTTTCTTATTCCTCCCAATTTCAGCAGCAAGTTTGAGTTGTTAATTTCAGTCTGTTTTGACATGAACTGTCTAAGCTGTGTGAGTGTATGCATGTGTGAAAATAACTAAGTTTCTGAGAATCCTTAACTTGTATACTTAGATAGACTTGTCTTCAGGATAGTTTTTAGAGTTTAAGCTTAGGCTCACTGACCTGGCAATGGACAGTGAAATCCTCACTCTGGAGGATGGTCCCAAGTTTGCACACGCTTCTGGGGATCCACTTTGCATGTTGGTCCCTAACGGGGAAGGAGGTGGGCCGGACATTTTATAATTAACCGCCTGCAAGAACAACTTGTTCTTTAAATTCAGAAGCCAAGAAACTTTGAATAGAATCCGTTTAGAGGAACTGGGTTGTTGGGGGGTTTTTTGTAAATTCAAGTGGAACAATTCTTATTCAGTCAGAACCAAAATCCTGTCTGACTTTATTTGCATCACACTCGCTGGCACAAATCGCCTGTGATGAAAATAAAAGAGCCTGTGTAAAGGTCTGGGAATAAAAACAACAGACAGAAGAGAAGAGGAAAGTGAAGAGGGTAGGGAGAAAGGAAGGGGAAAAGGGCAAGCGGGTAAACGAGGGAGGGAGAGAGTATCTCGAGGCAGAGAGTATTTGCATTGGAAGTTGCCTTAACAACATCTAATGTAATACTTATTTTAATGGTGTGGACATGGGGTCACCAAGAACCTAACTTGCACAGTAACACGAGAGCAGTTAATGACAAAGCCTGTAGCCATAGTCATGCACCCATGTTCATTCTTCTTTTCTTCTAGCCCCTTCCATCACACAGGCTCATTCATTAATATTTTTAACAGACATTAATTTTTTTTTTTTTTTTTGAGACACAGTCTCACTCTGTTGCCCGGGCTAGAGTTCTGTGGTGTCAGCCTAGCTCACAGCAACCTCAAACTCCTGGGCTCAAGCAATGCTCCTGCCTCAGCCTCCCAAGTAGCTGGGACTACAGGCATGTGCCGCCATGCCCAGCTAATTTTTTCTATATATTTTTAGTTGTCCAATTAATTTCTTTTTATTTTTAGTAGAGACGGGGTCTTGCTCTTGCTCAGGCTGGTTTTGAACTCCTGACCTTGAGCTATCCACCCGCCTCAGCCTCCCAGAGTGCTAGGATTACAGGCATGAGCCACCGCGCCCGGCCAGACATTGATTTTTTTAACTGAGTTGACTCATTGTGAGAATAGAAACAACTGCTTCCCTAGAAAAGTGCAACAGAAAGGTTTATTGGAAAGACTAGGAAAAAATCTAGGATATTTTCAATCAAGCATTGGACATTGTTATTCATCCAAATGCAGTTATTTGCCTACTGAAAACTGAAGGTTGAGTTTTCTTCTGGTGTCTAGCTTGGAAACTCCTTAAGGGCAGGTTCCAAAGCTGCCTTCAGGTGACTCTGGAAACTGGTTAATGTTCTTAGCCATCCTGCCATGATCCACCCTCCTCCTTCCCCCAAGTATGCTGGGATTTCCAGGAAGGACGAGAATGAAGCTGGCAAGGGCTTCCATTCTGATCTTCTAATCTTGCACTAAGGTACACGTGGCTCAACATCACACATGCACAGTCACATAAAATGCAAGCTGCTCAAATGATTTTAGTCTTCATCCATATCTACTTCTTGTAACAGTAATACTATAGCTACAGGGGGGGAAAGGTTCCATTCCAACTCACAATAAATGTGGAGATTTCTTCCTGCCCTGGAGAAAAGGTGCATTTCCCAGAATTACTGTTAATAGGGTGTTGCAAGTGTCTCTAACACCCAATAACATGGATTCAGAATCTAATAAATGGGTGAGACAGTGCCCCCCCCCCCAATGTACTGATACCGGTTGATGTGCCTAAAAGGAATGACCGGTCTGTCGGGCAGAGAAATTGTAAGTGTAAGTACAAGGGGGAGACACTAGAGGAAAGGACCTTGGGGGCTGTTTTTAGGAGGGAAAGCAAGAGGCTTGGGGCACAAGCATTGTGGCTGAAGGGCCAAGGTAGATCTGGGTTGGATAGTTCCACCTACCATGCAGTGCGGCTCCCGCAGTGCACGGACCAAGACAAGATAGAGCGCAGACAGTAGTGTTGGCCTCAGAAGGGTTTTGCAGCGCTGGGAGTCCCAGGAAACAGTCACCCAAGCAGCGGGTAATCATTGCTCTTGGAGAGCAGCCCTGCGGTAGCTGCAGTGGTGAGACACTGCCCTCAAGTGGCTTGTGGGCGGGCACCCTCAATGGTCCAGAACACACCAGAGACATACTGCAATTAATTGGAGGACGCTGAAAATCCTGCCATCAGATGGGTGGCAGCTGCAAGCCAGCAGATTCACGTGTTAATGTTAACACAATGTGCCCACGTGCTGGGAGCCATCCTCCCTCCTCCTACACCCATGCTCCATCTTCTTCCAGAATCCCTGCATTCCAGCTTCACCGCTCATGAACATCTCCCCCCAGCACTCCTACTCCCTGACAGTTGTGCAAGTGTATGTTATACCATTCGCCTATAGACGTCACAGAGTTGTATCATCGTGAATAGGATGTGACAAATGGCTGTGAAATGACTTGACGTTCAGGGTTTTTTCCTAGGTCGCACAAAGTTCCAATATTGGCTAATGGAGGAGCTTCCCCAGGGTTCCTTCAGGGCAAGTCTCTGTTCAGGTGTGGTAGCCCAGGAGGATGCCACCCAGATGGACGGCCTTGGAGACAGCCCATCACCAGGAGTGAAGTTAACACGGAGGAAGCACTAGACTTTCTGACATTACTACTGAGCGATGGGGGTTGGGGGAAGTATGGGGAAGAAATGAGTTGATTCTTAGTGATTGGCCTTCAAATTATGAGATGACCTATAATGACAAACTGTCCCTCTCCAGGTATTAATACAAGTTCTGGACTCATAGCTCTGAAGACAGAAACTATGTTCTATCTACTTCTGTTTGTGCAATCTCAACGTGATGCCCATCACCAAGGTGTTTGTTGAGTTGAATTTTATTGAATTCCTCTTTCAATAAGGTTTATCAATAAGCACATAAATAGCAGACAAATTAGGAGCTTTGCTATCGCCAACTAGAAGATGCTCCCAGAGTGTAATGCAAGCAGTGCGAGTCTTCTCCCTATGTCATAGCTTGCGTGGGGTTGGAAAACTGGGTGAGAGAGAGGAACATGATAGGAAGAAAAATAATCATTTGTTGATCACCTACTATGTACTGAATGTTCTGCTTTCATTATTTCTGTTGAGGGTTTAGCATAGGGCTTAGGAGTTCCATTCTATCCGCCCCTCTTTCCTCCTTTAGTTATAAGTAAGCAAATTTACTCACAGGGGACAATAACCAAATGAGAAACAAAAGAACAATTTAGAAATAGCAGCCTCCACCCTACCCTAGAGCTCTGGGTTGGAGAATTGAACTTAAGGACAGTCTCTTGGTTCTTCCTCTCTTGAATCTAAGGTAGTCAGTGCCCCAGAGAAGATCCAGCCTGATATACTACTCAGCTCCCAGCAGAGATGCTGGGATACTGAGAGAACACACGAGATAAGGTCCTTCCAGGCTTTTTCCAACACAGAGATAGGAAATAAAAAGAGAGAAGTAGCTGGTCCACCCAAAGGACCTAGGCCCTCCTTCTGAACCAACCACATTGCATTAGTAGTTATCTACTGCTGTGTAACAAAATTACCTAAAAACGTAGTGGCTTTAAAACAAACATTATCTCACAGATTCTGTGAGTCAGAAATCTGGGCATGTCTTGCCTGGGTCCTCTGGCTCCTCTCCTACAGCTGCAATTGAGGTATCAAGCAGAGCTCACTGGGGGAGAATTCACTTCCAATCTCACTCATAAGGCTGTTGATAGCATTTGGCTCCTTGTGAACTGATGGACTGAGAGCCCCAGTGGTTTATTGGCTTGTTGACCAAAGACCGTCCTCAGTTCTTGACACGCGGGCCTCTCTGTGTGGTGGTATATAACATGACAGCTCGCTTCATCAGAGAAAGCAAGAGGGAAGAGCCAAGGAGAATGTGTGCAAACAAGATGGAAGACGCAGTCTTCTAAAACCTAATCCCAAAAGTGATGACTCTTGGCTTTTGTCATAGTCCATTCATTAAAAATATGAAAGTTATTCACAAAATTCAAAAATATGTGGAAAAACAACACATGCCTAAGTAACCAATGGGTAAAGATGAAATGAAAAGAGAAATCAGAAAATACTTTAAGATGAATGAAATGAAGATACAACATACCAAAACTTAGGGGATGCATGAAAAATGAAAACATATCTCTACACAAAAACATATACATCAATGTTTGTAGCAGCATTATTCATAATAGCCAAAATGTAGAAACAACCTTAATGTTCACCAATTAATGAATAAACTAAATGTGATATAGTCACGTAGTCAGGAAAAGGAACAAAGTACTCATATATGCTATAGTACAAGCGAATCCTAAAACCACCATTATGCTAAGTGAATGAAGTCAGTCACAAACTACATACTGTATGATTCCCTTTATATGAAATGTCTAGAATAGGCCAATATAGAGAGATAGAAAGTAGATTAGTGGTTGCTAGGCATAAAAGGAATAGAGAGTTGCTAAGTATACAGTTTCCTTTTTCAGGTGACAAAAATGTTCAAATATTGACTTTGGTGATGATTTCACATATCTTTGAATGTACTGTCATATTGAATAAAACTACTGAATTGCATACTTTAAATTGATGAATTTTATGTGGATTATATACCAAAAAAGCTGTTTTTAAGAAGCAGCAAGTCACCAGGTTGAGCCCACACTTAAGCAGATGAAAGTCTGTTTAGGCCTGAGTACCAGGAGCCTGAGATCACTGGGGGCGCCCTCCTCCCAGGCTGCCTACCACATGCATGAAGATGAAGAGGCAGAGGGGAGTCTCCCTTTCAGAGGTGCAGAAGAGCAAAAGGGTTGCCATGCAAGGCACTGTCATCTGGGCATGTAGTGTCTTTATTTGCTAATAAAATAAGGCTCAGTGAGATCCTGGGCCCTGCTCAGAGACCCTAATCAGGATTAGCAACTTTTCCATCAATGGAGGGGTTAGCAAAGATGGGGTAAATAATTGGGTGGGATATGGTAAAGGCCAGAAGTGTGGAGCATCCTTAATCATCTTCTTTGAGTTTCTGTACATGATAAAATAAGCATTATCTCTCCATATCACATATAGAGGTTAAATAATTTACCCATGGTCACAAAACTTATAAGTGGAAGTATCACCATTCAAATATCGGTCTTTCTGATCTCGAAGAACACTTTAGTTCTTATATATCAGTGCTAAGCAACCTTTTTTTTTTCTTGGAATGAGAGTTAATTTAGGAAAGATTAACATGCTTACTACATTTTTTCACCAAGCAAACTAAAAATGGCTTTAATGAATCTCAAGGGGGGAAAACGTGTGCTTGTGCTATTTATATTACCTACTTCACCAAATAGAAGAATGCCAGTAAGAAAATTGGCTCCACTTTTAGCTACTAAAATACTAATATCTGTGCATGTAAAGTGTGACAACAGTATTTTAACCTTTTATACTTGCATTTGCTCTGTACTTTAGAGCTCACAAAATGTGATTGTATGTATTATCTTGTTTATTTCTCAGACATACCTTATGAGATGGTTATCATTGTCAGCCCATTTTGAGGAGGAAAAACTAAAATCTGAGAGGTGAAATGATTTGCCTGATGTTATTCAAGTTTAACTGCCAAGATGAGCTAAAGTTGGTTCATTTGACTTAATGCAACATTTACTGAATATATTAATCAGGATGCCTTTGGCTGCAAGTAAAAGAATACTAGAACATTTATTTAAGCAACAGATGCAAATAATTACCTCACATTCAAAGAAATCTGGAAGGAGGTAGCTCCAAGCTGGGTGCAATGGATCCACAATGTCATCAAGAGCCTAGATAGAAAGAACCTACCCTTCTGCTCTGCCATGAGATATTTGCATTTTGGCCTTTGAGTTTATAGCTTCATAGTCTTAAGGTGCTGCTTAGCTTAAAAATGACATCTTCACTTCAATGCTCCAAGCGTGAAAGAGGGAGAAACCATGGTACCATAGAAAAATCCTCTAAGACTTTCTGTTATTATGGAAAAAACACTCCCAGAAACCCCCCTTTAATCTCAGTGGATCACAAATTCATCCCTAGGAAGACTGGGAAAGTATCTGGAAAGAAGTGTGGGATTATTATATCTTTCTTAGACCAATCATCAGTCACGCCCTGTGGGGCTGGAGGAGTCTATCTTCCCTGAGGTCAAATGATTTTCACCATGCAGCTGAGTAAACCAAAGTTCTGATAACAGGAAGATGGCAGGTGGAATGTCTGTTGGGTAGACAGCCAGCCATATTCACCAGGCTGTTGTATCCCTGGGGAGACAGAGATGAATAATGCATCACCCCACATGACTCAATGCAGAACTTCCTCTCCTGTGGTTGTAGCTCCCCAACCCCTGCTTGGAGAGGAAAGGACAAGACAATAGCACAACCCTGAGTGGTCCAGCACTGACCAATGCTGATTTCCAAAAGGGGCTGGCACTAAGTTTCTCCCAACACTCTGAACTGGGCTGGACATCAATGGCCATCCTTCTGCTAAGGTATGGCTCCCCTTCATGTCCACCTTTCCTCTCCTTTAGCACATTCTACACTGACCTGTCAAAAAAAATCTTTTCAAAACATAACCATAGGAGGGTAGACATTTACCCCATACCCTGCTTGAAATCGTTCAATGTCTACCTTTTGTTTTAGGACAAAGATCAAACTTTGACGTAGACAAGGTCCTGCGTGGCTGACCTCTGCCTACTTTTTCAGCCCCATTTCACTCTTGCTAGGAAAAGACTTCCCCCAAGAGTAGGTCCTTTAATAATACATTTCCAAGACCCAGTGAATTTTTTCTTTACCTCACTTACTACAGTGTGCAATTTTACAATTATTTTGTGATTGCTTGATTAATATCTGATTTCCACCACTAGAGTGTGAGACAGACAAGAGCTTTCTGCTTTGGCTCCCATATGCAGCAGCAATTGATCTCCCAATATCTAGTCTCCATTTTTTCATTAGAAAAAGAATCTTAACTCTTAGACACTATTGGTAAGAATGTAAATAGTATAACCTCTATGGAAAAGAGTATAATTTCTCAAAGAACTTAAAACAGAACTATCATTTAATGCAGCAATCCCACTACTAGGTATCTACCCAAAGGAAAATAAATCATTATATCAAAAAAATATCTGCACTTAATATATTTTTTGTAGTACTAGTCACTATTGTAGCAAAGATATGGAATCAACATAAGTGCCCATCAGTGAACGATTGAATAAAGAAAATGTGGTTGACTAGTATTCCATGGTATACCACATTTTATTAATCCATTCATATATTAATAGGCAATTGGGTTATTTCCACATCTTTGCAATTGTGAATTGTGCTGCCATAAACATTTGAGTGCAGATGTCTTTATTATAGAATGTCTTTTTTTCCTTTGGGTAGATGCCTAGTAGTGGGATTGCTAGATCAAATGATATTTTTATTTTTAGCTCTTTGAGATATTTCCAAATTACTAGCATCTCTTATATTATCCTGGATAGAGCTTGAGCCCATCCTTCAAAGTGAGATATCACAAGAATGGAAAAACAAGCACCACATGTACGTGCCATCAAATTGGTACTAAACGATCAACACTAAGGTGCTCACATGGTAGTAATATTCACTGGGTGAAGGTCAGGTGGGAGGGGCCATGGGGGTAGGTAAACTCACAATTAATGGATGTGGAGTGCACTGTATGGGGGAAGGGAATGCTTGTAGCACTGGCTTGGGTGAGGCAAAGGCATTATATGTAACCAAAATATTTGTACCCCCATAATATTCTGAAATTTAAATATATATATACAAAAGGAAATACTATCCACCCATAAAAGTTAATGAAATCATGTCTTTTGTAGCAAAATGAATGGAACTAGAGGCCATTATCTTAAGTGAAACAACTCAGACACAGAAAGACAAATTCCACATGTTCTTACTTATAAATGGGAGCGAAATAATTTGTAAACATGTACATAGGGTGTGGAATGATAGATAATGGAGGCCCAGAGGATGAGGGGGTTAGTGGAATGGAGGATGAGAAGTTACTTAATGGGTACAATGTATGTCATTTGGGTGATGGATACCCTAAAAGCCCTAACTTCACCACTGTGCAATATATCCATGTAACAAAATTGGAGTTGTACCCCATATATTGATACAAATAAGAAAAAATAATCCTAGATTTATTGAGGGCAGCAGTGCACCCCGCTAAAATACTACATGTCCCAGCTACCCTACGTATCCCAGCTTCCCTTGCTGCTAGATGTGGTCATGTGACTAAGTTCTGGCCAATTAGATTTAAGCAGAGTGCAGTATGGTGGTTCTGGGAAGTTTCCTTAAAAGAGAGAGCATGAGCCCTATTTATTTCTTCTTCCTGCTTGCTGGAATTTGAGCACTAGAGCTGGAGCAGCCAACTTAGACCCTGCGGTGCCATGCTAAGGATGGGAGAACACCAAGCTGGACAAAGCCTAGGCCCCTGACAACTGTGCAGCTACCATAGAAATCCTGGGGTAGGTGTCAACTGCTGGATTTGGTCATGTGAGAGAGCAATAAAACTTCTGTTCTTTAAGCCACATTTGTCTGTCACATGCCATCAAACTTGATCATAACTAATACAATATTGAATCATCTAGCTTGTGCACAGTAGACTATCAATAAACATCTGTGAAAGAAAGCAGAGGAGGAAAGAAGGAAGGAGGAAAAGTAGGAAGGCAAGAAAGGAATAAGGCAGGCAGGCAGACTCTAGTGGAGAATCAGAGCCATGAATCAAACATGTAAGCAAAAAGCTACGACAGTCCAGAAGACAGAAAAATTAATCCCAGCTAAGGTAATTGGGAAAATTCTGGAATTCAGATCTGGTGGCTAGTTTCATTGCTTCCATAACTCACTGTATGTATCCCTTCGATGGCACTGCCATGCTGTGTTGCTGTTCTTTTATTACATAAGTAATGTATGCTCGTTGTAAAAGGAATATTTTTTGAACATATGGAGGGGAATAAAGTGGAAAGTAAAAATTGCCCTGCATGCCAGACTCCCCAAAACCAAGCCTCCAGAGATAACCAGTCATCCAGTATGCTTCCAGAAATGTTCTGTGCATATGTAAGCATGTGTCTTATCTCTCTATATATGTATAAATAACTCTTGTCACTCAGATGAAATTGTACCACTCAGGCTGCTCTGCCCTTGCTTTTTTCTCTTAATCACACATCTTTGGCCACCTCCAGGCTGTTCCAATGGCCTGTTTTGGTGTTTGTCATATACTAGACAGCAGCCTTGTTAAAAGTGAGTTCCTTGTTTTCTTGTCTTCGAAGTTCTGGAACCTAAAACAGGTGCTTAATAGATGTTGCCAATGATGTCAAATGAATGCTGAAAAAATTATTAAATTGAGCCTTGAAGTGGATGCAAGGCAAGTGACAGAGGTGGAATTTTCCTCACTGACAAGATGTTCTGCTTTTAAAGACAGCCTTATGGTCACTGGACACATCATTCTCGTGTTCCTAAGTCTCCTCAGGCTGCAAGCATTGATGTTTCAGAACAGGGAGCACCTGGAAGTGTTAAATGAGTTAAACTCCTCAGCTGGAGCTAGCAGCGCTGCATGAGACCCAGAAAGAAAAAAATAAAATAAAGAACCAGATTCTTAAATTAAACTGAGCGCTGGCTCTCTGTAGCCCAAAGACATCCCTTGGGGTCTCATTAAAATGCAGCTTCAGAGGAGGAGGAAGAGCCTCCACTGGCCAGGAGTTGAAGGCCTCTGCCAGGCCAGTCTGAGGAAAACAATTTAGGTTTTATTTTTACCATAAAAGGGGCACTACAAAGAGGCTCATAGCAGGTGAGGTGCGGGCACTTCCACAGAGAAAAATGTGTCTAGAATTAAAACTGTGAGACACAATAGAAGGGAGAATAAAGTTATTCCTGGCCCTTTTTCCCAAAAATAAGTATTACTTTTAGGTTTTGCCACATGTAGTTTTCATTTGCTAGCTGGCATAGTCCTTTAGTCCTGCTATGACAGAATACTACAGGCTGGGTAATTCATAGTGGACAGAAATCTATTGACTCACAGTTCTGGAGGCTGGGAAGTCCAATAGCAAGGAGCTGGCAGGTTTGGTGTCTGGTGGGAGCCTAGTCTCCACTCCAAAGATGGCGCCTTGAATGCTGCACCCTCTGGCAGAGAGGAACACTGTCCCTCACATGGCAGGACAGCAGAAAAACTGGGAGTGACAGCCCGCCCCTGAAAGCCCTTTTATTAAGGCATTAAACCCACCTGTGAAAGTAGGTCCCCCCACACACACACTCATGGCCCAGTCACCTCTTAAAGGCCCCACTTCCCAATGCCATTACATTGGTAATCAAATTCCAGCATGAGTTTTGGAGGGGACAAACATTCAAATCACAGGATCGGTTAAAACCTAATTTTAACAAACCAGACAAAACATCAGATTTGCTTCATAAGATTCAAATAGGCTTGAATGGAAATCTATCACTGCCATGTACAAAGGGAGTGTTTATACCAACTCCTCCCCTCCTGTCCTCAGGACCCCAGCCCCCCTCCTAACGCCCAGTTCTGACACCAACCCTCCTCTTAGGAAGAATGGAAGGCAGTGCCCCTCTAGGAGAATATGAAATGAATCCTACCCTTCGATATTCTCTAATTTTTTTTTTGGCCCAGTTCTAGTAGCTACCCTCTGAAAAAGGCAACTGGCATTTGTTAAGGATTTGCTGGATGCTGTAGGAAAAAATAGGCTTGGTGGAAAACTATCTTATCTAGACTCTAAAAACACTCCAGAGGTATGTGATTCTGATTCTATACAAGCTATTTTACTTCTTGATAAATTGTAGATAACTAATAGCAATGGAAAGTAATTCTTATCTTTAGACATGCAAATTCTGCCCCATCTGATAGAGTTTCAATTGACTTTTCTCCTCCACTGTGAAAGAAGCCAGCTCTGCCTCCATTTGTACATTCATTTTAGTATTCCTTAACTGCTATACATTTGTGCCTTTTAAATTTCTCCTTTGAACTGGTTATGATACCTAGGTCCCTCATTAATTCATGAATTGATAAAATCTTTAACATTCATTTAACATCTATATGAGTCATGATTTTTACCTTTTTAACAAATTAGTCTAATGTGCACACTTTGCACAAATTAGTCTAATGTGCACACTAACATGTGCACACTTTGATATGTACATGTATGCATGTATATACTAACATACATGCAAAGTGTTTTTGGGAGCTCAAGGAGTAAGAATAGAGGAGGTAACGTTCCAGCTGAGTCTTGTAGGAGGGATAAAAATTCACCAGGCAGAGGTACAGGTATTCCAGAAGTAGGGAGCATAAGCTACCGTGGTAGGGAGACACTACAGGGCTGGAGGTGTTTGCAGACTAAAAGGGGTTTCAGTAGCCAGAGGGCAGGATGCAAAATGGGGGCTGAGGCTGATGTGAGATGGGGAGCTGAGTTGCAGATCAGAAAAGTAATGGAGGGCCGGTGTGGTGGCTCACACCTGTAATCCTAACACTCTGGTAGGCCGAAGTGGGAGAATCACTTGAGGTCAGTAGTTTGAGACCAACCTGAGCAAGAGCGAGACCCCTGTCTCTACAAAAAATAGAAAAATTAGCTGGGTGTGGTGGCACGTACCTGTAGTCCCAGCTACTCGGGAGTCACTGCACTCTAGCCTGTGTCTCAAAAAAGAGCACTCATTTCTTTGCATCCTTGCAAACACTGCCATGCAAACATTTATTAGTGTGTGGCCAGTTTGTCCTCAGATCCCTTTCTTGGCCTTCACTTGCTCTGCTGTGCATCGCAGAGGAGGGCTGACCACTGCAGGGGGCATTAGCTAGCCTGATTTTCCACCTGGCTCTGCCTGGGTTTGGCAAACGGGCAGCATCAATGGGAGATTGGAAGGTAAAAAGAAGAGGAAAGCGAGGGCATTTCTCCCCAGCCCTCTCTGCTGGAGCAGACATCTCTGGTAGTTGCTGCATTCCTCTGGGGAGAGGGGTCCCGACCCCCGGCCCTGGTGACACCACCTCCTCGTCTTATAGCTGACCGATGCTGCCTTCTAAAAAGCTACTATCCCCAGGGTAGCCCTTGGGGAAAT
Organism: Microcebus murinus; assembly: GCF_040939455.1. Lineage (NCBI taxonomy): Eukaryota > Metazoa > Chordata > Mammalia > Primates > Cheirogaleidae > Microcebus > Microcebus murinus. The sequence continues at coordinate 22,252,974 of NC_134120.1, forward strand.
CCAGTTACTTCTTTGAGCTTTCAGAAGGCAGCATAGGAAGAAAGATTCGGCTTGGAGTCAGGAGACCTGGGCTCTAATTCTGCCTCTGCCATTGGTCAGCTATAAGGCAGTTTCTCTCTCTGAACTTCACTTTGCAGCTTCATCAGTAAAATAACAGAAGTATTGGAAGAGGTATCTCTTAGGCCCCCTCTGGCTCAGGCTAAGATGCAAAGAGCCTGTGTTCTGTGTACCAATCAATTGTTTCTCTTTTCTCAATATGACACCTAACATTTTCATGGCTTCCAGCTTTTAAAGATACTTCCACATGTATTCTCCCATGTAAAACTCCCAATAAAATTGAAAAGGTGAACAATCCCACGTGACAGATGAAGAAATGGAGAGACTGAGTTAATTGTCTGAAATCCCACCAAAATGGCTAAAATTAAAGGAACTGATGAATATTGACAGAGATGAGCAACTGGAACTCTCATACATCGTCTCTGGGAATGTAAATTGGGACAGCAACCTAGGAAAATTGTTGCACGTTACTAAATGTGCACCTACCCTGTGACCCAACAACAGAATTTACTGTGTATTTATTCAACAGAAATGAGTGCATATGTCCACAAAAAGCCATGTTGCAAATGAATGATCCTGACAATTTTATTTACAACAGCCCCAAACTAGAAACAAACCACTTGTCCATCAACAGAAATATGGAAAAATAAATGTTGATATATTTATTCATGAAACTATCACACAGCAACAATGCAGAATGAACAACTGCCGCACACGATAATGTGGCTGAATCTAACAGGCCTGTCTTTGAGCAAACAACACCAAAGAGTACGCACTGTGTGCTTCTATTTCTATGAAGTTCAAAGACAGGCAAAGCTAATCTTTTGTGATAGAGATCAGAATAGCAGTCACTTCATGGGGGTGAGGATTGACAGGAAGCGGGCACAGGGAGCTTTCTGGGCTAGTAGAAATTCCCTGCATCTGAATATGTATTCATCAGCTCTGCATTTAAGAATTGTGATGGACCGGGCGTGGTGGCTCACACCTGTAATCCTAGCACTCTGGGAGGCCTAGGCAGGTGGATCACTTAAGGCCAGGAGTTCAAAACCAGCTTGAGCAAGAGCGAGACCCCATCTCTACTAAAAATAGAAACAAATTAATTGGCCAACTAAAAGTATATAGAAAAAAAATTAGCCAGGCATGATGGCGCATGCCTGTAGTCCCAGCTACTTGGGAGGCTGAGGTGGAAGGATTGCTTGAGCCCAGGGGTTTGAGGTTGCTGTGAGCTAGGCTGACGCTACTGCCACTCAAGCATGGGCAACAGAGTGAGACTCTGTCTCAAAAACAAAAGAATTGTGATGTACATTATATAAATTGTACCTTTGATTTTTCAAAAACCAATGAAACAAGAGTGAGAAATCCCCTCAAAAAGGTAGGGAGAGGTGTGTGTGTGTGTGTGAGAGAGAGAGAGAGAGAGAGAGAGAGAGAGAGAGAGAGAGAAGAGGAGAGGAGAGGAGAGGAGAGGAGAGGAGAGGAGAGGAGAGGAGAGGAGAGGAGAGGAGAGGAGAGGAGAGGAGAGGGGAGGGGAGGGGAGGGGAGGGGAGGGGAGGGGAGGGGAGGGGAGGGGAGGGGAGGGGAGGGGAGGGGAGGGGAGAAGAGAAGAGAAGAGAAGAGAAGAGAAGAGAAGAGAAGAGAAGAGAAGAGAAGAGAAGAGAAGAGAAGAGAAGAGGAAAAGAAAAGAAAAGAAAAGAAGAGAAAAGAAGAGAAAAGAAAAGAACAGAACTAGGATTTTAATACATGGTTCTTTACCCATATACCAAGCAATGGTTGTATGTGTAACTTAAGTATATATATATTGGTGCTGACCTAATTTCCAAGTCTGAGCTGAATTTTGCACTTACCTTTCCTCCCTATATAATAAGAGTTTAACATCACTGAAGTGACAGGCTTGCATAACAGAGAGCTATTGTAAATTAAACTACACCGAAATTGTAACTCGGGCATGATTTTAAAGAGCCTCATGATGAGATATTATGTAAAGAGAAGAATCTTTTCATAGCAAACAATCAGTCTTAGTTTTCTCTTTGCTTTCTTCCCTTTTCACAGATATATATTGTCTTTAAAATATCTGGTTTGCTTAAAATGAGGAGCATCCTATGTGTTGAAGAAAAGGGATTAATGATATGAGCTAACAGAGGACAAAGGCAAGATGCCAGAGTGAGGTCTGCACGGTATAAATTAACATGGTTGTGAGGATATCAGAATCAAAATGGAGTCACTTGTGTCAAACTGACAAAACAGAGCCAGGGAAGCCCAGGAAGGGAGCGTTCTCATGCATGACTGCCTGAGAACAAGAGCTATCACAAAAGATGCTACCAAAACCACAGCCTTGCACAAAGGCCGCTGCAAGCTGACACAAAAAAATACTTCAAGGAAACCTACCCAGCAACTGCCTGTGCAACTTTGTACTGACATCATGCTTGTTACAGAACCTTATAGCCAAGGATAACTGTTTCAAAACAACTTCTCTAATCCTCCTCATTTTACCTTTAAAAACTCTTGTCTCGGCCGGGCCCGGTGGCTCACGCCTGTAATCCTAGCTCTTGGGAGGCCGAGGCGGGCAGATTGCTCAAGGTCAGGAGTTCAAAACCAGCCTGAGCAAGAGCGAGACCCTGTCTCTACTATAAATAGAAAGAAATTAATTGGCCAACTGATATATATATGTAAAAAATTAGCTGGGCATGGTGGCGCATGCCTGTAGTCCCAGCTACTCGGGAGGCTGAGGCAGAAGGATCGCTGGAGCCCAGGAGTTTGAGGTTGCTGTGAGCTAGGCTGATGCCATGGCACTCACTCTAGCCTGGGCAACAAAGCGAGACTCTGTCTCAAAAAAAAAAAAAAAAAAAAAAAAAAAATTCTTGTCTCCCTGAATACACCTGCAGTTTACTATGGCTTGCGTATTCCAGATTGCAATTTTCACTCCCGAATCATTCATTATCTTCGAAGAACCTCTTTCTGTTATTTCAGGTTGACATGGTCACGGCAGAAAAGGTGCAGAGAGACGGCCAGAGTTGGGTGTCATTAGAATGAGGTAACCTCTTTTTTCGGAACCATATTTATTCACCACGTTCTGTTCAGTTGGGTGGACACCATTTGTTTTGAAAGACAGTTGCAGAAGGCCTCTCTTACTGAGACCATTTTTATAAGGCTTGGGTGGCTAAGAGGGGCTAGAGCAAGATACCCAGGAAACATGGGAAAATTTGTGTCAGTAAATTCTACCTACTTCTTGCTAAATATACCAGTACTTGACAGTAAGAAAGAAAAGTGGAAAAGATAGTTTCCTCCCTCTGATTTAGAAAAGCACAAGATTCTAGCTGGGCTGGAGATGAAAACACTCTGTAAGGTTCGTAGTTCTTTCCTTCCAACATGGGGAAGAGAAAAATGAACTGGAAGCAGAGGGATGTTTCTTTGTCACTAGTCACGGACACTTTTCCCTGCGGTAGTCTGGAAATACGGGGGACGGGAAGAGGTAAGCTACTGGCAGCAAAAATCCGCAAGGTAAAGGCTCCCAGAGAACAGAACAGCCAGGTGGGGGAGTAGCCCCAGGAACACAGGGGCTCCAGGTGAAGCAGTGTCTGCGCTGGGGTTAGGGCTGGAACTGGTTGATAAGCAGGAGGTGGAGGATGAGTGGGAGGAGTTGCAGTGTGTGCTACAGAGATTTGTTCACGTGTCTGTTCCAACTTGTTAAGATCCCTCCGTGGGCCACTTGCACCCAGTCTGGGGGAGGGGAACTTTATAATGCCCAGGCCCTGCCGGACGTGGTGGCTCATGCCTGTAATCCTAGCACTCTGGGAGGCCGAGGCGGGAGGATGGCTCAAGCTCAGCAGTTCGAAACAAGCCTGAGCAAGACTCTGTCTCTACTAAAAATAGAAAGAAATTAATTGACCAACTAAAAAATATATATATACAAAAAATTAGCTGGGCATGGTGGCACATGCCTGTAGTCCCAGCTACTTGGGAGGCTGAGGCAGCAGGATTGCTTGAGCCCAGGAGTTTGAGGTTGCTGTGAGCTAGGCTGACGCCACGGCACTCACTCTAGCCTGGGCAACAGGGTGAGACTCTGTCTCAAAATAAATAAATAAATATAATAATGCCCAGGCCCCCTCCAAGGAGTCTGATGCAGAGCCCAACTTATAGAACATTGCTCTAAAGCACTGCCTCTCTATAATATCACTGCTTTTAAAAATAGAAACAAGTTTGCCTAAGTCCAGGATATTTTAAAAAAACCAAATACAAAGAAAAACCTAAGTCTTTTTTCTGTTTTCCTTCCCAGAAACAAACATGATTCTCAGTTTTTCATTATTCTTCTAGAAATAATCTATATACCTATGGTCCCTTTTTTATTCCAAAGATAGCAAAATTCACTTAACAATATATTTTGGAAATTATTCTATGTCAGCACATGTAGACAGACTTCATTTTTTTTCATAAAATTCAGCTGTATGTATATAATCATAATTTATTGAACTGGTTCCCTATAGGTTGTTTCCATTCATACAATGTTATATGACTAGCTTTCTCTATAGATGTGTTTGTACTTATCTATGTGCATTTCTATATAATAAATTTCCAAAATCAGAATTTCTGGGTCAATGAGTTTGTTAAAATGCTATCTTTAAACATGTGTGTATGTGTGTATATATATATATATATATATAATGTGTATATATATGTATAATATATATATTTAAAATGTAACTTGGTGGAATGGTTTTCATTAAATGTTATTACTTTTTATTTAAAAAAGAAAGTGTTGTCTTTATTTTCATTTTAATAAGAATACTCATCTTAAGTTTTAATGTTTAGAAATAGGACTCTGATTACAGTAACGCTAATATTATTATATGTTTGTCACCCAAAGAAACAGCGAACATTGTAGGCCATTATTCTTCTGTATGTACCATGAACCAGTGGACCAGGCACAGGAATAAATCAGGCTCAAGTGTTGGCGTTGTGTGTCATCTTGGTCAAGTCATTTTACCTTTGGGGGCCTCAATTCTTCCATATATAAATAACTAACCTACTATCTTCCTTGGATAATATCTTAATATCCCCAATATAGATAAGTCTATACTAAGTGTGCCAATTACAAGAGAACAGTCCAGCATTCAAGCATGACAGTGTGACCAGTAACCAAAAGAGTTATGATGCTTATGTTGTACCAAGACAGACTCCTTTTAGATCTAGTTAGGAAAATATGCCACCGTTGTTTCTAATTGGAGTACTGTGCAGAAATGGGCATATGCTTTCATCCAGCAATTCTAATTCTAGAAGTTTACTTTAAGGGGAAAATTCAGTCAGTGTAAAAGGATATTTGTATAGTAATATTCACTGCATCACTGTATAATATACTAAAGGAAGAAAGAACTGGTAGTTTTGTTGTTGGTATGCCCAATAATAGAGGATTAGTTAAATATACTATAATACACACACATGTGCACACACACAGTGGGATACTATGCAGCCATGAAAAATAATTTAGGTCTCTATTTGACGTGAAAAGATATAGATGAGTATGGGGCAGGAGTTTTACCTTAATTTTATCTTAATTATAAACCAATAAACAGTCTTTTACTGTTTCATGGATATTGGCAGGAGTCATGAGACTCATGGATCAGAGACAAAGGACTCCCCTCCCCACCCCCTCTGCACCACAGCAACATGAGCATCATCAGTATGTTTGCATCAGCTCCATGGGGGCAATGCCATTGACCCAGATGGCTGGCTGTCATGCACAAGTGGGTTTGCATCGTATTCCGCGAGAACCAATGCGAATATGCTGATACTCGTGCTGCTTGTTATGCCATGAGCTTGGAAACCCACCATTTTATTGCAAGCAGTAAACGGGCTTGCCTTTTGGGCAGGAGGGAGACATTGCCTCATCCTTTAAGGTTGCTCACTGCAAACATAGCGTTGGGAAATAGCCTTGCATTCTTAGCATACCTAGCAAGATGTATAAGAGAGCAAGAGATCCATGGAGAACTCTCTCTCCCAACAAGGACATATGGGTGAATAAAGAAAGCAGGCCATAGAACTGCATGTGTGGTACACGTCCAGTTTTATAAAATTGTATGTGCATATTTATATGTGTGTGTATATAGGCAGATGACTGAAAGCATGTTAATAGTGGTTTTCTCTGGGTAGTAGAAGGTCAGATGATTTTTGAATTTTTCTCCAAGTGCCTTTTTGTATTATCTGAATTCATTTCATTGAGAATGTTATCATTTTTATAGAAACCATAAAGCTTTAAAAAACTGAGTGGGATCACAGTCCAGAATGAATTCCAAGATTAATTCACACTCAGCAACACAGGTTGATAAAATCCAAAAGCAAATCAGAGAAGACATTGGACATCCAGCAGAAATGTGGGAATGGGAGGTAAAGAGGAAGCTAGGAGCTGACACATATTTGATGGTTGTTATGCCAAAGACAGGGAATGGCCAAGGCCATGATCGAATTCATTTTGACATTCAGAAAGCCTCAATCCATGCTGCAAGCCCAGGAAAGACTAGGTCCATGCAGACCATGTTTCTGACATCATCTTAGCAGATCCTATTCCTCTGAAATGACAAGTGCAAATTAAGCAGCGACAGAAGGAAAAACCAGAGTTTCTCCCATTAAGCCAGTGTATTTCTATATCTGGGCTGAAGAAGTCACTTTTTAAATATAGTACCACCCCATTTAAGCAGCTTGTTAGGATATACAATAAAACATAAGCCATGAGATATAATGGCAAAAGCATTATAATTCCAGCCAAATTTAGGGGTTTTACAGTAATATCTGATGCCTTTAAAATTATTAAATATCATGTTTCTTAACAAACAAGACATCTGAATTATAATCATTTTGACTGCTAATGAGTAATTTCACCTGCTTTGAAAATAACAGATTAAGTGAGTGGCATTATCTTTAGGAGTCTTGGCTTTTAGGGAATCAAAGCTGTTTTCTGTTTTTCCTGGTTGCTCTTGAGTGTGGTTACTGTTTTTTTTTTTTGGGGGGGGGTGGTTTGGTTTTTTTTTTTTTGAGACAGAGTCTCACTCATTGTCCAGGCTAGAGTGCCATGGCATCAACCTAGTTCACAGCAACCTCAAACTCCTGGGCTCAAGCAATCCTCTTGCCTCAGCCTCCCAAGTAGCTGGGACTACAGGCATATGCCACCATGCCTGGATAATTTTTTCTATATATTTTTAGTTGGCCAATTAATTTCTTTCTATTTTTAGTAGAGACGGGGTCTCACTCTTGCTCGGGCTGGTTTTGAACTCCTGACCTTGAGCGATCCTCCCACCTCAGCCTCCCAGATTGCTAGGATTACAGCCGTGAGCCACCGCCCCCGGCCAAGTTACTGTTTTTATAAAGTTGCCGAAGGCTCAGACAAGGCCCAGCCTTGTCTCAGAAAAGTGACTGCTAATAACACCGAACTGAGGCACAGGTGACATGAGACGTGGGATTAGCGGGGCTGGTGTCTGCCCTCCATGTTCCCTAGTTTCCAGATTGAGAAAACAAGTGACTGGAGAGTTTGGTGTATGTCTTGTCTCTCCACCTAGATTGCAGAAACCCTGAGAGCAGATTGACAGTCAAACCTTTGCACATTGGTGGTCAAGCGGACAGAAACAAATAACACATGGCAAATTAAAGTTAATTCCCCAAACACAAGCCTCGCTTTGCCTGCTCTGCTCTGATTAGAGTCACAGTTTGACTGACTGCAGCAAAACGTGTCCCTGCCAAGAAAACTGGACTTAGAAATGACCCATGGAGATTTCCCCCCCCCCCCAGAACACAGCGTTGCTGCTGCCCAGCGGACACAGGAGACAAAGGAAAAAGTGAGCCTCACACAAAGTCTCTATGTGCTTGACTTTGAGAAGCAGGATAGCTCAGGGTGACTGATAAATCTTGCTTTTCTAAATTTTCTGATTAAAATGGGATGCAAGTAGCTAATTTCAATTAATTCTCTTTCTTTTCTCTGTGCCTAAAGAATACACATTTTCCCACCGACTGGGAGGAATTAAGTTTACTGGGATTGTCAGTAGGTATAATAGATACTATATGAGAACAGAAAGAGGCAGCATTGTCCCCTGTAATGAACATTGCACTGAACAAGGGTCAGGAGACTTGGATTTAGCTCCCAGCTTCACTTCCCAGTGGTGTGACTTTGGGTGAGCCACATTGCACATTTGCTCTTAGGTGATCTACAGGGTGGCCCAATAAGTCAACACATAATCCTGGAAGACTCTGAATGTAGAATGCTAGAGCAGGAGGGTTGGCACACTATAAGCCACGGCCAAATCTACCTCCACCACTTGCTTCTGTCAATAAAGTTTTATTTGAACACAGCCATGCCCATTCAGTTACATATGATTTCATGCTACAATGGCAAAGTTAAATACCATGTTTCCCCAAAAATAAGACAGGGTCTTATATTTATTTTTCCTGAAGAAGACACTGTAGGGCTTATTTTCAGGGGATGTGTTATTTTTTTAAGTATGGTACAACAATCTACATTTATTCAAATATAGTTAAGTCGTCTTCTTCTGGAACATCATCATAACTCTCCAAACCCTGAATTCCACCCTGAATTTCTTGCGACTCTATTTCCTTTAGAACCATTGGCCCCAATCTCTCATGTCGAGCAATAGAGCTCTCATGGGGCAGATGAGAAGGGCTGCTCGTCTTCTTTACCGCTCCTCGATGAAATGCATGGGTTGTGCAGATGCGCTGCGTAGCCACGCCCGTCACTAGGTCTTATTTTCGGGCGAGGGCTTCTATTGCGCAAATGCTTAGGAATCCTGCTAGGGCTTATTTTATGGATAGGTCTTATTTTCAGGGAAACATGGTAGTTGCTACAGAGACTGTATGCCCTGGAAAGTTGGAAATATGTATTATCTGCCCCTTTAGAGAAAAAAGTTGGTGCACACTGTTCTAGACTCATGCACTGACTTCCGTTAACCTTGGAATCCCAGTCCCCATATAGTTTTCTTCTCAGTAAATCCTGGGTGCTACAGAAAATAACTAATTATCAACTGCTTTTGAAATAGAATGCCATGTAAGAGCACCATCTCACCTCGGCAAGCTAAGGAGCTTCTTTCTACGGAAACTCTGCCCTCTCTCAGCCTCACGGAGCAGAGAGGGCACCTGCCTGCGGCGCTGAATGGTCCTCATTTATTATTGATGTTTCTGCAGAGCGGAGGGGGCAGCAGCTCGGGGCAGCTCCTGCCAGCATGCAGACAGCCTTCTCTGCATTCCAAGAAATCAACTAAAGTGGTCATTTGGCTGAAGGCCAGCAAGTGTGCAAACCCTCTCACGTTTATGGGAATAAGACACTACTTTCCCCGTGGCCGCTAAACAATTGGAAAAGATGCTTCACTTCGTTCCTGGTGTGTCAGAGCTGGAAGAGCCTTGGGGCGTGTCCACATTCCATCTTCTCATTGCGCAGATGAGGAAGTGGAGCCCAGGGAAGCAGAGGGATGAACCCATGTGGTTAAGGACAGAGCCGATTCAAGTCCAGATGTCCCACTTTCTAGGCCACTGCCCTTTCGACTCACTCATGTCGTCAACAGCCATTTACGAGGCATCTGCTTTGGACTAGGGACTGCAGTGACTGCTGGTTGTAGAGTCATGAACAAGACAGATACACTGTTGATATCATGAGCCTTTCCATTAACACCAGATCTCACATGCATCATACATATATTATTATATGTATTATTAAACATTGTGAGAAGTGCTATGACAGATGTGAACAACACGCAACGATAGCAAATAACAGGGAAATCCTATTTTCCATACTTCATTGATTCAAATCATCCATTTTTTTATTTTGATATTTCTGAAATCAAGATGCAACTTACACAGGGCCTGAGATGATAATAAATGGCATTTTTACTTCCTAAGTGGTACATACACCTTACAGCTGATGGTACCTTAGGTCAATGAGTAGACAAGCAGTCAGGGAATACCTTTGTTTAAGCCAAGACCTGAAGGCTGAGAAGGAGCCAGCTATGCCAAGAGCAGGGGAAAGAACATTCCAGACAATGGGACCAGCATATGCAAAATCCCAAAGGCAAAAAGAAGCCCTTGAGGAACCAAATGGAGGCATGTGGCTGGAGCGAGGAGGGAGGTCCCGGGAGTGCCTACAAGTATGTGCAGGGCCAGGTCATTCAGAGGTTTGAAAGCTACAGGCAGGAGTTTGGATTTAAACAGGAGAGTGACACAAACAGCTCTGTGTTTCTAACAGACTGCCTTTGAACAATTTGCCAGAAGGGAGATGGAAAACCCATGTTATTTATTTATGGGGCAAGATTAGAATTAGGGAGCTGAGGTAGCAGGCAATTTTAGCAGAGCGGGCAAGAGATGGGCATGGATTCGATTAGGATGGGGCAACAGAGGTGGAGAAGAAAGGGTGGGTTTGAGCGATGCTTAGATGGTGCCCCAGGCAGGACTCCTCCTTTGGTGTCTGACCTCAGGCCTGTGGAGATGATTGAGAAAAAGTTAGAGAACCAAAGTGTGGGGCGCGGTGACAACGCCATTAAAATATGGCGCTGATATCCGGTGCCTCGCCCTTGCTTCTCCCGCTGGTAAACAAGTTCTGCGCCTGTGTGTCGAATGTAACCAATGATATGAGTTTCCTGCTTTGCAGTGTATATAAGAAACTGCCCTTCCCCTTTTCTGCGTCTTCCGCAAAATGTAGCCTAAGGGATCCCCCAATAAAGCACGGTCAGAAGAACTCCAGTTGCCGCGTCTTCCTTGCTGGCGAGGTGGGCGCGACACCAAAGCCTTCCAACATGTTTGCTACAGTAGGTGGGCGCAGTCGCCCCTCCGAGCATGTTCCGTGCTTTCCCTAAGTCTTCTCCAAGTCTTGCCCCCTGGAACACTCCCAGGGGGAAGGAGTGGCATCCCCAAGGTGCAGAGGTGGCATGGCCTCTCTCTGCCTCTGAGCTGGTCGTCCGGTTACCTCTGGTGCTTCCTTCGCTCACGTGTCCTCCCGCTCAGGTTTGCCCGTTAACCACAGTACACAAATGCCACAGGAGAGCCGCACATAACGTGATTCACTGTTGGCATCTCTCCCTTTCACCCCAAAATGGCCTTGCTCAGACTGGTCAGTGGCAAACCCTTAGGGTTCCTGAAGTCCATGAAAATCCGGGCCAACTCCCGTCGTGATGTCCGACGGCCATGAGAAGTCACCAGGAAGTGGTGAGGGAACCATGTGTCTCTGCTCAGGCCCCTAAAGCCCCAGAATAGCCCACAGTTTGGGCTCAGAGTGCAGGAAGTGGGAGCTCTCTGCTCTTGCTGCCTCAGCCTCTTGCCTTTCTCCACATTTCTAGCCTGAGTGTGTCCACATTTCTAGCCTGTGAAGTCACCAAGAGAAACCTCGCAGAGCATGCACCAGCCTCCACCGCCTGGAAATGGCTCCTCTGCCTGCCGCCTCCCCAGGGACGTGGGGTCCCTGTGGGGGTAGATGAGTTTAAGTTCAGATAATGACAAAGGACCCACGTAAGTGTTCCTGGTGATGAGGGCTCCTGCTGCCCACCCATTCCTGCCTGCTTCCCACGGCCTCTGCCAGCACCACGAGGCATCACCAAGCTCTGCAGGCCCAGCCAGACCAGCAGGGCACCACCTCCTCCTGCCTGCTCATTTCCCAGCACCTGGCTTTGCCTCCCTGTCATCTGGCACTTGTGGGACCAGTGCCAGGGACTGGGCGATGAACTGAGAGTGTAGCCCTATTTGCTGTCTCCAAAAATATCTGCTCCTGTGTGCTTTGAATTTCTCTGGCATTTGTCATCCTCTCTGCTCACTTAGCATTTTGCTCATAATGGCTGAAGTTTTAGGTTCCTTTCACAGCACCACATTATATCTCTCTAACTAGCTCCTGGGGAACCAAGCCAATGTCACCCAGGTCCTTTTCTCTTGCAAAGTACTGTACCCAAGCGCCAAGAGGAAAGCAGGCCTTCCCTTCACATTGGCTGACCAAGGCTTGACTCGGGCTCCAAGAATTTAAAATTCCCAGAAGCATCAACTCCACAATCATATCTTAGAATGGTTGTGGCTCAGTTGGGCTCAGTCTCAAGATACTCAAGTTGAAGAGAGAGAGGAGAAGTCAGGGGTATGTGTGCCTGACACCAGATGAGGCCCAGGCATGCCAGCAAGTCAAACTAGAGGATCATGGTACAGTACACATCATGGTGGATAGCACTGACTTCCACGGAGTAGGGTTGTCCGCCATGAATGGCAGATGGCTTTCATTTTGATGGCCAACCCTAATCCACGAGAGTGACTGTCTGGGGTCCTGCATAGAAGAGGACCCTGAGGCTGACCAGAAGGAAAGATTGATGGGCCCACTGGCGCTGTTTGCATCTACTAAGGAAGGGAGAGAGAGCATGTATTAGCCACTGTCCTTTGCATAGCGTGGGGAATTTGTAGTTGGGTGGATGGAAGAATTCATGGTTCCAGAGCTTCTGCAAGGGCAGAAAATCTCCAGAAGCAAGGTGGAAAAGGGTGGTCTGGCCTTCATGCCAGAGCAGCTGGCCTGCCTCGCGCAGCTGGTCACATAGCGGGCAGCTCAGGACAGCTCTCTTTTGTGGTACCTGGAGCACACATCAGGAATTCTACACAGAGGTGCGCACAGTCGTGGAGATGGGGTGAAAGGAGATGTGACCAGAGGAAGTCTTTGGGGTCACCTCACAAAGCTCAGCCACTAAGCTCTTGGCAACCAGATTAATCGCAGACCCCACTCATTAGCTGAGCAGAGCATTTTGATATAAGGGCAGGCCTGTTCCAGATTTGCACCTGAGGCTAGGCCTCAGCGACTCCAGGGAGCTGTGCTGTCCGGGTAGGAATTAGCAAGCATTGAGATCCTATCTTCATCATCTGTAACTGAGATAAGTACAGTGGCCTCTCAGCCTCCAGGTTTATACCACTCTAACTCATCATTACTAAAGCTGCCAGAATGTTCTGTCTAAAGCACACTTGTCATCCTGATAGCCCCTTGTTAAGATTCTTCAGTGAACCTCTTTCCTCTTCAGAGTAAACTCTAAGCCCCCAGCATGGCCTGGTGGGTCTTCCATGACATACACTTTGTCTGTGTCTCTGGCCCTATATGTCACCATTCCCTCCCTTGCCATGTTCCATCCACATAGAGCCACTTGAGGACCTCAAAAGTCCCATGTTGTTTCACTCCACCATTCCTGTGTCCATTCTGCTTTCCCTTCCTGGGATGTTCTCCCCCAACTTAGCTATTGAGGTCAGCAGGATTCAAAGACGACTTCCAATGACCCTTGCCCTTGAGTAATCCTCTCCTCTTGAGTATGAGCCAAACCTGTGAATATGATGAGATGTCATCATGATTGGGTTGCTATTTAGTTGACTTTGAGTTAATCAAAAAGGAGAGTATCCTGGGTGGGCCCGACCTAATTGGAAGAGCTTTTAAAAGGCAGTGAAGCATTAGAAAGATGTCTTCCTGCCAGCTGTGATGTGTTGCAAGAAGAGGGAGCAGGTGGCAAGAACCAGAGAGTGGGCTCTAACAGTTGAGAGAGACCCTGCTCAACAGCCAGCAAGGAAGCAGGGACTTCAGTCCTGCAGTGACAAGCAACTGAATTGTGCCAACAATCTGATGAGCTTGGAAGAGGATGAGAACCATAGCCACCTGACACCTTTATTTCCACCTTGTGAAGCCCAGAGCAGAGACTACAGCTAACCCTTGCCCAGACTCCTGACTCATAGAAACCATGATGCTTAAAATGTATTTGTTACTGCCTGTAATCCTAGCACTCTGGCAGGCCAACGCAGGCAGATTGCTCGAGGTCAGGAGTTCAAAACCAGCCTGAGCGAGACCCTGTCTCTACTAAAAATATAAAGAAATTAATTGACCAACTAAAAATATATATACAAAAAATTAGCCGGGCATGGTGGTGCATATCTGTAGTCTCAGCTACTTGGGAGGCTGAGGCAGGAGGATCGCTTGAGCTCAGGAGTTTGAGGTTGCTGTGAGCTAGGCTGACGCCACGGCACTCACTCTAGCCTGGGCAACAAAGTGAGACTCTGTCTCAAAACAAAACAAAACAAAACAAAAAACCAAAAAAACAAAACAAAAGAAATGTATTTGTTACTAAAATATGGAAATATAGAAATTAGAAAGCTAATATTGCCCATAATTGAATCCCCATACAAATAACCACAGCTAAAGATTTTGTATATATTCTCCAAAATTTTTTTCTATGCATACTCTAAAGTAGAGATTTGTCATTATTTTCAACAAAAATGTTATCCTACTTACACATACTATTTTGCAACTTGCTCTTTGTGGTTAACGCTTTATCTTAGACATCCTGTTAGTATATTCAAAAATACTTATTGTTTTTAGCAGATGAACAGTATTACACTGCTAGATGTGTACAATGTACCTATTCAATCCTCCTGGACATTTTATTAATAGTTGTTTTCTATTTGCGTGTAGTAAGGGTTAGCTTTGCCCAAGGAACCGTTTGGCCCCTTGCCCCAGCTCTTAGGAGGTATAACCTCTAAGCCTGGAAATATCCTGCCTCATGAGAATGTCCCTGTTTACCTGGGAGCCTTGAGCCATGTCGTATAGTCTTTGTTAACAGTGCGATTTACGGTGGGCGACCTTGAGTCACACCGTGTCAGCTCAGCTCTGGAGGGGCTGGAGACTCCAGTCCGCCGTGCAGCTGGTCAGTCACATCTGTGGCTGAGCCCCAGCAAAACCTTGACACCACTGCTCAGGCAGCTTCCCTGGCTGGCAATATTCCATGCATACTGTCGCACGTCGTTGCGGGGAGAAATAGGTGCTGTCTGCATGACTCCAGTCGGAGAGGACAGCTGCAAGCCCTCCACTGGGGGTCTCCTGGCCCCTGCCTCCTATGCCTCTCCTCTTGGCTGGTTCTAATCTATACCCTTCTGCTGTAATTAACATAACTGTGAGCACAGCACCTTGCTGAGTTCTGTGAGTCCTTCTGTGAGTCCTTATTTAAATTGAGAGTGATTTGAGGGACCCCTGGACTTATAGAACTGCGGGTGAACTTGGGGACTCACCAACTTTGCAGTTTTGCACTCTAATAAACACTATAGCAAGAAATATCCTTAATCGTACCTGTTTGGACCGTGGTATGTTTCTTGAGGATAAATTCCTAGAAGTCAGTTGCTGAGTCAATGTTTTGAACATTTCCAGTTATAACAGACACCACACTGTCCCCGTGCCCCTAAATGGTCTACCGATTGATACTTCTTGCAATTGAGAACATGCAGTTCTCAATTATTATCAGTCTTTTGTTGTTTTGCCAATCTAAAGATCGTTTTAAAAAGATAACAAAACGGTACCTGTCATTTTGATTTGCATCAAAATTATTAATATTAGTGAGGTTAAATAACTTTATATTTTGTGTTTTGGTCATTTAAGTTTCTTTGGTGTATTTTTTATTCTTGTCATTTTTCTGGTTTTCAACTGCATTTTCATTTTTATTTTACTTACTAGTAAGAGCTCTAAGTATATAAGGGCAATTAACCTTTTGTCTTTTGACCTGAAATGTTGAAAATCAGAAATCATGCTTTCCTTTAGAGAACTGCTTTTTTCAAATGGCAATGGGATGTTTCTGCATGTATGAAAAGCTACTAACACATTTCCCCAAAAGTCATGAAATCATATTTCTGTTAATTCTTAAAGCTCAAACCTACGTGCCTAATAAATTTAAATATGCTGGTAAGAAAAGGCAATTGTTCTGCCTGAATATAGGGATACATGATTTCATGCTAAATGGTAATTTTAAACTGGAATTATTACAGCAAAAATGAGGTCAAAACATAGAGTTCACTTTAAAGCTTTACTGTGACATCGTCTAAATTCATCACCCCACGAAGCTGTGTTTCATAAAGTGCCTACTGTTTGAGTTGTGTTTCTTGGTTTTAGAGTTAGATTCATGCTAGGCCATCCTGCTGTCTCCTAAAGCCGGTACTGCTATTAGACCTGACTGACCTTAGAGAGAGAAGGAAGGTCCTCTGTACTTTTGTTTGGACTTGAATTTTCATACCAAGAGTCCATCTTGTTGCTATAAGTGGCTCATACTACCACCACTCTGACCTTGAACTGGATTAGAGTGAAAAGGCCGGGTGCGGTGGCTCACACCTGCAATCCTAGCACTCTGGGAGGCCAAGGTGGGTGAATTGCTCAAGGTCGGGAGTTTGAAACCAGCCTGAGTGAGACCCTGTCTCTACTAAAAATAGAAACTAATTGACGAACTAAAAATATATATGTACAAAAAATTACCCAGGCATGGTGGTGCATGCCTGTAGTCCCAGCTACTTGGGAGGCTGAGGCAGCAGGATCGCTTGAGCCCAGGAGTTTGAGGCTGCTGTGAGCTAGGCTGATGCCATGGCACTCAATCTAGCCTGGGCAACAAAGTGAGACTCTGTCTCAAAAAAGAAAAAAAGATTAGAGTGAAAAGAACAGTGTTGTCACCATCCATACTCAGGGATACAGAGATGAATGCTATGTGATGATGATGATGATGGGGGTGGTGGTGAGAATAATATTATAATAGTTCTTTTTTAGTTCTTTTTTTTAGCGTATTATGGGGGTACAAGTGTTAAGGTTACGTATCTTGCCCATGCCCCCCTCCCCCCTCAAGACAGAGCCACAAGTGTGACCATCCCCCAAATGTTGCACATGTCCCTCATTGTGTTTGTATATACCCATCCCCACCTCTCCCCTCCAACGTGCCCGACACCCGATAAATGTTATTCCTATATATCCACTGAGGTGTTGATCCATTAATACCAATTTGCTGGTGAGTACATGTGGTGCTTGTTTTTCCATTCTTGAGATACTTCACTTAGTAGAATGGGTTCCAGCTCTATCCAGGAAAATACAAGAGGTGCTATATCACCATTGTTTCTTTTTTTTTTTTTTTTTTTGAGACAGAGTCTTGCTTCGTTGCCCAGGCTAGAGTGAGTGCCATGGCATCAGCCTAGCTCACAGCAACCTCAAACTCCTGGGCTCAAGCAATCCTACTGCCTCAGCCTCCCAAGTAGCTGGGACTACAGGCATGCACCACCATGCCCGGCTAATTTTTTCTATATATATTAGTTGGCCAATTAATTTCTTTCTATTTATAGTAGAGACGGGGTCTCGCTCTTGTTCAGGCTAGTTTCGAACTCCTGACCTTGAGCAATCCTCCCGCCTCGGCCTCCCAGAGAGCTAGGATTACAGGCGTGAGCCACCGCGCCTGGCCGATCACCATTGTTTCTTAAAGCTGAGTAGTACTCCATGGTATACATATACCACATTTCATTAATCCACTCATGAATTGATGGGCACTTGGGGTTGTTTCCACAACTTTGCAATTGTAAATTGTGCTGCTATAAACATTCAAGTGCAGGTGTCTTTTTCATAAAGTGACTTTTGATCTTTTGGGTAGATGCCCAGTAGTGGGATTGCTGGATCAAATGGTAGATCTACTTGTATTGCTTTAAGGTGGGTCTCCATATTACTTTCCACAGAGGCTGAACTAGTTTGCAGTCCCAATAGTTCTTAACATTAGAAAAGCATTTGGACCTACCTTATTGTGGAAATTCAAACCATTACCATTCTTATTAATAATATTAAAATAAAGACAGAAGCTTAGAGTTGGAGATGCAAAACGACCTGCAGCATATCCCCAACAAAGCTTCTTGACTGTGCCCTTTCTTCCACCCCTAATAAACAAGTGCTATTTATGTTTTCCTTTCTGCATAGCAAATAATAGCAGGCAACTGATTTGCTTCCATTGTATCTGTTCCAAGTTGTTCTTGCTTCCATCTTCCTATAAGAGTGAATTTTTCCTTCACTGATGTATGAGTCCATATAACTTCTTGCCAGCTTAATTCCTTATATGTTTAACAGAGTGGGAGAAATTTCCACTACTAAAGTAAGGGCCATTAGGAGAAAGATGGCTCTGAGTCTTGTAGATTTTATTAATGGGGAAAACATTAATTTCACATTTCATCCTGCTACAAAAATCTATTTGACACTAGCCAGTTCAGTGAGTTTGCAAAGGCAGAGCTGACTTTAAACAAAGTGAGTGTGGGGACAACAGTCACGAGTCTGGGATGGACCTTGGCTTTCGACTTGCCCACCCCCGTCTTTGCAGAGGGGGAAACTGAGGCCCAGAAGGGTGAAGGGCACTAGCCAGCATCACAGAAGGGCAGAGCCAGTCTGACGCCAAGCCCTCAACTCTGCATGTCTGTTCAGGATGAAGACCAGAGGCCTTGGCTTGGAGGGTCACGCCAGGTTTGATGGTACACAGAAGCCTGAGGTCTCCTTTAGTGATGAAAACATCTACCTTGATAGGTAAACATCTATAAAGAATGTTGCATAAAGAGACTGGGAGAAAAAATTATATTTCCCATGATGGAAGATTATTTTATTACTTATACATGTTCAAAGCATTAAAAAGCTCAGGAAATATAATAAGCATATCAAAAATTCTCTGCATCTGAAAAATCTCCTCTTTTTAGACTAGAAATGGGGGAAAAAAGCTGAGAGATAGGAGGAGCTTACACCAACTTCTCCATGTTTTCTTAAAATGGTGCAAATGAGGGGAGAGCTGGGTGGAGGCGGGCAGAGCTGAATTACATCACTCACTTACTGAGTGGGATGTGGGCAAATCACATCACCTCCCTACATTTCAGAGTCTTTTCTTGAAAAATAATAATTTTAAACTAAATAATGTCTAAGGATTCATACAACCATAAAAAATTCCACATGAAGTTATTCCAACCTGCAAAACCACCTGCAAATTCTCACCAGCTTCTTCTCACCTTCTGAGTGCCATGTTGATTACGATCACTCAAGAGAGTGCAGTGAATCTTTTCCCATTTTAATTAAAATCTTAGCCTGCCTGAAAATGATTTCTATCAAGCCAGGGACCCAGAAGTCTATGCTAATTAACATAGACTGGTATTCTCAACATTCTCTGGCAAATCATATTTTGTTTTCCACCTTGGAGACAACTTCCTGTTATTTCTGAGTTGTCTCTAATGCTTGACATACTTCTCATGATGTACATCATGTGTGGCTTACTCTCCTTTCCAGATCATTTAAATTAAAAATAGTAGGGCTAAAGAACGATTCTTCCAGTACTCCGTCTGATGCCACCAACTGAGCCACCAGATGGTCTTTTGTCCCGACTGTGGCCTTTCAGGCTGAGACATTGTGTTTGGAATAAACAGATGTTGAATGTCAGGTCTCAGTGTACTGACGCTTGCATTTTTCTGACTTCTTTCCTGTTTTCATAAGAAACTATAATTCATACCTACAGTCTACATCTTGGGAAACCTCAATTACAAGAGAGTAAGCTTAACTCAGGAAGATAGTAGTGATGTTGATAATGATGACAGGTAGCGTTTACTGAAGGTTTACAACATGCTACATATGTTGTATTTGGTCTTTGTCCCCAGTTGCTGACAAAGTGCTCCTAAAACCCTTGGAATTCTCTGCATAATAGGAGTGTCTTTTGTTATTCAAAATGAGCCATTTTTAGTCACATCTGAATTTATGATAAGGAATACTTAGAGTAGGGCCCCTAGGTAGCCTCAGGATGGGACCGGTCACCAGAAAGACCAAGTGATTGCCATGTTTCCCCGAAAATAAGACCTACCCATAAAATAAGCCCTAGCAGGATTTCTAAGCATTTGCGCAATAGAAGCCCTAGCCCGAAAATAAGACCTAGTGATGGATGTGGCTATGCAGTGTATCTGCACAACCATGCATTTCATCACAGAGCAGTAAAGAAGACGAGCCCTTCTCATCTGCCCTTCTCATCTGCCCCATGACAGCTCTATTGCTCAACGTGAGAGATTGGGGCCAATGGTTCTAAAGGAAATAGAGTCGCAAGAAATTCAGGATGGAATTCGGGGTTTGGAGAGTTATGATGATGTTCCAGAAGAAGACAACTATATTTGAATAAATGTAGATGGTTATACCATACTTAAAAAAAATAACACATCCCCTGAAAATAAGCCCTAGGGTGTTTTCTTAAGGAAAAATAAATATAAGACCCTGTCTTATTTTGGGGGAAACACAGTAGAGAGGAAGAACTTTCAGCACCACCCACCATCCTCTGGGGTGGAGATTGAGCTCATAACAACTCTGGCAGAGTGAGATTCCAGGTTGGTGAACACATTGAGATTCTGGGAGGGTGGCACAGCCAGAGAGGGCAAGGGAGCTCCATGCACCCCCCCTCCATACCTTTCCCTGTGCATCTCTTCCATCTGACCATGTCAACTGAAGAATGATGAGGTTCATATTTGGGAAGGAGAGCTTTATTTTTCATAAAGGGTTGCAACCTGCACAGTGGCCATTCTGACAGGTTGGGAAGCATAGTCTTGGGCAGAAACCCCAAGAGCAAGCACTTTGATGTAAAGGTAAAGGGAGCAGGAACTTATGCTGAACAGGGTAATGAATATACATACTTAATAGGCTATAGGAGAGTCACAAATATTTATGAAAGGGAAAACATGCACACGTGCAATTGAGCTTCATGCTTCTTCGACCCTATATTTAAAAAATGGCTGTATTGGCATGATCTGAGTGTATAGGTTTTAGCCCTATGAAATTAATGGTGATGCAGACAGAGGACACAAAACCCCCTCTCAGCAGCCTCCATAGACTGGTCAGAACCACTCCATGGTCTGTAGTCTCTTATCATGAACGATTGGTGGTCAGTTGTTGAAATCAGTGGTGGAACAAGTCTTTCCAAAGGTTTGGTTCCTGTTTAACCCTTAGGAGAAAAAACCTAATAGCAGTTATCAAGGGAGGGAGTATAATGAGGCGTGTCCAACCTCCCATTCCATTATGGCCAGTAGTACAGTTTTTAAGGTTTTTCTGGGGTCCCCTTGGCCAAGAAGGGATCCATTTAGTTGGGGGCCTTAGCATTTTATTTTTATTTCTCAGATTTTCCAGAGTTGTATCATTTATAATAAATGAGTTAACATAAATATTTTCCTGAGTTCTGTGAGCCATTCTCGTAAATGTTGTAGAAGCTACAGATTTATAGCCAGTCAGAAGTTCAGTGACCCTGGACTTGTGACTGGTGTCTAAAGTCGAGGCTGTCTTGTGGCAATGAACCCTTAAATCTGTGGAATCTGACACTAACTCAAGGTAGTATCAGAAGTGAATTGTTAGATACCCAGTTGGTGTACAGAGAATTAGAAAATTGATTATTGGTGTTGGAAAATTCCCCAGAATGACACATGTACTATCACATATTAAATCCTCACAACAACCTTTTGAAGTAAATGCTATTATGCTCATTATACAGATGTGGACCCTGAAGTTCAAAAAGATTAAGTAATTTCTTCAAGGTCATACAGTAAGTGGTATAGGCAGGATTCAAACTCCAGCCATCTGACTCTAGACCTATTCAATACCTTAAAGAATGAAAGGAAAGTGGATGGTTCCCATACCTGCAAGTGCCTCAGTACATGATCAGCAGAAAGCAAAAAGACTCAGTTGTTGAGTTAGTTGATCTGTACTTGTTTATATAACAAGCATTTATGAAAAGTCTACCATGTGCTTAATGATGTGAGGCATTGGGATGACTTAAGATGACCAAGAGAGAGTCCTGCACTGAAAGAGATGCAATCTAAAACCAGGAGCAGCTAAGTATGCACAAATTATAAAAGAAGGACAGAACATGATCTATGCCATGCAAGACACAAAGCACAGGCATTTCAGAACAGGCCAAGCATTTCAAGCTGCAGTGATCATCAGAAAGTTGCAGGCCCTGTAAATAACTTTTCCTCTCTTGCTCATCTGAAACATTAACACTGCCTTGCATCAATGGATCATTCTTTGTTTTTGTTTGCATGTGTCTTAACAAAACTGCAAGTAAAAAGTCAAATACTTGTTGTCTTCTGACTGTGAGTGACCTGCTGTTTAATGCATTATCCTTTTGAGTGAAGTCCAGAAAGTCCTACCCCCAGGGAGAGGCAAGAAGCTCTGCCTGTGAGGCGCAGGGTCTGTTGCAAACACACCACCTAGCCTGGATGACCTAAAGTTCCAGCATCTCCTCCCAGTGATAAAGGAAGAGTTCTCCACCATCGGGTCCACTCGCCAAGACTGCCCTGTGAGTGGATCTTAGCAGGTGAGGCTGCTGAGTACAGGCACCATGTCAGCCTAATGCCAAGCTGGGTGGCTCTTTCAGGACAGTCCTAATTTAGAATGCTATCTTGTTGTCCTAGGAGTGGCCTCCTACTTGTCAGACTCAGTTCTAATTTTAATTTTATGAAATCTGGTCCCTGGAAATGTAATGAAGGGTACCCTGAAGTGGGAGTCAGGAATCTTTGGTTCTAGACCTAGCTTTGGCACTGACCTGGGTGATCTTGGGCATTAGACTTCACATCTTGGAGCCTCTGCTATCTCATCTGTAAAATGTGGCAATTGGTCTAAGTTAGTGTTTTCCAATGGAGGTGCTACCAGCCTCCGAGTGGAGGTTTTTCCAGCTTCTTGGTGATTGTTGGGAGAAAAGAATTTCAGGATGTACCATGTAAGACAAGCAAGCAAGAGCTTTTTTTTAATTATTATTATTGAAAGCAAAAGTACACTCTCAGAGAGAGCAGGCAGGCTCGAAAATAGTAGCTGCACTGGGAGAAAGTGATTTTTGATCTTTTGAAGTCTTGCTAATTGAGGGGACTTAATCAAGACTTAATCAAGACTAAGAGGTTGGCTTTTACTAAGAATTTGGGTAGTAATTCCTGGAATTAAGTTCCCTCCCATGTTTATACTTTTTATGGTTGTCTCGAAACTGTCATGGTGATTTCAAGGGCAGAGAAATTTTTAAACTGCAATGTAAATGATATTATAATTAGCCAAAGTTCATGTAAGATGGGCAGAAACAGCTGACAAGCCAGCTGAAGCCAGTTCTTGCCTGCAGTTATCAGCCCCTCTAGTTAGTTTCTGCCTTAGGGTCATTCACTTTAACACCTGCATCTAATCTTCAAGCTCCTGCATCTGGTCTGAGCCCTGTCTCCTAGTCTCCTACTGTAATAGAGGCATTACTGACTTTCTAGTAGGGACCATTCTTCTTATATGGAACTGCTCAGATATAGGAGTTGAAGACATTTAATGCCCTTCAACCTCTGGGCTCTAATTGCCAAATATAAACCTCCCCACCCTCAGTCATTATCAAAACCAAAACCACCCCTAAATATTTCCAAATGCCCTATGGCTGGAGAGGTAGTGAGTAATGCCCTCTTGGTTAAGAGTCACTGAACTGGACCAGGCATGGTGGCTCACGCCTGTAATCCTAGCACTGTGGGAGGCCAAGGCAGGAGGATCGCTCAAGGTCAGGAATTTGAAACCAGCCTGAGCAAGACCCCCATATCTACTTAAAAAAAAGAAAGAAAGAAAGAAATTAGCTGGACAACTAAGATATATATATATATATATATTTCATATACATATATATTACACATATATATAAATATAAAATTAGCTGGGCATGGTGGCGCATGCCTGTAGTCCCAGCTACCCGAGAGGCTGAGGCAGCAGGATTGCTTGAGCCCAGGAGTTTGAGGTTGCTGTGAGCTAGGCTGACGCCACTGTACTCTAGCCCAGGCAACAAAATGAGACTCTGTCTCAAAAAAAAAAAAAAAAAAAAAAACAAGAAAAAGAGTCACTGAACTAAGTGGTCTCTAAAAGGGCCTTCCAGCCATACAATTCTAATCAATAAATGTTAGAATAAAGAGCTATACCCAAGCCATTTCTTACAAAGTATTTGAGGTATGCTGTCACCAGTGGCTTGTAAAAGCTTCATCAGTAAAGACCTACTTAGTTGTCACGTATGCTGGAATATTCCGTGTTTCACTGTTGGTGTCTGTTCCATCTGAATGCCTTCAGTGGTGTGAGGCATTGATTTGAAGCCATTTAGGTCCCCCCAAAATGTTCAGCTTTTTATTCTGACTACACAGAACATCTATTCATGTGATAATGAGTTTGCTCCTTCTTCACCTTCTCTAACGGGTCTGCTGTTTCTAATTTGAACTTTTTCTTATCTATCAAGAAAGCTCACATCAACCTAATAACAGAGAAAGGCTCACTAAAAGCAAAGATCTGTGTTTGGGAACAGAGCTTTGCAGTGGGACTATGCATGCCATAGTAAACTATATACGCATTCAGGGAGGTAAAGGAAGATACAGGTTTTTAAAGGAAAAAAATGAGGATTACATAATTGTTCTGAAATCATTATCCTTGGCTACAAAGATCAATAACAAAGGTGGCACCAGTCCAAGGTTGGACAGCCAGTTGCTGGGCAGTTGTCCTCCTGGCAGAAGCAATTTCTTGTGTAAGGTTGTGATGGCCTTTGTGCAAAGTTGTGGTTTTTGTAGAGTCTTTTTTGTCATAAGGCAGACACGTTTAAGAACTCTCTCTTCATGGCCTCCCCTGGCTCTATTTGTCAGAGTTTTCTTAACATTAGTGACTCCATTTTGATTCTGACAACTTTCACACTCATATACTAAGCCTTTCTGGTTTAGCCCTACAAATTAAGAAAAACACAGTAATGGCCAAAATGCCTTTCCTGTGCCTGAGGAGGTCGTCGTTTCCTGTATTTACACTGGTCGCCATGGCATTGGGCTTGACAGCTAGTTGCATCCTTGCAGGAGTGCTCCTTGCCACCAACAGCTGGCAGAATTTGGGCGACAAATGACCCCACTTTGCTGTTAATTGAAGTGAGATGGCATGCTGCGTCTGAGGGATTTGAATGCCTGTGTGTTCATGGAGCATGAATAAGTTATGACTTTCTGTCTAAGAATCCCCTTTGAAAGTGGCTGCCCTGCGCTCCTAGCCAGGACCTCAGCTTTGTGATGCAATTCACAAAGCCAGGCTGCTCCCAGGCTGCAGCTTTGCTTAGTCAACACCTGTGATGTGGCACTAATTGTTTTGTCTTTTGAAATCTCCTCTTCTAGCCCAGGCTCCAGAAAGCATCCTGTAACATGAAATGCTTGTCACATGCAGCTTTGTGATGCCCCCTCCCGAGCCACCTGTGCGAGACGCTGTGGCTGGAATTAACCTGCACTGATGCAGCATTTGGCAGTGGTGGAGTCTAAACAGGTCTCACTGTATCCTGAGTCTCTCTGCTCAGGCCTGCAGTCCCAGGGGTTTCTCTCCAGCAGTGACAGATAAAATGAGCCAACTCAGAGGCGGGTGCTGGGAAGTCAGCCTGGAGCAGGAGCTGGGGGCCTCACACGCCCCCCCAGGCAGAAATGCACCCACTGGCCGGGGGGCCAGAGCTCACCTCCACCAAGGCGGGGAGAAAAGTGGTGCTTCTTACTGGCTGTTTTCGACCGTGTCACTGCTGAGCTGAAATATTAAATACTCTGCTCTGTGGAGAGTCAATCGTAAAATGTGCCTTCCCTGAGAATGTCCACTGCACAGAAAATGGAAGTGTTTTTAAGTTTTCCACTACCCTCAGCTATTGTAACATCACTAAATTCTGTTCTTTATATTTTTTTAAATTTTTTTTTATAAAATAGAGATGGGATCTCACTGTTTTGCCCAGGCTGGTCTCAAATGATCCTCCCACCTCGGCCTCCCAAAGTGCTAGGATTATAGGCATGAGCCATCACATATGGCCTCTTTTTTTTTATTTCTTCAGAAGATTTTCATCTCATCTTCCTTTCCCCAACTCTGCCCAACACCCTGATCCAGACCCTCACTGACTCACACTGGGATTACTGTTGTAAGCTCTAGGGTAGAAACAAAATAAAGAGGGCAGTAAATGTTCCTCTTCCCACAGACCAAAAACCTACAAGCTCCTCAACAAAGAGCACTTAATTCTCGGATGATTGCTGTAGGACAAGTCAAAGGTTCTGGTTGTCTAGGAGTATTTAAGGTCCCTGGGGAAAGACCTAGGAGGGGTCCTAATCCACTTTGGATATCACAAAGACACTTCAAGTTCAGCTTGTTTAGAAGCAGATAGACAATCTTCAATACCTTCCCAATCCACTAACAGTCCACACCCCAACCCAACCCCCACTCCCAGCCACCCCTGTGTCCTATGCAATATGGGCTCCTGGCTGGAGAGTATCCATCCCCCACTGCCTTAGGTAGTGGGGAGGAAGCGGTGATGGTGTCAGAGTTAGAGAGGGAAAGACAACCTCCCTTCCCAGAATCCACAGGCAGCCACCATATCCATTCAGCCTCCCAGCTCTGCAAACATCCTAGGGTGCTTGGCCATACCCTTTATTCATGAACAATTCGGATTTGCTCAATATTTTGAAATCAACTCACATTATGCTGATCCAAATCCTGCTATTCGAGGACATGCATTTTTAAAAAGTTTAAAAATGCAACCTGGATGGGACTTGGCTGTGGGCTGAAATTGCACATGTTGCAGCAAGCACAGTCATGGGTTGTTTTAACGACAGGGATATGCTCTGAGAAATGTGTTGTTAGGCAGTTTTGTCACTGTGCAAACACTGTAGAGCGTACTTAGGTAGACCTAGATGGTATATCCTTCTACACACCCAGGCTATATGGTACAGCCTGTTGCTTCTAGGCTACAAACCAATACAGCATGTTACGGTACTGAACACTGTGGGCAACTGTAATACAATGGTAAGTATTTGCATATCTAAGCAGAGACAAGGTACAATACAGAGTGAAAGATACAAAGAAGGGAATATCTGTGTAGGGCACTGACTGTGAATGGGCCTTGTAGCGCTGGAAGTTGCTCTAGGTGAGTTAGTGAGTGAATGTGAAGGCCTTAGATATTACTGTCCAAAAACATATTATTTCTTTCTTCAATAATAAATTAAACTTACCATAACTTTTTTACTGTATAAACTTTTTTTTTTTTTTTAATTTTAAAGAGATTTATTCTGAGCCAAATTTGAGGACCATGACCCGGAGCCACTGCCAAGAGGCCTTGGGCAAGTGGACTCCACTTTATAAACTTTTAAATTTTGCTTAATTTTTTAACTCTTTTGTAATAACACTCAGCTTAAAACATACATTTTACAGCTGTAAAAAAATGTTTTCTTTCTTTATATCCCTCTTCTATAAGCTTTTTTTTTATTTAAAAAATTGTCTTTAATCTTTAACTTTTTTATCTAAGATGAATACACAGACACACACGTTAGCCTATGCTACACAGGGTCAGCACCATCAAGACATAAGTAGGTGATGGGAATTTTTCAGCTCCGTCAAAATTTTACAGGACCACCATTGTATATGTGGTCCGACACTGACCTAAATGTCATTATAGGGTGTATGACTTTACTTAAATTGGATTCAGTCACTATTTCATACAATGACACTTGTAATTAAAACACAAGGTCTTAATCCAGAATTTCTTTTCTCTAGGTCAAAAAACACTGTGGTTTAAATTGCCTTGTTTTCTCTCTTAGATTACGATCTCTGGGGCAAGCCAGTTGCCATATCATGAAAACATTTAAACAGCCTGCAGAGAGTCACATACGGCAAGAAACTGGAGCCTCTTGCCAATAGCCAAGGAGAAACTCAGGCCTCCTGCCAACAGCTGTGTTAGTGAACCATCTTGGAAGTGGATCTTCCAGCCCCAGTCAAGCCTTCAGATGATTACAGCCCCACCTGATGCCTTGATTAAAGCTTTGTGAGGAAACTTGAGCCACAACCACCCAGCTAAGGCACTCCCAGATTCCTGACTACCTTAGTCCATGTTCTGCTATTACAGAATGCCACAGACTGGATCATTTATAAACAATAGAGGTTAATTCAGCTCATGTTTCTGGAGGCTGGGAAGTCCAAGAGCATGGTGCAGTTATCTGCTGGGGTCATCCCCATGGTGGAAGGTAGAAGGTGGAAATGAGTACACAAGACAAAGAAAGGAAATAAGATCAGACTCATTCTTTTTGTTAGGAACCCATGGCTGTGATAACTAACTCACTCCCTAACTAACCCACTCCCATGATGATGGAATTAATCCATTCATGAGGGTGGAGGCCTCATGGCCTAACCACCTCTTAATACTGTTACAATGCCAATTAAATTTCAACATGAGTTTTGGAGGGTACATTCAAGCCATAGCACAGACCCTTGAAAACTATGTGAGATAATAGATGTTTGTTGTTTTAAGATGCTATGCTTTGGGGTAGTTTGTTATGCAGCAATAGATATCTAATACACTGTACAGTGTATTAGAACAGTTCTTAAGTCACATGTAAATGTCATGAGTTATTCATGCATGTCACATTCCCACTAGGCTACACCTGTCACAGTGACACCCTCCCCCAACTAATGGGCGGTCTCCTAGAGAGTTGGAGTTTTCAGAACACTCTGTATGTTTTCCAGGTACCAGTGGAATAACAGCATGGGCCTTAAGGTCAGTGAAGGAGAGAATGCCTCCTGAAAGGCACAGTTTGAAGCTGCACTTCTCATTGTCCACTTTGCTTTCCAAGCCTGCCTTGTGGCTAGGGCACAGTCAAGAAAAATAGGCTCTGCCAGTTAGACACACCTGGGTGGACACTGACTCCATTCTTGTGAGGGTGGTGGCATAGGAGGAGCTCTGTCCAACGTGCAGCAGTTGCAACTACCAGTGATACCAGTGTTAGTGGTTTCTTTATGACACAAACTCCATGGAATTATTTTGGATATGGTCACTGGACTTGTTTCTCCAGTACTTGAAGAAATCCTGTAAGCTGCCCAATCTTTTACTAAATTCCTCTTCCACAAAAATTGGCCAGAGTATTTTCCCTGTGATTTTTAGTTAAGAACCCAGAGTAACCTATTGGCTGCCACTTATTTCCTCATACCAGCCACACTCCTTTCTGACACAGGGCCTTTTTGCACACGCTCTTTCCTCCATCTACCTGGAGCATGCTTGCTTTTCATTTCCTTTAGTTATTTTCTATTTATCCTTAGGCTCTTAGTTCAATGGTCCTTCTTATGGAAACTTTCCCTGAGCCGCCATTAAATATTCTCCTACTCCCATTTACCTCTTTTTCCTATTACTTATCACTTTTGTGGACCTGTTGGATTAATGCAGATATCTACTCTAGCATGTAAGCTGCCTGAGAGCAAGGACCATATCTGTTTGGATCAACACTATATTTTTAGGGGCCAATTCTGCTCCTAGAGCATAATAAGCACTTGTTGAAGGAATATATGAAAGAAAGGAATTTAAGTCATTTCTCCAACTCAAGGAATTAAACACGAGGAATAAAATGAGCATATATGTAAAGCAGACATCAGAATTTCTGGCACAGAGAAGCAGACCAGTAAATATTCGTTCCACTCCTCCTAGCTTTGTTTCCCCAAACCCAGCTCATCTCCAACCCCTTCTTGGTCTTCAGCCAAATAGATAAAGGATCTTTTGTCTAAACACACAAAGGATATTTTATAAATTCCCAGGGCACAGTTGATGGCACACATGGAAGCCATTAAACTGTGAAAACTTCAGTTACTGACTCTTCTGTCATCAAAACTAAATTGGTAAATTTAGGGGTGGTGGCTCACGCCTGTAATCCTAGCACTCTGGAAGGCTGAGGCAGGTGGATCATTTGAGCTCAGGAGTTTGAGACCAGCCTGAGCAAGAGCTAGACCCCGTCTCTACTAAAAAAAATAGAAATAAATTAGCTGGACAACTAAATATATATATATAAATTAGCTGGGCATGGTGGCATATGTCTGTAGTCCTAGCTACTTGGGAGGCTGGGGCAGGAGGATCGCTTGAGCCTAGGAGTTTGAGGTTGCTGTGAGCTAGGATGACACCATGGCACTCTAGCCCAGGCAACAGAGTGAGACTCTGTCTCAAAAAAAAAAAAAAACCTAAGTTGGTAAATTGAAAAAAAACTTTGAAATTTTGTTCTACCTGCAGAAAGAATCCAAATCTCTCAAAGTTCTGGCCTGTTAGAGTTCTTATTGTTGTTAAAAACTCCACCAAATACGTACCTATACAGCTCTCTAAGCTAAAAAGTGCCTTTTTGTTCTTAGCTTCATTCGTATAGCAAAGGCTGGGTGCAGACTCTTCCATCCCCCTCACTGATTAATTTATTCGGTTTCAGTCCTGTTCTTAGCTTGAAGCACCAATTAGAAGCTGCTTTGGGGTAGCTGATATAAGGAAATGTGACTAAATATATACCGTTACATGATGATTTACAAGAGAGGGTGATCCATGTGAAATGCAGGAGCACACATAGCGTGAACTTGGATGTTGGCACAGTCCCATCCGCCCACACGCCACATCTCCGAGATGTTGCCATGGCATTTCTTCAACAATGAGCAAGACTCCCTGCCTGAATGCTATTGTTCTTCTAGAGATCCTCCGGCACCTGCAAGGTCTGCTGAAATGCCAGACGCCAGAACAAGGCCCTTAACTACTTTATTATTCACTTTTGGTCTAATTGAACACGAAGCCACCAGTTAAGAGTATGGTGTTCATCGAAG
Organism: Microcebus murinus; assembly: GCF_040939455.1. NCBI lineage: Eukaryota > Metazoa > Chordata > Mammalia > Primates > Cheirogaleidae > Microcebus > Microcebus murinus. The sequence goes on from NC_134120.1 coordinate 22,283,431, forward strand.
GCATCAGAGCGAGGCACTTTCCATTCAGAGGATTTTAATGGCTGATGCTCATTCACTTAATCTTTTGTTAATTCAAAAAGGTTGAAATCTTATTTTTTTTTTAATCTGCTAATTTCCAGTTCTCCATCTTGAAGGCTAAGAGGCAGAAAGTCTAAGTTATATTCACAAGTAGACAGCTCAGTCCAAATTGCATTTATGTAACTTACCCTATTTAGACTGCAAAAGCGCTAGCAAGGAATCCAGCTACTTCACTGTAGTGAGTGGCTCCAGAACCTTCTCTCTCACCGCCTGAAATTAGAGCAGCTGCCCATTTTTATCACAAAAAACAAGACCCATAACATTCTGTAAATTATTCTCCCTACCAGTGTAGGAGAGAAATATAATAAAAGGAAGTCATTTATGTAGTGAAGAACATTCCAGCAGTCCTGAGATAAGGATCTCCTAGACTAATGCTATTTCAGTTTCTTTATTCTGGAAAATCAGTAAACTACGTGGGATCCTCCTTCATACACTTGCAAATCCAGGAGAGCTCCTGGTGATAGACCGAGGGCATGCCAACGACCACATCATGAAAGTGTGGAATATCAGCCTTCTCTGAGAGGTTGTACTGAAATGTGATTAGGTGTGTGGGCTTTTTCTTTTTATATCCACTCCATCTGCAATATTTATTTGCTGCTGTAGGCCAAACCAGGACTTAATAAACTGAGACCCAAACCCAGGATTTAATCAGCCTGCTTCCAGGAACACAAACACACTTTTCTCTTTCTTCTGGGGCAGGGGTGTGTGCGTGTGTAAGAATTTTCACTAAAACAGGAGAGTGCATTGACTTTGAATTGGTAAACATAAATTCTAGTCAGTTATACCCATGGACTAGCTGGCCACTTTAGTTGGACTACTTTCTTCCTCCTTTGTAAAATTAGCGTTGAATTAGATAATCTCTAAGTATTTGAAATCAAAATGGAACTGTATTGAGCCAGACCTAGACTGGTAAGTAAAATAGGCACTAACCAGAGACATGACTTCAGAAGAACAGTAAATAATAGAGGTGCCTGAGTGTCCTCTGCCACTCAGCAGATCAATGAATATTTAATGAACACCTGCTTTGTGCCAGGCACTTTCATAAGTGGTTTTGGTTCAGCTGGTTTTCTTGGAGGCCCAAGGAAAAGGGCCCTGAGGACCCAAATTTTGCCCATGGCTCTTATTGCTCTAAGCTATGCAGGCCTGGCCCCTCCAGGAAGTCTTACTATGAATGACTCAGTCCAGTATGTACTCTATGGACAGGAGTCTCTGGGTTCAAGTGCCTTCCCTCCAGCCCTTTCTTCTAGAAGAGTTCAAGCATGCAACAGCCTAACTGCCTGAGGCTAGCTGGCTATAGAGCACATTCAGGGGAGGATATTAAAAAACATTTAACAGGCTAAGCATGGTGGCTCATGCCTGTAATCCCAGACCTTTAGGAGGCTGAGGTGGGAAAATCACTTGAGCCCCGGAGTTTGAGACCAGCCTGGGCAACATAGCAAGACTCCTGTCTCTACAAAAAATTTAAAAAACAGCCGGGTATAATCTTAGCTACTCAGGAGGCTAAGGCAGGAGAATCACTTGAGCTCAGGAATTTAAGGTTACAGTGAGCTATGACTGGGCCACTACATTCCAGCCTGGGTGACAGAGTGAGACCATGCTGCTAAAAAAAAAAAAAAAATTAACAATCGGTAAGACATTTGCTGTTATTAATCCAAATGAATGCTAGACATCTTGATGGTATGACAAGTGCAAACAGCGGAATGTCAGGCCTAAATTCATTCTAATCTATTGCAGCACAAAGCACAGGGCCTTTGTACATGCTGTTTGCCTGGAATGATTTCTCTCTCCTCTTTACCAAACTCATGCCTACTGACTCTCTCAGATGAGTCAACCTATGCCACGGGTACCATGGAAACACTAATTTTCTCTGCAGATCCTTGGTCTTTCATTCCAGCAGCAGCACTGATGAAACACTAGCAATAAACATGGCATTGAAACATTTGTACCTGTAATTTTCTATGTGGGGTGAGAATGAGGAGAGTAGCCTGGCAAAAATTCCCAAGGTAACCCTATGATTCCCTCATCTCCACCCCCACTGAGAAAATCATTAGTTTGCTAGGCATGGTCTCTCACATTGATGAATTATATGTATAGACAGATAATATTGAATTCAGGTATGCTTCACATAATAAAATTAACATGTTCTTGAAAGTGGTTTCTTTTTTTTTTTTTTGAGACAGAGTCTCACTTTGTTGCCCAGGCTAGAGTGAGTGCCATGGCGTCAGCCTAGCTCACAGCAACCTCAAACTCCGGGGCTCAGCGATCCTCCTGCCTCAGCCTCCCAAGTAGCTGGGACTACAGGCATGCGCCACCATGCCCCGCTAATTTTTTTTTTTTTTTTTTTTTTTTTGAGACAGAGTCTCGCTTTGTTGCCCAGGCTAGAGTGAGTGCCGTGGCGTCAGCCTAGCTCACAGCAACCTCAAACTTCCGGGCTCGAGTGATCCTTCTGCCTCAGCCTCCCGGGTAGCTGGGACTACAGGCATGCGCCACCATGCCCGGCTAATTTTTTATATATATATCAGTTGGCCAATTAATTTATTTCTATTTTTGGTAGAGACGGGGTCTCGCTCTTGCTCAGGCTGGTTTTGAACTCCTGACCTTGAGCAATCTGCCCGCCTCGGCCTCCCAAGAGCTAGGATTACAGGCGTGAGCCACAGCGCCCGGCCTAATTTTTTTTTTTGTATATATATTTTTAGTTGGTCAATTAATTTATTTCTATTTTTGGTAGAGACGGGGTCTCGCTCAGGCTGGTTTTGAACTCCTGACCTTGAGCAATCCGCCCGCCTCGGCCTCCCAGAGTGCTAGGATTACAGGCGTGAGCCACCGCGCCCGGCCTTGAAAGTGGTTTGTAAGACAGATGTTCATAACCAGTTAAGATTAACCAGAATCATAATTTCTCATTGGTTTTCATTAGAATTTCAAAGCTAATATTGTCACTGAGAAAATACTTGTCTTAAAGAACAATTGAGGCCGGGCGCTGTGGCTCACGCCTGTAATCCTAGCTCTTGGGAGGCCGAGGCGGGCGGATTGCTCAAGGTCAGGAGTTCAAAACCAGCCTGAGCAAGAGCGAGACCCCGTCTCTACTATAAATAGAAAGAAATTAATTGGCCAACTGATATATATATAAAAAAATTAGCCGGGCATGGTGGCGCATGCCTGTAGTCCCAGCTACTCGGGAGGCTGAGGCAGAAGGATCACTCAAGCCCAGGAGATTGAGGTTGCTGTGAGCTAGGCTGACGCCACGGCACTCACTCTAGCCTGGACAACAAAGTGAGACTCTGTCTCAAAAAAAAAAAAAAAAAAAAAAAGAACAATTGAGATACTATTCTGCAACATAAAGGCCACAAACTATATGATCACATGACATTATGGAGAGACAAAACCATAGGGACCGAAAATAGGTCATTGGTGTCTAGGAACTAGGAATGGGCAAAGGGAATTGACTGCAAAGGATAGGAAGAGACTTTGAGGTAATAGGAATATTTTATATCTTGATTATGGTGGAGGTTACATGATTGTATGTGTTTTTCAAAATTCAAAGACATATACACATTAAAAGGGAGACTTTTTCTGTACTTAAAATATGCCTCTATGAGCCTGACTTACTAAGAAAAAGAAAAACAGAAAAAATATAATTAAAAGTAAAATATGTAGGCTGGGCGTGGTGGCTCACGCCTGTAATCCTAGCACTCTGGGAGGCCGAGGCGGGCGGATTGCTCAAGGTCAGGAGTTCAAAACCAGCCTGAGCAAGAGCGAGACCCTGTTTCTACTATAAATAGAAAGAAATTAATTGGTCAACTAATATATATAGAAAAAATTAGCCGGGCATGGTGGCGAATGCCTGTAGTCCCAGCTACTCGGGAGGCTGAGGCAGGAGGATCTCTTGAGCCCAGGAGTTTGAGGTTGCTGTGAGCTAGGCTGATGCCACGGCACTCACTCTAGTCTGAGCAACCAAGTGAGACTCTGTCTCAAAGAAAAAAGAAGAAGAAGAAGAAGAAGGGTGTAGCATCTTTATTCAAATCCCACTAACTTTGGAATTTCTAACAATTCAGTTGTTGGATATTTGTTTCTTATTGCTTAAAAGCTTACACATTTTTCCTTCTGTAATTTGTTTTAGATATTTTAGCACTGAACTAAAATCTTTAGCACATTTAAACTAGAGGCTCAGTAAGATGTAAATCTTTTAACATATTTTCACTAGGTCCAGTGACAAATTGCTTTAATCTACAAAATAATAGCCAAATCCTGGCCAGTCCTAGCCAGCATGATAAGAAAGTCCCCTCTGCTTTAACATTTACAAAGAAAGTAACTTTGAAATGCCCCTTCTGCTCTTCGCTTTTTATTTTGTTTCTGCTTTCCTCAACCCTTCTCTGTCTATAAAACCAACTGTAACTGCATCAGACCAATCTGGTTTAACTTTTATGTAACAAAGTTGTGAGTTGAAGGTCACATAAGTTGAGCATGCCCAGATGAACCAAGCATGCAATCACAGGTGGAACCTAAGTGTTCAGACTGAGGAGCGGACTGAGATGTAAGGACTGAATTACGAAGCGGACACCACTTGGCAGGTCCAGGATCCAATCAGATTGAGCCTTGGCATCACCCCAAAGCAGGATCCAATCAGAGTACATTTTCTGGCATCACCCCATTGCAAGATCCTATCAGATCATGGGGCATTCATTACCCTCTGACTATAAACCCTGTCCCAATCCCCAGCTTGGAGAGACAGACTTGAGTCCCACTTCTGTCTCCTTGTTTTGGCCGCCTGACAATAAACATTTCCTGCTGCAAAAGCCCAGTGCTTCAGTGTTTGGCTTTCCATTGCACACGGGCAAATGAACCCAGTTTGGTTCAGTTACACAATTTCCTCTGCTCAGCTCATCGGAACACTTGTTCTATTTTTTGGAATAAAGTGTTGCTCGATTCTAGAATCTCCAAACTAAATTTGTGCTAATTTTGTCTTTTGTCACTTGTAGCCTTTGGCTTATTGCTGCCCTCTGTCCAATGGGCCCAGTGCTAAGGGTTTTACCTATAGTATCTCACTTTAGCCCACAAAACAACCCTGTGACAGGTTATCCTCTTCTTATAGATGAGGCAAAGAGAAGTTACATAAATTGCCTGAGATCATATGGTTTGTGAAAAACAGAGATGGGATTTGTTTTTTTTTTTTGGTTTGTTTGTTTGAGACAGGGTCTCACTTTGTCACTCAGGCTGGGGTACAATGGTGCAATCATAGCTCAATGCAACCTGGAACACCTATGCTCAAGAGATACTCTTGCTTCAGCCTCCCTAGTACCTAAAACTACAGGTATATACCATCAGGCCTGGCTAATTATTTAAATTTTTTGTAGAGACAGGGTCTTGCTATGTCATCTAGGCTGGTCTCCAACTCCTGGCCTCAAGCAATCTCCCTTGGCCTCCCAAAGTGCTAGGATTATAGGCGTGAGCCACCACATCTAGCCAAGAGCTGGAATTTGAACCCAGCTCTTGCTAACTCCAAAACCCACAATTTTAACTCCTGTACTTACTTCCTACCATATGGTGTATAACAGTCATTCAATTAAGAAATACACCAGAGGCTGGGCACGGTGGCTCATGCCTGTAATCCTAGCACTCTGGGAGGCCTAGGCGGGTGGATCGCTCAAGGTCAGGGGTTCGAAACCAGCCTGAGCAAGAGCGAGACCCCATCTCTACTAAAAATAGCAAGAAATTAATTGACCAACTAAAAAAATATATATACAAAAAATTAGCGGGGCATGGTGGCGCCTGTAGTCCTAGCTACTTGGGAGGCTGAGGCAGAAGGATCACCTGAGCCCAGGAGTTTGCGGTTGCTGTGAGCTAGGTTAACACCACGGCACTCTAGTCCAGGCAACAGAGTGAGACTCTGACTCAAAAAAAAAAAAAAAAAATACACCAGAGACCATTCTAGGTAACAAAAGTATAGCAGTGAATAAGGCAAATAAGTGGTTTGTGTGTGTGGTTGGGGGTAGAGATGATAAACACGTGCATATATACCAGTCTTGGATAATGGTAACTGCTGTGAAAACATAAAGCAGTGTGAGAAGATACAGAATGATGGGGGCTTGTTTGTGACAGGGTGGGCAGGAAAGACCTCCCTGATGAGGTATCACCTGATCAGAGCGAAGCAAGGAAGAAAGTCATGTGAGACGCTGGCAGGCCGGCATGGGCGGGGGCAGGAGGGGATGGAAGAGCAACTGCCCAGGTCTCCAGGAGGTGAGTGCTCGTTTTGTTCCAGCAGCAGCTGAGAGGCCTGTGTGGCTGGAGTGAACAGATGAATGATGGGAGACGTAGGCAGGGCCAGAGAGTGCTAGGCCTTGGCAGGCCATGGCACACACGATGACTTTATCCTAAGTATGACGGAAAGCCTTTGAGAGTTTTTAGCAGAGGAGTTGACACAAAAAAGTGAAGAATAAAGTATTCCCCCAAACTGACACCTACTTACTTACCTTACGGCCTTACCTTACTAAATGTTCTCTCGAAGCACATGCTCCCAGGTGCAGCCCCTCTTCCTACTGTGATAACACCATGTAGTTTGCTAAATGTAACATGTTTTCTTGCACCTGTGCTTCTGCATATGTATGTGCTTCCCTCCCCGGGTATGCCTTATACGTTCACCTTCAGAGCTATTTATTTAACCTTCTAAGCTCAGCCTGAATGGAAAGGTCAATTCTAGCTTTTCTTACTTTTCCAAGCCAAAGTTAGCAAATTCTTTCCTCCGAGCTTCTATACAATAGCTATCATGCTAAAATTAAATTACTTGCTTTTTTCTCTAATTATAAAAATATTTTATAGTACTAAAAATTGAGAAATGTAGCAATATGTGAAAAAGCAAAACAAATTGTCATAATTCTTCCACAATACTATCACCCAGGAGCAATCATATATTGTCCTATTGTCTTCTAATCTTTTTTACTATCTGTACTTTATATATGTTGTTCTACTGAGTTTTTTCCCAATATAACATTGTGCCATAGACATTTTCCTTTTTTTTTTTTGAAAACATTTGTATTATGGAAAATTTTAAACACATAACAGTATAGAGAATAGTATAATAAATGTACCCATTACCAAGTCCCAACAATTAACAAATTCATGGCCAACCTTGTTTTTTTTATATACCTCTGTTAAAGGATTTGGCTATTTTCTCTTTCTCTCTCCCTCTCCTCTCCTGATTTCTCAGAGGGCCAGATAAACAACTTGGTTTCAGCTTGGTGGCTGGAGCTTTCATATGAATAACTTCATTTTGGTTTGGTCTGTTAGGGCCTGGTGCAGGAGTTCAGTCCAAACCAATGGCCTCCTGTAAGTTTTATTTAACAAGTGAGAAAGTGGCAGGATTTGCAGTAAGTGGCCCACACAGAGATTGAAAAGAAAAATTAGTGAATTGTCTACATTTAAATTTTGGGCACTTTTACATAAATATCTGGATCTGGAGTTTCTCTTTCAATAGGCTGGCCTGCCTTCTGGGGCAGCCATAAACCAGAATCCAGTAGAGGCTTCCCCCTTTAGACAAGGAGGTGCCGAGACATTTCCATGTTGTCCCGGCCCACTCCCTGTGACGTCACCTACTGGGTCGCTGTGGGCATGCATGTTTGCACCCTAGCAATAAATGGAAGTAGTTGGTAGCTGTTTCTATGGCTGTCACTTAAGTGGCCACTATTCCCTTTTAGGGTTACTCTTTTTAAATTTTCATGGCCACTAGAGGGCAATACAGATCCACTTCTTAAAAAAAAAAAACAACCAGCGAAGATAATATTTTTTAAAATGTTACGCAGAGGCTGGGCACGGTGGTTCACGCCTGTAATCCTAGCACTCTGGGAGGCCAAGGCGGGTGGATTGCTCAAGGTCAGGAGTTCGAAACTAGCCTGAGCATAAGTGAGACCCCGCCTCTACTAAAAATAGAAAGAAATTAATTGGCCAACTAAAAACATATAGAAAAAATTAGCCGGGCATGGTGGCGCATGCCTGTAGTCCCAGCTACTCGGGAGGCTGAGGCAGGAGGATTGCTTGAGCCCAGGAGTTTGAGGTTGCTGTGAACTAGGTTGATGCCATGGCACTCACTCTAGCCTGGGCGACAAAGCGAGACTCTGTCTCAAAAAAAAAAAAAAAAAAAAAAAAATGTTGCACATGTCCTTAAATATGTAAATGATTTATAGGTGAGCAGGGGACCAACTGGAATCTTTTCGTTCTAAACTGGCTATAACTGCCCAAACAGTACTATTAACTCTGGCAAAACTGTGGACCTAGATGGAATTAAGAAAGGTTTAGTACTTCCCTCAAGATTAAGTATGTTTATAGAACATGGCTTCTTAAAGGATACTTCCAAATGATCAAGAATCTGTGGTGCAAGAAATTACCTTTGAGCTAACTACTAATGATCTCAAAGTAGCATAAACCATATCAGTTCTTGGTACTAGAGATTAAGAAATTCAAAATCAGGTAGACATTGACAAGATAATATTTCTTGGTTTTCTTTTTCACTAAAATTTTGAAGGATTCACAAACATTTATGAGTCAATTGAGAATTTTCCAGCTCCCATAAACTCATGTTATCAGTGATAGTATTATATTAAGGACAGCAGTAATAAGTTTATCACTGACCAAGGTCAGAGAAACAACAAACACTGAGGAGAAACTTTAAATGATGGTTGAACTCAGAAGGGGATAAAAAAGAATTTAAAACACTCTTGCATATTAAGTAGAATCTTGACAGGTTATCTGAATTTTAAAATACCCATCAAAAATATTAATATTAAAATCACCGAGGGCAACATATGTTTTTAAGCAGATTAAGCATTCTAATCCAATAAGCCAAGTCTATTCAGACACAGTAAATTTAAACAGATCGCTTCCGATGTCCAAGCTAAAACTGATATCATAAGACCACAATCCCATTCCTGTTCATTCCAATTATGATTAATAGTTTGACATTTATATGATTTCAAATATTTATACCTGATCTTAGAAAGAATCTACTTCCCTCTGAATTTACATGAAGTATTAGTTTTCTACCAAATTTGATTACAAGTTATGAAAATTATTTTCTTTCAATTACTTTGTGTTTTGTAATGATAAACATTTTAAGAAAACATGATTTTCATTATACAGTTAATCTAATATTCATAGCTTTTCATATTCTCAAAATTCTTTATAAGTTTGATAAATATCAACAAATGACAAAGTTATTATGGACATATAAGTTGAAAATCTTACCTAGATTTATAAAAGAAATTCATAATTTTTCTTCCTATTCTTGTGTTTTCATAGCCAAATTTTTCTCAAGTGTAAACTAAACCTCCCTTTTGTTTTATCACCTAACCAACGTATCATGAGTAGGTCTCAAATTCAACTTAAGAAAAGGAAAAAACACTTTCTAGAAGTTCCAAAACTGGAAAGATTTAGCTATACAGCCTACTGGCATTTTTGAGATGTAAGTTTAATAAAACTTTGGAAGTACCCCAGATGCCTAACAATAAGGAACTAATTATTAATAAATAAATACATCAGATGAGAAAGTATTAATCGTTATTTAAATGATGGTGTATAATAGTATTTAATGGCGTGTGAAAATGATTATGATCTATTAAACAAAAAGAGCCATATGTATATAGAATAAGGCCCTCTTTGTAAATTTAAAAATATATATTTTTGGAAAGAAAAAAAAGACTAGAAGACTGTGTCTCCACTTTTAATGGTGATTACCTTGGGGAGATGGTGCATTTTCTAATGACTTTTCTTGTTTACTCTATGAATTGCTATGTGTATCACGTCTGGTATATTAAGTCATTTTGGAAATGCAGTTCTATGAATCATATCTGGACTCTTTGTTAACAGGCAATTTTTAAACAATTTGATTCCGTTTTTTAAAAAAGAACAGATTCATATTTATCCCTATGATGACTTTACTGCTCGATTTGCATTCTATTAATATATGCTCTCTTAAGCAGAAGAAAAAAAGGGTAGGTATAGGATATAGTTGGAAGTTGGGCATAACCCCGGATTGTCTCCTGGGCTGGTGTTGTTTGTGGGAATGTTGGATAATGTCCCTTCTGCTTGGAACCCATTTCCTTGTAATCACCCTCAGGCCTTAGCCCAGATGCCACTTACCCCAGGAAACTGTCCTTGATCCCTACACATTTATGTTAGGTGCTTTTATCTTATCTTTTATCTTATCCCTATAAGATCCTATCCTCTCATATTAAAGCACTTAGACTTTAGTATTTTTTTATTTACTTAGCTATAATCTCTCCTAGAAAATGAGCTTCATGGAAACAAAACCTCATGTCTTTCTTGATATCACTGATCTTCAGCCCCTAAGAGAGGACCTGAATCAAAGTAGATGCTCAATAAATATTTGTCAAATGGATAAACAGATCTATCTTGTCTATTAGGGTGAAAAAAAAGATAAAAACCCACTGTGTGAAAGTTTCTCCCAGGGTCTTTGCAGGAAGCCATACCGACTGAAAGGGGCACAAGGGAGTCCACTTGAAGGGGCTAAGCGTTCAGACCACGTGCAGCCAGGAGAGGCTGAGGATTCGGTTGGGTTTAGGAATAGATACAGGATGAGCCAAAGAGTACACAGAAGAGATGATTCAGAAATGGCAAAACTAGGAAGTGCAATCTGATAAGAGAAATCAGTAGCTGAGGAAACTGAGGGATAGTCACTTTCCGTTGTCACAGCAGGGGCTAGACATCTCACCATTTGGGACTATAGCCACCTAGAGGAGGTCTGTCCACATAATGTGAGATTTAATACCTTATAAAATTATACATTATACTCCACCAAGGTTCTTGAGGCTCAGTCTCTTAAGGTTGCAAACAAATATTTTAAAAACAAGAAGACTGTCCTTATCATTATCTCTCTGCCCTGGTGGCATAGACAAGCAGCAAATTACATCTGACGCACCAACTTCCAGGCTGCAGGACTGAAACACTGCTGCTTGCTAACGTTAAAAGGGCAGTCCAGGCTCCAGAACTAGAAATACGGCAGTTTATCTGGTGGGTTTGCTCCAAGTCCAGGAGTCTCTTCTGACTCGGAGCAAGTCAAGGAGGCAGAAAGAGCCAACCGCCTTCTCACCCCTCCTCCAAGGCAGAAGTCAGCGCACACTCATAAATGGCAGAGGTGTTTGTGAATATACATCTCTGAATCCAACCCCACCTCCAAGGAGAGCCTCAGAATAGAAGGGAACCACCCACCTCCATGCCCTGCCCACATGGAACAGCAGAGGCTTGGGTGTTCCAATTCAGGAAAACAAATGATTGGTATGATTTGTCATAGTCTCTAACTTGGAAATGATTACCCAAAGTGAGTAATTTATTTCCAGCTTACTAATACCAAAACCTTCTTCTGATAACACAAAGGACCAGAAAAGAGACAGCTGGCAAAAGTATGTACCTCCATTATTAGTTTTGATAATACAAGTATAAATAGAAGCATGATTCCCTCAATATTCTTCCAAACTGTGGAAACAAGCCAGAATTAAAAGTAGATATATAGTCCTTCCTCGGTATCAGTGGGGGATTGGTTCCAGGACCCCGTGTGGATACCAAAAGACCAGATGCTCAAGTCCCTTACATAAAATGGTATTGTATTTGCATATAATGGACACACATCCTCCTGTATACTTTAAATCTTCTCTGGATTACTTATAATACTGAATACAATGTAAATGCTATATAGTTGTTATACTGTATTTTTATTTGTATTTTTTATTGTTTTCTTTTTCTAATATTTGCCATCTGAACTTGGTTGGATCCATAGATGCAGAACCCACAGATACAGAGGGGTTCTTCTTGAAGAAAATCCTAAATCCAAAGTACTAATGTTCAAAACAGAAAAGTGTGGTTCTCCTTACCCACTACTGTCAGTAGGGAAACATCAATGGACCCTACAGAACACACAGCAGATGCATAACATTTTTGATTACTACTAACCAAGGGAGATAAAGAAATATCTACATTCTAAAAGGATATTTTGCTGCTCTCATCAAAAAGGTCAAGAGATAGCTTCCTAGGTTCTGGTCCTACTAATGGAGGAGTAGCTTAAAATGTACAAATTCTCCCACAGATAATGTAAATTTTATTCAAAGTATTTTTTTAAAAAACAACAATATATAGTCTTGGCTAACATTTGAGTAAAATTGTTTACAATATATCAGGAAGATTCTTCAATATCTTGAGTACCTCTTCCTTTTTGCCACTTGTACTAGTAGATATATTTATGGAACAATGGCAATGGTTTATTAAGAGATGGGATATTTCATAAAAGTAATCATTTAATATTATGAAACAAAACTGCATGCTATAAAACATAGTTCTATTCAATACACCACAGTAATTTATGATTAGGTGTAATTTATTTATGAATTTTGAAATCTTAAAACCATATCTACTAAGAAAAATAAATGAGAAAACTAAAGATATTAGCTTTAAAAAACCCACATTTTCATAAAGATCCTTAGTCAATGAATTTCTTACTTTTTATTAGGTAATTAGTAACTTAGAATTTCAGTATTTCTTGAAGCTTAATAATTTAGATTCTTTGCTTAAAAGATGAGATTTCCATGTAATTATAGAATATTTCTTACATTTTTATTAAGCCAGCAAGAATATCCTTTAATATCATCATGAATGTTTTTCCCAGAATTAACTAGAAATATTAAAATCATAGAATATTTAACCGAGATGGTCCTTAGAGAAAATTTTTGTGCAACCATCTCAATACATATAGAAAGAAACCAAGTCATGGACAGGTGAAGTCACTTGCTCAAGGCCACCGGGTCAGTTAATATGCATTCGATAAGTATTTATCGCCCTCTACTGAGGATCCCTAGTATTGCAACGTAGGACACAGCAGTGAACAGAAGGGACAAAAACTCTTGCCTTCAAGTTTATATTCTCATGGGGGAGGAAAGACAAATAAAAAAGTAAAATATATAAACCATCAGATAGATGGAAGTGCAATAAAGAAAAATAAAGCAGGGAGGGGAAAGGAATTGTTGCAGAAGGGAGCTGTAAATTTTAATACGGGTTATTCTGAGGTGGCCTAAAGGATCAAATGACACTGAGAAGAGATTGAAAAGAGGGAGGGAGGAGGTCACATGGGCAAGAGGGGGAGCTTTCTGGGCAGAAGCAACAGCCGTGCAGTGTTGTGAGGGGACTCGTACTTGGTGTGTTCCAGAAACAGCATGGAGGCCAGCGTGGCTGAGCAGAGACAGCAAGTGGCGTTGCACACGATACCACTTGGCGCAGCAGGACCCATGAGGGCCTTGCAGGCCACAAATGAGAAGCCACTGGAGGCCTCTGAGTAGCAGAGTGACCTATTCCAACTTTGGTTCTTGTGGAGACTAGGCTATAGGTGCAAGAACAAAAAAAGGGACCAGAGTAAAGGAAAAATAAAATCCCGGGACTCCTGAAATTCATCATGCCACAGGGGGAGACCCAGCCTGGGAACTGGATCCGGCAGCACTGCCATCCTCTCCCCAGAAGGGTAGCTGTGAGATTGCACGACCCTTTGTCATGACTTTATGTGTGAGCCAGGTTCCCACAACAATGAAGGTCCTCTTCCTCCTAGATGGCTTTCCTCACACATTGCTTACACAGAACTGCCTTGCTGGCCCTAAACCTTTCAGGATATATGGCCCCTATAAAACTAGCACATGCAAATTGTAACCTCAGAGCTACAACCCGAATAAATCCTTGATCCTGAGTTCTGCTAAGTACAAGCTTATCTCCACATATGCACGCCAGGGACTGATGACATCAGTGAGTCCTCTGCCTACTGTGAGAAGACTACATAATTGATTTCTTTCCCACTATCCCTTATGTAAAAGGTAGATTTACTGAGCACTAATTAGAGCCTCACAGGAATGTAACCATTTGCCTCACTGCCTACCCCTCCACACTCCTTCCTCTTTTCTGTGTCCTCTCCCTTTCTTTTCTTTTTTTGAGACAGAGTCTCACTCTGTTGCCCAGGCTAGAGTGCCGTGGCATCAGCCTAGCTCACAGAAACCTCAAACTCCTGGGCTCAAGCAATCCTCCTGCCTCAGCCTCCTGGGTAGCTGGGACTACAGGCATGTGCCACCATGCCCGGCTAATTTTTTCTATTTTTAGTAGAGACGGGGTCTCACTCTTGCTCAGGCTGGTCTCGAACACCTGAGCTCAAGCAATCCTCCCGCCTTGGCCTCCCAGAGTGATAGGATCACAGGCGTGAGTCACTACTTGGGACTAGGGTGGTAGACACTGAGTTTGTGAGAAGGGGTCTGTGAACTAAAATAAAATCTTAAGCCCCACAGCTGACAATGGATCCCTTCTGGGCCAAGGGTACCCCAAAAATACCCTAAAAGTGAGTTATAGGCCCTGAGAAGGGAGGTTAGACCTACCTCATCATGCCGACTTGCCTTCTTGGAGATATCCTTCCTGACTAATTAACAGGCCTGAGGCTATGCAAGGCAAAGCTAAAACCACACCTGCAGGTCCTCAATTTACTTAACAGATCACTTGAGTCTATGTCAGGTGACTTATCTCGATTAACAGACTTCCTCAGCTTAAAACATTCCAAGCCTTTAGACAAAGCTTCATTCCTTTAATCAATTACAAATCAAATAATCTTTAAACCCACCCATAACCTGTACTCACAAGCCCTCTCCCCTTTGAGATGTGCCACCTCTTCGGGCCAAACCAATGTATGCCTTCCACATACTGATTTATGACTTTATGTGTAATTCCTGTCTCCCTGAAATGTATAAAACCAAACTGTAATCCTACCACAGGGAGACCACTTACTCAAGGCCATGGTTGCACATATTCAGCTCAGAATAAGCCTCTTTAAATTATTTTACAGAATTTGGGTTCTTTTCCATTGACAGGCCAAATTTGGATTATATTTTAAAGGTAGAACCAAGAGTGAGCAAATGGCAGAGCTAGGACTAGACCCCAGGTTTCCTGATGCTTAAGTGTTCTTTTTGGTACACCATGTTGCTGAATCATTTTTTAAAGTTAAAGAGAGTATTCCTGAGAAATAATTTGATTTCTGAGTCACAATTAAGGATTAGAGTTGCAATTTTTAGTATGCAAATGAGGCACAGCTCATAATCACTATACCAAGAAAATATTTGTAATTAGAATAGCCCATATCATAAGGCCCTTTGACCCATCAGAAAAAAATGAAATTTTAATTACTTGAGCTTTTTGAGTTGCCGCATTGATCCTAGATTTAAAATATTAGTCTGAAAGTGCACTACAATTGTTACAAACAAAAGTAGGTTCATGATAATAAAAATAAACGTGCATTAGCAATGAAAATCTGTCCATGTTAATCACCTGTAGAGTACTAAGCTTATTTGAAAACATAGTTCTTTAAAAATGACACATCTTTCAGGTATCAAGGTTTAAACACTGCATATCATTTCTCCATGGATAAGTCAGATGCCAAATACATTGCTTCACATGTAAACATGACAATATTTACATACAGTATAACTCAAGAAAATTCATATCTTCAACAACCACTTCATCTAAAAGTTCAAACCCCTGGCCTAGGCTCAGTGAGTAGAGTTGGGAAGAAGGGATGAGGTGGGAAGCTCTGGCTGATGAATTTCACCAGAGTACATATCAGCTCATAATTGATCACTGACAACTCTCCCTTCTTTCCAATTTCACCAGCCCACAAGTTATTATCAATGCACATTCCATGAAATGTAAATATATAATCAGTACATTTGTTTCACATGGGCACTAAATATAGTAGGAAAATTATTGAATACTCAGAAAATTAGAATGAACAGTACAATGAATACTATTATAACCAATTATTAAGACTGCCATATATGCTCTATGTGTGTGTGTAACTAGTTATACTGCTGGACCATTTTACTCTTTTAAAAAATTATTTTATATTTTTTAGTTGTCCAGCTAATTTCTTTCTATTTTGTTAGTAGAGATGGGGGTCTTGCTCTTGCTCAGGCTGGTCTCGAATTCCTGAGCTCAAACGATCCACCCGTCTCAGCTTCCCAGAGTGCTAGGATTACAGGTACAGGCATGAGCCACCAAAGCCAGCCCTGCTGGACCATTTTAAAGCATATCATTCACATCACATATCACTTTACCACAAAATACCTCAGCATATACTGGCAAAAAATAAGGATATTCTCCTTTTTTTTTTACTGGTAACCACAATACCTGTATCATACCTAAGAAAACAAACAATAATTCCCTTATGGCACCAAATATACAATCCTTATTAAAATTTCCACAATTGTCTCTTTTTTTCAAAACTGAATCCAGCGGGTATATACAAACATAACGAGTGAGATGTGCACCATCTGGGGGATGGTCATGATGGAGACTCAGACTTTTGGGGGGAGGGGGGGAAATGGGCATTTATTGAAACCTTAAAATCTGTACCCCCATAATATGCCAAAATAAAAAAAAATTAAAAAAAAAAAAACTGAATCCAATCAAGGTTCATGATTTATATTGGGTTATACTCCTAAATATCTTTTAATCTCACACATGATTCTTGTTTTTTCTATTACATTGACTTGTTTTTAAGAGACCAGGCTATTACGTTATATCCAGATTTGTCTGATTGTTTCTTTTTTTGAGACAGAGTCTCGCTTTGTTGCCCAGGCTAGAGTGAGTGCCGTGGCGTCAGCCTAGCTCACAGCAACCTCAAACTCTTGGGCTCAAGCAATCCTTCTGCCTCAGCCTCCCGAGTAGCTGGGACTACAGGCATGCACCACCATGCCCGGCTAATTTTTTCTATATATATATTAGTTGGCCAATTAATTTCTATTTATAGTAGAGACGGGGGTCTAGCTCTTGCTCAGGCTGGTTTCGAACTCTTGACCTCGAGCAATCCGCCCGCCTCGGCCTCCCAGAGTGCTAGGATTATAGGTGTGAGCCACCACGACTGGCCCTGATTGTTTCTTCATGGTAACATCTAGCTTGTTTCTCTTTTCCTTGTGTTTCCTATAAATTAGATGATACTTCTAAAGCCCTAATTAGATTCAGGTTTAATGTTTTTTAGCAATAATATTTCATAGGCAGTATTGTCATATCACATTTAAGAAGTGCATAATTACCACATGTACTCACCATCAAACTGGTTTCACTGATCAACACCTAAGTGTCCATATAAGAATAACATTCATTGGGCATCGGGCAGATGGGAGGGGGGAGAAGGGGACAGGTATATACATATATAATGAGTGCAATGCGCACCATTGGGGGATGGACACACTTGAAGCTCTGACTCAGTGGAGGGAGGGGGCAAGGGCAATATATGTAACCTAAACATTTGTACCCCCATAATATGCTGAAATTTAAAAAAAAGTACATAATGTCAGGATGTTCCATTACTGGTGATAAGTTTGAGTAGTGTATTCATTATCTCTTGTATAACAAATTATGCAAAAACTTAAGCGACTTTAAACCACCATAATCATTTAATATTTTTCATGATTTCTGTTAAGTCCTAAATTCAGACAGAGCCTTAGGAGGAACAGCTATCTTTGCTTCTTTGATGTCTGGGACTTCAGCAAGAAAACTTGAGTGCAGGCTGAGGTCTGGAGTCACCTGAAGGCTCACTTGCTCACATGGCTGGTAGTAACAGCAGTTAACATGGCCTCTCCACGTGGCTAGGCTTCCTCACAACATGGTGACAGGGTTCTAAGGCAAGCATCACAAGACAGAAAGAGAGCCAGATGGAAGCCATATTGTCTCTCATGAGCAAGCTTTGGAAGTCATGAAGCATCGCTTTCTCTCCATTCTATAGGTTGAAGCAGTTACAAAGACATACCCAGACTCAAAGAGAGGGAACAAAGATCCCACCTCTTGAAGAAGGAGTGTTCATATCACATTGGAAGAGCATATGAGATGGGATATGGAATTCTCCCATCCATCCATCCATCTTTGGAAAATGCAATCTGCCCCAAGTGGTGACAGCCAGATCTCATTTACTTACCTATATATATCCCTAGTGACTAGCAAGTAAAGGCAGGGTTTCCTACTAACATTTCACCTAATGATTTTAGCATCCAGTGATGATCCTTACCTAAATCAATTATTTCATTAAAAGTTACAAAAAAGTGATTTCCTAATTCTACCATTTATTTGATATATTTAGCTGGCCTCCTTCTATGGAGAAATGTTTCCATTACCAACTTGGGTTATTTGGTTATCCTGAAATATGATTTCTCCTGAAAAGGTAAGACAACTCTTTTACATTAATTACCAATGTTCAGAGAAAGAAGTTGGTGTAGGAGAGTCCACCAATACTGGCAATTTGTTTGCACTTAGTCAATTAGTCATTAGTTATGTTTAAGTTGTTCCTAATTTGGCCAGTGGGAATCAGGTTCTAGTAAGGAAACAGTTACCATTCTAGGTATTTCATTAGGGGGAATTTAATACTAGGAATTAGATACACAGGTGATGTAAGAGCAAGAAGTGAGTCAAAGGATAGTGAAGTGATTAACTGGTTAGCAATAGCAAGAAACTACTACCACAACTAAGTGTGAAGGGACTATGGGAGAATGTGGTATTACCAGTAGCTATTTGCCAGATAAAGCAAGAACTATAGCTGGGGCTGCCCAGTGGGAACTGGAACCACAAAAAGAGAACTAGTTGGCAGTAGTTAGAGCCACAGAGGAGATACCGCCTGCCAAGGATACCAATCCAATGCAAAGCAAAAGGGAGAAATCCCTGCTTGTCAGCAGCGAGTGCAGGATTTGAACTCTGGTCGGTGTTCTTACCCCTAAGTCTATTACACTGCTTCAAAAAATGGTGGTTTTTTTTTACATACATTTACTAATAGCTTGTGGTAATGAAGCTTCAGTTATAAAAATGAGCATGGTTTCCAAACAGCTTGTTTTATGTCAAGGTCCCCAAAATGCATTTCATGAACCATTAGTATGTCCAGAGATATTAATATGTGTTTCTCGAAAACAGTTAAAGTAATGAAAATAATGTGCTCCACTCTAGTCTGTCTCTGCTGGAGATTTATAAATTAAATGGGTTCAGTGAAGGCCCTTAGAAGTCATGCAATAAAAAAATCTACTTAACTGTACTTAACTGAGCATGTCTCAAACTCCTTTAATCACAGAAACCTTTTTAAAACCATCTACTATATTGAGAGGCACTAGCACTCAAGACATGCATTTTGGGAAATGCCAAGCTAGAGGTTTGCCAGCTTTATTTTAGTTCAAGTTCCCCAGAGGTAAGGTTTCAGCGCTAATGCTCTGCTAGAAAGTTACCTGCCCAGAGCAGCAAGTGAGGGAAGAGAGAAACGACAGGGTAAGGTGGGAAGCAAATATAAAGTGACGATGCACCTACACCGGCCGCTGCTTCACAAGGCATGGAGAGACACAGCTGATCACTCAGCCACACAGGACGTCCTCAGACAGGCAGATTAGCAAACTGCCTTGGAACAGTCCCTCAGAAGGAGGGAGAGCCAAGAATTTATTTGCCAGCTGGACCTCCTCTCTCTCTGAGAAAAGTCCATTCCACAGGTAGGTAAACTCCCCCACACGTCTGGATTATCACCTGGCCCCTTCACGCAGCTGCTGGGGTAGCCAAAGTCCACACGTGTGGCCAGGTGCTTCATCTGAGCCTGGAAGGAGGAGCCAGAACCTCCCACTGGGTCAGGTCTGGGAACAGGCACTGCAGAAGTTACCACTATAGAATGTGTCATTGAGGCCACAACCTGGCACTCACCGGGGGAGAAGACAGCCAGTGCTGGTGCCTGTGGCAGGGCCAGTCAGGGCTCTCCATGAGCAAGTGGCCCAGGGTCTGAGGTACAGATGAGGCCAAAAGCATCTGAGGGGACACCTACACCTCAGGAAACGTACAAGAGGACAGAGTATACTTGGCAGGGGTAAAGCAAGAAAGAGATGGTGATTGCTCATGATCATTTTGAACTAGCCTGCATTACCTGAAGAAAAAAATGTTTTATGTACAAATAACCAATTTTGAAAAAAATAGAACCCATTATATAAAGGAACAGATTGAAGATTTTATCACATAAAAATAAGTATCTCAATAACCAACACAGACAGCAGGCTGAGGAGGTCTGCGTGCCCACAGGCAGCCCCACTCCTGCCCAGGGCCTACAGAGGAGGGGTCTCAGCCCCTGACAGTCCAGTGGGGCCCTGGCTGGGGTGTGCCCAGGAGAGGAGGGAAAGCACAGAAAGGGCAAGGGATGGACCTAAGCACAAAGGGCAAAGAGACGCAAGACCATAACTTTCTTTCAGAATTTTAAAAATATTATTTAAAAAAAAAAATAACTAAATAGAACAAGCCAGTCATTTTGCTTGAAAAAGAAGCTCAAGTAACAGAAATTCATTCTTGTTTGAAACTTAATGTGTTCATTATTCTTTGAGGAATACAACTATATCAACTGCACACCTAGATTAATGTAACAAGTTGATTATGTGCTAACAAAATAGAGACTAACTATTCACCTCAGTATCCATTCTTACGAAAACGAAGCAAACTTACTCACAAAACTGATGCTAGTTTCAGAAAGGAATATTTTAAACAGAGAAAACTTTCTCACAGGGAAAAATTTTACAAAGAGAAAAATCAAGTAAGGCTTAAGACAAAATAAAGGATAATGCAATTATTTTTATTTGAGGCATAAAAAATTAAACACCCTGCAATTAAATTAAGGAGAAAAAAGGATAACAGTAAATATGCAGTGCCTCTAAGGTACTATGTGGTCATCACAGTGGTGGTGTTAACCAGGCCACAGGGTCTGGTGAGACACTTTTATTCTCTGCTACAGGGACAAGCATGCCAAACAGATGGCAGACATAGATAGAACAGTTTCCCCAGCTGCAGAAGAGAAACATGGCTAAGGTTTTACAATCCAATAACCCATTTTTCATGACTACTATCAACCTGCCCACACACGTTACTGCATCATCTTTTTTTTTTTTTTTTTTTGAGACAGAGTCTCGCTTTTGTTGCCCAGGCTAGAGTGAGTGCCGTGGCATCCTAGCTCACAGCAACCTCAATCTCCTGGGCTCAGGCAATCCTCCTGCCTCAGCCTCCTGAGTAGCTGGGACTACAGGCATGCGCCACCATGCCCGGCTAATTTTTTTTCTATATATATATTAGTTGGCCAATTAATTTCTTTCTATTTATAGTAGAGACGGGGTCTCGCTCAGGCTCAGGCTGGTTTCGAACTCCTGACCTCGAGCAATCCACCCGCCTCGGCCTCCCAGAGTGCTAGGATTACAGGCGTGAGCCACCGCGCCCAGCCTGCATCATCTTTTTTATCTAAAAAGGAAAAGCTCTGTTTTCTTCTGTACTACATTCATATAATACTTCTGACACTAAACATGTGAGGTTTTTTTCCCCCATACCAACCAATTCTCCAACTCTCTGGACACCAACTGGGTAGCCAACAAAATGATGACACTAACTACCTGGAGTTAGTACAGACCCCACAGATTAAGGGTTCAGTCTCACAAGGCTGCATCCCACTTCAAACACCAATCATGAGTAGGTACCCAGGATACTCACATTTCTGTCCAACTTGGATACAAATGGGGGTTCCCACAACTCCCTCCTCAGGTTTGAAAACTTGCTATGATGACACAGATGGGAGACGGGCTGGACACTGAGTTAATCTACCATGCCTTATACACAGAAATGCTATCTATGGAATCTAGACCCTAGTCACCTTTAATTCCAAGGGCCTGTGTATCTTTGACCATATCTTCTTGACTTCTCCCTTCCAGTATCACATCTGTACCTGTCTTATTGGGGTCTGTATCATTGTCCACTAAACACAAAAAATAGATATGAGCATTTTTTAGTTTGATTATATGCCTAGTACAGAGGCTTATATGTCAGGTTGCTAAATATTTGCTGAAAGGAAGTGAATCTTGAAAATATATAAGCTTTATTCAAAAAAGAAACAAAAATAGAAAATGAAAAAGCTAAACAAATTATATATAAGAAAACCTTAGAAACAGCCTCTATAACCTCACTGTTGGTCTGTTCAAAAGCTCACAAGGGCCTCAGGTTATAACATAACGGGTAAGTCCTCCCCCTCGGACCTCTGATAGCCTCCGGCAGTGTCGTAAGATATTCAGTAACATGTGAAACTTCTTGTCAACTTTCAAAGTCGTGAACTCCTTTATGTCAGCTTCCACTATAAAATAATGACCTGAAAATAAAAGATATTAGTGCTAACTTTTATAAGGCCAACTTTCAAGATGAGTCTTTAATGCATTAAATTGTGAATATGAATGGCATTAATCATTTTTACTGTCATTATCTAATAAAAGCAAGAACAGTTATTCTTCCTAAAACAATAATTATTCTACCAATTGAAGTTGCATACTTACTGTAGCATTTCAGAATTGGTATCTCTAGAACAATTCACTTTTCAAGAGGCAGTATGGTGTAGTGATTAATACAATGACACCTGTAGCAACGCTATCACTTAACTAGATGACCTTGGGCAAGTAAGCATTCTTTGCCTAGTCTGCAAAATGGGATATTAATGGATTCCAGGTGGTAAGGATGTTATAAGGACTAAAGTTATTAGCACACTATCTGGCACACAGTAAGCACTATATAAGCATGGCTAATAGTTATCATTACTATTCTAATTTCTCAAAACACTGGGTATAGTTCCATAATAGACTCTAAAGCAATGTTTCTCAGGCTCAGACCTACAGACACCGTGGGCCAACTAGTTCATTTTGTGGGTGCTGCCCTGTGCAATGTAGGCTGTTTTAGCATCCTTGGCCTCTAACCACTAGATGCCAGGATCTTCCCCTACCCCAATTATAATAACCAAAAATGTCTCCAGACATGGCAAAATGTCCCCTGGTGGGAAAATTGCCACTGGTTGGGAATTCTAGATTTAGAATTTTCTAGAATTAGCTGTGTTTCCCATGATTTAGTTTATACTCCAAATAGTTCACATGTACATATATATATGCTCCCATTTTACCTTTGGTATCTTTCGTTTCTTGATCAATAAATCTATGATAGAGATTTCTGGCCACAGAATTCATAGACTTTTTTGGTTGATGTAGAATCTTATATTTACTAATTACTGCCTTGTTGATTTCTTCAATAACTTCATTAATTTTACAATAGGTTAAACGAGATTTCATGTACCTGTAAAAAAGCATATGGTTAATTATTTTTTAAAATAATCATCATATAAAATTACTTTCCTTGAAAAATATAAGTATGATGACTTTGTATAGTAGCAAAACAATAGTACCCTTTCTTAAAAAAACTTTATGTTAACTTCCAAATAAACCAGACACATCTCAAGAGTTGAAAAATTAAACAGAGATGACAACACATCAGTGTTTATTGTCTCTAATTATGTTTGGATACATTAATCTCCATTCTCTACCTATGGAGACTTAACATTACAATTTAAAATAAAAGCTCTCAAAATCTGATTCAAATAGACTGATTATAAGTTTAAACATTTTTAAACGTTTGTGAGCAAAGGAGAAAAAAAATTTTTTTTTTTTATTTCGGCATATTATGGGAGTACAGATTTTAAGGTTTCAATAAATGCCCATTTTCCCCCCTCCTCCCACAAGTCTGAGTCTCCATCATGACCATCCCCCAGATGGTGCACATCTCACTCATTATGTATGTATATACCTGCCCCCCCCCACCTGCCCAATACTCTATTACTGTAGTACCTATGTGACCACTTAGGTGCTGTTCAGTTAATACCAATTTGCTGGTGAGTATATGTGGTGCTTGTTTTTCCATTCTTGGGAAACTTCACTTAATAGTATGGGTTCCAGCTCTAAGATGTGCTATGTCACCATTGTTTCTTAGAGCTGAATAGTACTCCATGGTATACATATACCACATTTTATTAATCCATTCTTGAATTGATGGACACTTGGGCTGTTTCCACAGCCTTGAAAAAATTTTAACATTAAAGTATACCAACTCATAGCACTCTAGTGGTATGCGAAAACTACTATCCATTCAGAGAACGAAAGAGGGAAGAAAAAAGGAGGAGGAGAAGGACAAGACAATGGACAAAGAAAACCACAATAAAATGGTCCTGGAGAAGACCTAAGCAACAAATTGATCCATCTCTAGATCTCTCTATGAAATGAAGTTTTGCAATGAAACAAAAAACATGATTTTAAGCATCTTCAAAAATTTTTTACATTTTCATAGTATAAAACTATTTTAGAAAAGGTCAATATTCAAACAGCATATTCAAATTAATATAATCAAGCTTTATGATTTAAACAATCATGTATGTTGATTATTAAATTCTAGCCACTAGACCATCAGGGAGTCTATGTTGATTATTAAAGAGTTGACCATTAAAATTTTTCTTAAATACTTACGCAGGAATACCATTAAACTCATCACAAGTGATAAATGGTATTTCTTTAATACTTCTTTGTTCTTTTGGGGGCTTCTTTGTGGGTGCAGGTTCCACAACTTTGAGTGGTTCTTCAGAGTCAAGATCTGACCCCTTCACACTACAGAATAGATATACATATCAATAATTGTCAGAATTACACAGCATACTGGAAAGTTTTCCCAACTGAAAATAACCAATATTAAATACACGATTCATCCTGTAATAATAATAATTTTATTGCCAACATTTGTTTCTATCCCTACCCCTACTGTTCATGAAAATCTAAATAGTGAAGGGAATGTTGAAAAATTAGCCCCAAATCTTTGGTAATATAGCTGTATTTATTTACACTCGCAAAACATGGTATTTGTTGTATACATGCTAAACATCTTCAGCAGCTGTCCCCCCAGCTCCTTAAAGTCAGTATGTATAAGTTGAACTTAACCTCTAAACAGCTTTTCCTGACTCCACTAGTTCTGAACCTGGAAAGAAAATGTGGTCTATGTATATGATAGAATACTATTCAGCCATAAGAAAGAATGAAACCATGTGTTTTACAGCAGCATGGATGGAACTGGAAGCCGTTATCTTAAGTGAAACAAGACAGACACAGAAAGACACAAATGTCTTACAGCTCACTTATAAGCGGGAGCTGAATAATGTGTACTCACGAAAGCAGAGTATGGAATGATGGGAAGGAGAGGGTGGGTGATGGGAAGCTGCTGCTGGGTACAATGCCGTTGCTCCGGTGGTGGGTGCTGTAACGGCCCTGACTTCACTACAATGCAATATATCGATGTAGCAAAATTGCACTTGCACCCCACGAATATATACAATTTTTTAAAAAATAAGGAAAAACAAGGTAAGATGCCCAGTGCTATCATGCCAGCATTCTTACATGAATCCTAACTTGAGACTCCACTGAGAGACTGGCTGAATCTCACCTGTACTTGCTTCTCTTGACCCTGTGCTGAAGAAGCAGCTCATTTCTCCATCATGCCCTGCTGTATATGTCAGTTGAAAATTACCATTTCAACCTACAGAAAGGTTCTGCTTTGACCTATCCCCGAGAGCTAAAGCTAGGCCATAGAGAGTTTTGAAGAAGAAAATTCCTCTTATTCCTCTGGCCATATTCCTGCTGATGTCCAATGACAGGTGATGGCTAAGAGAGAGTGTCTGGGTGAATGGAGGAGGGGAGCAGTGGTTGGATGGATGGGTGGTAAGAGAGCCAGGTCTTAGAAATGCACAGTTTGAAGAGAAAATAACTCACTCGTCAGATTCCCAACAGCCATTACATCGCCAGAACTAGATGTCATGTCAGGGCTGGAGTTGGACATGCGAGGGCATTAACAGTGGGGTTAGGTAAGCATGGATAAAATAGTTTTAGGAGATGCCTATAATTTAAAGGGGGGCAGAAGAAAAGGAAGCAGCCAAGTCAGAGATGTGGGATGACAACTAAGAAAGCGCAGTGGCAGTGCAGAAAAGAAAATTTCAAAAACAAAAGGTGGTAAACAAGATGAACTCTAAAAAGTAGAATCAGGGCTGAAAAAGGATTTTTGACCTCTCTGTGATCTTCAAGCAATCAATTTCATAAGTGTGATGTAATGACAGCCAACAGCCAAGGGTTAGGGCCTCTGGGAGAAAGGCAAAGCACCAACATATATTGCCAGTGAATGACAGAGAGAGAAGATGGAAGTTTGAGGGGAAAAAGAGGTACATTTATTGCTCCTTTGGCTATTTTTAAGATGGGAAAGAAGTTCATTAAATTATTTTCATCCTAATGCAGTGGTTCTCCAGGGTCAGGGGAGATTTTTTCCCCTGGAGGGCATTTGGCAATGTCTGTAGACATTTTTCATTGTCACAGCTGGGTGGGGGAGGAAGGATGCTATTAGTATTTATTGGGCAGAGATCAAGAATGCCACTAAATCTCCTTTTCTCACAACAAAGAATTGTTGTGAGAAAGAATTGTTGTGAGCCTAAAATGTCAATGAAGCTGAGGCTGACAAACCAGGGAAGAAACGAGTGGAACAAGAGAGGATAGTGAGACTTTCCCTTGGGGAAAAAGAGGTAACATCTTCCTCAGAGACAGTAGGACAAGAAAACTGGGGAAGATAAGGGGAAATATTGTTTCCAGAGTATGTGACAAAAAATTGGATAATCACTGACAAAATTGTAAGTACATGAAAGAACAAAAAGCTTTGAAGTATTTGTTTGCATGGGTTTTATAAATCCAGATTTAGCGAGAATAATTATAAATATACTTACGAGCTTTGGGTTACTGTTACTGGAGGCAAATGGGAGGGAATGTTTTCTTCCAGATGTTCCACATCTTTGTAATCTTCTTCAAGAGACTCACAGAGTTCCTAAAATTTAAGAAAAACACTCACAAATAAGCCTTTTTCCTCCCTGTGTGTGTTTTAAGACATTCTAAGAGCAGGAAAGACTGTGAACCATAATCACAGTGACTGTGAGTGTTAAGAATGAAGAATGAAGTGAAAAAGCACTGAATGTAGCAATATAGAAAAAAGAGCTCTTTGGTTTTCTAGAGGTATTTTTGGATGGTGGTATAATATTTTCTCTACTAGATCTTTTCAGAGAACAATCACTATAATCACATTACAGTTACAAAGCAGGGTTGAAGTTATGTCTCTCCCAAATACTTTAATCTTGGGAAGTAACTAAGAAATATATGAAAAATTTATGTTTTTCATTCTGTTAAATTGCTTGTGCTGACTTAGCAAATGTTCCCCAGTGTTACCTGTGTGACAGCATCAGAGGGATAATGCACACCCAGATGGCAAGCATGAGATGCTGCTTAGAATGACTTCCATTGTTGACCTGCATATATTCCAGCTCAAAGAATAGTTCTACTTGATCATAACTGGGGTTTTTTGTCTTTATTTAACTTCCACTAGAACTTGAGGCTATGAACACATATAGATTGTAATGAGAAATATATTCTGCACCTTTGGATTCCCATTATCTAGCCCCCAACCATAACGTGAATAGAAATTCCAAACAGCCTTTAGTTCTAAGACAAATATTCTCTAAGTCCACGCCAAACCCTGGACATTCTTGAGCAGGTTAGAATTGAAATACCAATATTGGTTTCCATTTTGAGTTTGTATGACATCTTTTTTATGAAGAGATGAATGATGTTTTTCATTTTGACTAATAGTAGGATAAGCATACTCATGCCCATTCCTAAGCTGAAAAATCTTTGCAGACATTAAGGATTATAAAAGGCTGAACAGGACCTTACGGGTCCCTTGTTCAATCCCATTGAACACTTCAATGTCTCTAACAACACGAGGCAATTATGGTACAGGTAGAGTATTTACCCATCAGGAAGTACACAGTACTTTTATTAGCTGAAGTCAATTAGAAGTCTTATTTAGAACAAAATGTACATGTAAATGAGGCTCAAGTTTTTCTTTTCTGGTGAATCCTTCTATTACATTTTATAAAAATATAGAAATGCAGAAATATAAGGGAGCTAAGAAACTGTCCAGTATGATCCCTTATTTTTCAAATGAGGATCCTAAGACCCCAAAGGTAAAAAGACTTTCTCAGGGTGGCAGAGCGTGCCAAGAACAAAGCCAAGGTGAGAATCCACATCTCCTTGCCCAAGACAGGTATTCTTTATATTAATATCTGCGGTCCCCAACTCCCCAGGCCATGGACATGGAAAAACTATCTTCCATGAAACCAGTCCCTGGTGCCAAAAAGGTTGGAGGCCACTGCTTTATATAACACTCTACCAGGACATCATTTGTTTAAATTAACTATAACAAGAATTATTTAGAAAATACTCCTTTTTAGTAAAGTTCAACTCCATTGGCTGTCAGCATAAAGAAATAGCTGTGATGCTCTGAATACCTTTATACCAGCAAAATAAAACACAAATGGCACTCTGTACTATTAATAATTTATAAAATTAATAACATTATAAACAAAGAATCCTTAAGAATTACCTGTTGATTAGGGAGTTTGTATTTATTGCCTTTTTACTGTGTCTTCATTAGAAAACATTACCTTGAGTGAACTGTTCATTTGTTCTTGATACTGAATTTCCAATTCCAATTTATTTAGAAGTTCATTTACTATAATGATGTCATCTCCTGTTTTATTTAATATAGTCTTCAAGGTAGGTTCTTGACCTGTTATACACAAAGATAAAATAGAAACAAAAGTGTATAGAAAAGCAATAATATACAAGTACCCATGTTTGGATGTTTGTCCCCTCCAAATCTGACGTTGAAATTTGATCTCCAATGTTGGGGAGATAGGGCTAAGTGGGAGATGTTTGGGTCATGGGGGTGGATCCCTCATAAATGACTTGGTGCCCTCCCTACATAATGAGTTCTCCCTCTGTTAGTTCACATGAGAGCTGGGTGTTTAAAAGAAAATAGGCATTCCCCCACTTCCAGCTTCTTCTCTTGCCATGTGACACTCCTGCTCCCCTTTTGCCTTCCACCTTGATTGGAACCTCTGTGAAGCCCTCACCAGAAGCAGATGCTGGTGCCATGCTTCTTGTACAGCCTGCAGAACTGTGAGCCAAATAAACCTTTTCTTTATAAATTACCCAGACTTTAGTATTCCTTTATAGCAATGCAAAACTAAGACACCATGTAAACTCTTAATATAGACAGCTGTACCTTAGAAAGCGACTGAGGTTAGAAAAAGAACTACTGCTTCAGCCCCTAGGACTTGACTCCATGGATAATCTTAAGACCTCATTTCTAAATATATGGAAGAGAAGGAAATGAGAGGCAAGTACAAAATGTAGCCTGAGTCTTTTGTTTCTGGCATATCCCTCTACTATAATAAAACATCTAGAAATGCTAAGTAAAATAAACATCCTTCTGCAAGCATAACTGCTTTCATGAGAATAAAGTAAAACTCCAAGGGTTTCAATATGAAGGAGGAACCATAGACTAGGCAGTGTGTATGAGTAGATACTACACCAGCCCTGATCTGTGGGTGTGTGGAAGAATGCTGGAGAAGAGGATGTCAGTTTCAGCAACTGAATATATTTGATTTTAATGGGAACAGGATCCAAGGCTTTGGGGCTCCAAAACACAGAGTATTGGAAGTGGGAGTCTCAAATGAGGCCAGGACGCCCTCTTCATGAGATGTATCGTCCGTGAAAATTCAAACCTGAAAAATTCTCATCACTGGCCAGAGAAATAAGCTTATGTTTTAGACTGGCTCTCAGGTGTGCATGTGGAAGGGGAGTGGTGAGGTCGAGGGGAGTTCTCTCTGGGAGTCTGTAATATAGGCTTGGGATTCACTCCAATTTGGGATCATACTTACACTATCCCCACTATTCAAAATCTCTAAGTGGAGAAAGTAACATAAAAAGTCACAGGTTGGTGATAACACTGGGGTATCTGGCAGAAACAAACACGAGATGTTTATAAAGTAGGGTATTCTCAAACTCCCAAACCCACCTCCTTGCCCCTCTCTAGCTTCATGGGTTTGAGGAGGATGGGAAAACCAGAGTCCCTTCCTCCCCAGAAATAAAAGTAGTAGTTAAAAAAAAAACTTTTAAGGGCAAAACAAAAGCACAAAGGAAAAACTATCCTGATAATTAAATCTTTCCATCTGTATTTCCAGCAATCAAACAATGAGATACACATAAGTAAAAGCACGCTTTGGCCATATCTGTAGATTATGGAGGCAGTAGAGTGAAATAGCTAGAAGCTCCAGGCCTAAAGTCAAGAGACACCAGTACCCACTTCATAAGACTACTGTGAAGAAAAGTGAAAGTACATATAAGACAGGCTTAGCACTATGTCTGGGACCTAGTAAAACACTTAGTAAGTGCTAACTACTATTCATCATCATAATGAGAAGCAGTGTATTACTCTATCTAATAGAGCAATGCTAATTGTGCTTGACACTCACCTCATAACAACCAAAACAATAAGTAAACAAGAGTACTGCTGTCCCCACTGAGGATAATTTCAGAGGGTTAGATAACTAGTTGAATATATTATCTCTTCTCTGTACACTGGTATCTCAACTTTTAGTCACTTAAATTTTAGGGCCTTATTTACCAATTTGTAGTAATATAGTCAATTGAACAAATTCACTACTTTTGATAGTAGTAATCTAGTAACTTACAGAAGCCAAAGTTGTAAACAAACTGCCAGTCTTTATTAAATAGGCTTTGGAACCAAACAGACAATTATTTTCCCCACATACAAATGACAGTTGTCTAGTGTGTAGGAATCTAACAGGTCTGACTGCTTCAGCCAGGCCTCCAGCTTTGGTGAGGTCATTTGAATTCAAGGTTTGATAATGATATAGACCTCCAAATTATATCTGTTTATCCAAGACTAATCATGCCCTCAGGAAGACAATCTAAATAAGACCAATAATTTTAATAGAAAACTAATTGCTTTATAGATTGTTTCAATAAAAGTAGCTTAGAAATAAAGAGTCCTAGAATAGGAATCAGGACACAGCAACTATCAGCCCAACTGAGTATTCATGAGCTGAGGGACCTGAGCAAGCCACTTGACTTCTGAGAGTCTCGGTTTCCTCATGTAAATAAGGGGACTCACCGACATGAATCCACAGTCCCTGTAGCTTTAACTGTCCACAGAGTATGTGAACTATAAACTACAAAATGGACAAAGCTCCTTTATTAGAAATTCTCAACAAAGGACTGGGAATATCAAAGTCTCTAGGAAGACAATGGTGGTATAGTGGTGAGCATAGCTGCCTTCCAGAGTCCCTAGAAAGGCATATATAATTTGAAAGGGCATATCCAACATTATAATTTCATATTTGAAAAATATTTTAGGCCAGGAGCGGTGGCTCACGCCTGTAATCCTAGCACTCTGGAAGGCCGAGGCAGGCAGATCACTCAAGGTTAGGAGTTCGAAACCAGCCTGAGCAAGATCGAGACCCCGTATCTACCAAAAATAGAAAGAAATTAATTGGACAGATAAAAATATACAGAAAAAATTAGCTGGGCATGGTGGCGCATGCCTGTAGTCCCAGCTACCTGGGAGGCTGAGGAAGAAGGATCACCTGAGCCCAGGAGTCTGAGGTTGCTGTGAGTGAGGCTGATACCATGGCACTCTAGCCCGGGCAACAAAGTAAGACTCTGTCTCAAAAAAAAAAAAAAAAAATTTTTTTGAACAATCAATTCATAAAATACAAACTACAGTAAAAGTTCAACACAATCTTCCCGGCAGATGGAATTCTACTCATCAATAAGTCTTTAACTCTCCTCAATAGAGTTGGGGAGACTATCATTTTCTAAACAACATTTAAACTTTATAAGCATGACCTGTTTCTTTGAACTTTCATTGCACCATCATCTTTTAGCATATCAAAATATTTTCAAAGATAGTTACAACATCCAAATTTATGAATGCTTAAATAATTGATTTCATTTTCAATTAGTTGTTTCCCAGTGATACAGAGTGATAAGTTTCCTCTAAAGCAGGCTGCAAGATGGATCCTGCACTACTTCTATCTCTGAATCTTTTCCACTTCAGCTTTTCTTTTCTTGCCTTTTAATACATGCACCGCATAATGACGTTTTAGTCAATGACAGACCACATGTACAATGGTGGTCCCATAACATTATAATGGAGCTTAAAAATTCCTATCACCTAGTGATGTCATAGCAATCATAATTTTGTAGCACAATGCATTACTCACATGTTTGTGGTGATGCTGGTGTGAAGCTACTGAACGTAAACCTACTGCACTGCCAGTCATATAAATGTATAGCACAATTATGTACAGCACATAATACTTGATAATGAAAGTAAATGACTATGTTACTGGTTTATGTATTTACTATACTATGCTTTTTATTGTTATTTTAGAGTGTACTCCTACTTATTTTTTTTTTAAAAGTTAACTTATTAAAAAAAATGTACAACAGCCTCAGGCAGCTTTCAGCAGGTATTCCAGAAGAAGGCATTGTTATCATGGGAGGTGATAGCTCTATGTATCTCGTTGCCCCTAAAGAACTTCTAGTGGGACAAGATGCAGAGGTCGAAGACAGTGATATTGATGACCCTAACTCGGTGTAGGCCTCTAGGCTAATGTCTTTGTGTCTTAGTTTTTAACAAAAAAACAGTTTTTAATTTTAAAAAAGTTCCTTAAATAGAAAAACATTTATAGAATAAAGAATTTCTTATACAGCTTGTACAATGTGTTTTATTTTAAGCTAAGTGTTCTTAGAAGAGTCAAAAAGCTAAAATTTAAAAGTTTATAAAGTAAAAATGTTACAGTAAGCTAAGGTTAATTATTATTGAAAAAAAAATCTATAATAAATTTAGCTTAAGTGTACATTGTTTATAAAGTTTACAGTAGTGTACAGTAATGTCCTAGGCCTTCACATTCAGTCACCACTCTCACGGACTCACTCAGAGCAACTTCTAATCATACAAGCTCCAATCATGGTAAGTGCCCTATACAGGTATACCAATTTTATCTTTTATACTGAATTTTTACTGTGCCTTGGCCATGCATGGTGGCTCACACCTGAAATCCTAGCACTCTGGGAGGCTGAGGAGGATTGCTTGAGCTCAGGAGTTAGAGACTAGCCTGTGCAAGAGTGAGATCCCTGTCTCTACCAAAAAGAAAGGGAGGGGGGGGGAAGCCCAGCCAGGCTTTGTGGCGCATTCCTGTAGTCCCAGCTACCTGGGAGGCTGAGGCAGAAGGATCCCTGGAGCCTAGGAGTTGGAGGTTGCAGTGAGCCACAGTGAGACTCTGTCTCAACAAAGACAAACAAGGCAACTGAACACCCCTCTTCACAACCCTCGACCCCTTCATATTAAAAAATAAAATAAAAAATACTGTGCCTTTTCTATGTTCAGGTATGTTTAGATATGCAGATACTTACCATTGTGTTACAGTTGCCTACACTATTCAGTATAGTAACATGCCATACAGGTTTGTAGACTAGGAGCAATAGCTCTACCATACAGCCTAGGTGTGTAATAGGCTATATTATATACTCTCTAGATCTGTGTAAGTACACTCTGTGATATTCCCACAACAAAATCGCCTAACAAGGCGATTAGCTCAGAGGTTATTAAGTGACACATGACTGCATTTCCATTTAGCTCTAGAACCATGGATGCCACATAACCTTCAAATCTTATTAGTGGCCTATGTGTCTCAGAAAAACATAAGTAAATAAATACAATGAATATTCAGTGTACCTTATATTTTTAGTATCCTCTGTAATATTCAAAATACTGACATCAAGTGTTTTAAAAATCACTCTTCAAGAAAAAAAAAATCACTCTTCAAAATCTAAAATTACCTTTCTAATATATTCACTTAACCAGGCATAAGATAGCATTCAAAATGGAACAATATTCAAAATGCATTTTCATATACCAAGTAAGGGGAATCTCTCTTACTTACCACAGTTTCTTAATGACAGAGTTTTCTTAATATTGCCAATCTTTTCATTAACATGAGAGCATAACTGTTCCAGATCTGAGGCCATCCTTTCAGCCTCTGAAGAAGAAAATATAAATACATTAAAAAAAAAAAAGCCAGACAAATTTCTGTTTACTTTCAAAACCCAAGAATGGTAAATATTGAGTAAATCACATCTCCTTGAAGGAAAAGTACAAAAACTCGAGAGCAATTTCTTTCAATTGTACAAAATTCAGTTTCTAAACAAAGTACAGTTCTGACTTATCTCGGAACCTTCGGCGGCAGTCAATGGATTCCAAACCAGCGTACAGGGATAAACCCAGGGCATTTCCTTAAGGATTTAGGAGGACAAATGCACTATATATAAAGACAACGTTGGTATTTTCTTTAAAAAAGCAGAATACACACGCATTTCAAACAAACACCATAATTTCAAAGAAAAGGGCCAGGTGACCATTTTTCCTACGCCGTGGAGGACTGGGGCTGTACAGTTTGGGGTCGGTAAGAGGCAGAGGGGAGAGAACTCAGTTGCCATTCACTGAGCGTGAGAAGGGGCGGGTCTAAAGCGGCCACCGCAGCAAAGCAGAGCGGAAAATGTCAAGCCCTGTCCTCCTCCGCCCCGCGGCCCCCAGCGCCCCAAGCAACGCCTCAGGCTGCTTCCGAAGACCGGATGGGTCCCCAACACCCAGACTCCAACCTCAAGCCGGCCCAGGAGTACACGGCCCACTCACAGCTGGATTGCAAGCTGCAAACAACCAACTCTCCGCCGGAAGCCCGTGATCGCGAGACTAGACTCCAAGGAAGAAATTCAAACGGCCCGCCGGATCCCGGCTTTGCGCAGGCGCACATCCGCACTCCCGAGGCACTGGCTCCCTGCTGAGCGCGATTTCGCGTCATCCGGGGCACAGGTGGGCGGGGCCGAGGGCGAGGCCAGGCCTCGGGTGGGGTGAAGGCGGGGCGGAGGAAAGGCGGGACGGGGCCGGGGGCGGGGCCAGGCGAGGGGGTGGGGTGAAGGCGGGGCAGAGGAAAGGCGGGACGGGGCCGAGGGCGGGGCCAGGCCGGGTGGGGTGAAGGCGGGGCGGAGGAAAGGCGGGACGGGGCCGAGGGCGGGGCCAGGCCGGGGTGGGGTGAAGGCGGGGCGGAGGAAAGGCGGGACGGGGCCGAGGGCGGGGCCAGGCCAGGCGGTGGGGTGAATGCGGGGCGGAGGAAAGGCGGGACGGGGCCGAGGGCGGGGCCAGGCCGGGGTGGGGTGAAGGCGGGGCGGAGGAAAGGCGGGACGGGACCGAGGGCGGGGCCAGGCGAGGAGGTGGGGTGAAGGCGGGGCGGAGGAAAGGCGGGACGGGGCCGAGGGCGGGGCCAGGCGAGGGGGTAGGGTGAAGGCGGGGCGGAGGAAAGGCGGGACGGGACCGAGGGCGGGGCCAGGCGAGGAGGTGGGGTGAAGGCGGGGCGGAGGAAAGGCGGGACGGGGCCGAGGGCGGGGCCAGGCGAGGGGGTAGGGTGAAGGCGGGGCGGAGGAAAGGCGGGACGGGGCCGAGGGCGGGGCCAGGCCGGCGGGCAAAGGCCGGGCGGGGGCGGCTTCCCAGCGGAAGGCTGCAAGGGCGGTGCGGCTCCTACCCCAGGCGGTCTCGGTTGCCCGCAGACCAGCCAAGCGCTGGGCGAGCTAAAACAATGGTTCTCAAAATGTTGCAGGTTAGCGTCACTAGGGGCAGCCTTTACAGATCTGAAAGCCGAGGACGTACCCTAAATCAGTGAAATCGACACCCGAGAGGTGAGGCCCAAACCTTAGTCCTTTTTAAAATGTTACCGAAAGGTCAGTACTTGTCCACGAGACCCAATCAATGAGAACGAAGAACGAGGACAAGTGGTTTGAGCAAAAAGGAAAGAGTTATTAGTTTGCCAGCAAATGAGGGAGGGCGGGAGATGGGTGTCTCAAAGACCATCGTCCTGACTTGAAGCAGAAACAGGGCTTTTTAAAGGGCAGGGAATCAGGATTGGGCTGGGGTCTACCCAACCGTGTCACATGTTGCAGCTTTGGGCTATTGTTGCTTAACTATAATCAGTGGTTTCTGGTTTCAGTCTTGGGTTTTGTAAGCCTTATTATCTCCAGTGACGACTATCTTGTGATCTTGTGACCCTTGTCCCAACAGTTCTGTTGAGCTATCTCCTGTGGTTTAAGATAATAGAAAACAAACATCAAAGAACATTTTTCTGCCCTTTTGATCACTGGTCTCAGGAAGAAATGCAAATTTTAATTCCCAAACGGGGGTGGGGAGGAGTTTAAAGAGAGAACTTGTGGAACAATTCAGTGCCCTTTTTCAGACCTTTACCCCTGTTACAAAAACATCCCATATAATTCCCCAAAGCAGCCAAGTTTGTAAACAAAAAGATAGGGACTCTTGTCTTCCTGGGGCTTACAGTCTCTGTATGGGCAAATATAAACTTAAAAGAAGAAAAACAAAAGTTTAATTCTCCCTGTTGAAAAAAAAAGGGGAAAAGCATCCCAGGGCTGGAGTGGTAGCTCCACTAAGTTCCTTCCATCTTTTGGCTCCACTATCCATAGTGGCCTTAAGATTGCCAGTCTCTGTCATCAGATCTTTGTCTTAGCAGCAGAAAAGAGAAAGAGGCAAGAGTAATAGATTTACCTATCAGCTGAACTAGCACCTTTAAAACTTTCTTCCTGGAAGTCACACCCAGTGGTTTCTACCTGCTTTACACTGGTCACTCCCAATCAATCTCCAACAGAGACCAAAAAAATTCCTTTTTAAAAAATTTAATCTGGACAGTTACGTTGCATCCTCAAGACTATAGGAGTTCTATTTGTAAGTACAGATCCTGAGTAGGTGAAGGAGTTCAGAACATGCCACCTCAAAATATGCCATTCTAGCACATTGATTCTTTTGAGTTAAAGGTACTTAAAAAACAGTAGATACAAGAAGGATACACTAGCCTTCCTTTTTCTTCCTGAAAGCAGGATATGAAAATCCCATATGAAAGGTGTCCTCACTATACCAAGAGGACATATCACTAGAGATGGAAAGTGGAGGCTGAGAGAAATCGTTACAGAATCTTATTGAACTAACCTTTATATTCCTAGTCACTTCTCCATAATTAACTGCCCTAATCTAAGCCCATTTGTCTTGTCATAGTTTCACAATTTACTATTCTGTGTCCAATTCAGTTTGTAAGCATCCAGCTCTAACTGCTTCTTTGGGTCTTCATTTTTCTTGTGTGGATTATCATGTATATGTGAAAGAGTTATTAATATTTGTATGCTTTTCTCTTGTTAATCTGTATTATGTCAGTCCTAACCAGATATCCTAGGAGGGAGGAAGAAAATTTTAGCACCCATACATAGGCACAGAGATGCCTTGGGTATTTAGACTTATTACTTTTTAAAAATTTTTATTAGGATTCTGGGAAGATGGCAAAGTAGGAGGAACCAGAATCTGTCTCCCGACCTAGACAACAATTGTACTGGCAGAAACTGTTTGATGTAATGATTTTGGAATTCTGGAGTCTATTAAAAGCTTGAAACTTTCAGGAGAAGGCTTGGAGGGTAAACTGTGGTTAATTTCCATCAGTTCAGCCCTTAGTACAGTAGCAGCTACCCATTCTCCACCCCAGCGCCATGACAGGCAGCTGTGCATGTGTTTTGGGAATAATGTGCATACAACCTGTGGGAGCCAGAGTGGGCACAAAGGACTCTGTCCTCCAAATATGTGAGATCTGGTCTCTGATCACGGATTGCTGCTACTGATCACAGAGGGGCAGACAAAAAGACTGGCTGCCATTGTTGTTGTACCTCTCCTCATTGCGGACTTGTAGACAGCTAGCTTCTCATTGTGTCTTCATGTGGTGGTGATAGTGGGGAGGGGTAAGAAGAGAGAGAGAGGGAGAGAGATCTTCCTCTTCTTATAAGTCCACCCATCCTATAAGATTAGGGCTCCACCCTTAAGACTTTATTAATCTTAATTACCTCCTAAAAGCTGTATCTCCAAATTCAGTCCCATTGAGTTTGAGTGTTAAGGCTTCAACATATGAATTTTGGGAAAACACAATTCAGTCTATAGCCTATATGTAATTTATTTTACTATGAAAGGCTAAACTTTTATGTCTCTAGCTGCTACAGAGTAGCATTTCAATGTGACAGAATGTGTTTAGAGAATAAGAGGATGACATAAGAGGGCCAGCTGCCTGCTGAGGGGAAGGGGCAAAGAAATACATGACAAAACTTACTTAACAATTTTCCAATAATAGTAAGAAAATCTGCGCTCTGCCTAGCTCACATATTCTAGGGGGTGGTTGCTACAGAAAGGGATATGGGTAACAATGTATGAACAACCCCCCAAACCCTGACCGGCTATGGGTGAACTGATCTCGGGAGAGACTCAGACCTAACTGAAAATTAGAGCATTGCTTTGTATTTAAAGAAAAGGAAAAAGAGATGTATTAATAGAGCAGCATTGTAGCACAGAATTTCTCCCACTTTTTATAACCAGAGATTGTATTTTAGCACCTTTTGCCACATACTTAATTCACACAAAGGAAAAGAGTAAACACACTGTATTATTCAAGGTCCTGGCAGGAAAGAGATGGAAAACTCAAATGGGATCACTGGAGGAGAATTGAATAAAAAGAACTACTTAAAATGTGTGGGCAGTATATGGAAGGTAACAAGTGATGGTGCAGTTCCCTGAGAACAGTTATTACCTCTAAGCATAAAGACTAAAGGTCATGCAGGGGGCTGGCACAGCTGCACAGAAGAGGTCACCGCACTGGGTAGGGACTCCGTCATTGGTATAGGTTCTGAGCACACCTATTGGGAGAATAAATAGCTGCCTCCATTCTCCTCCCTGATCCTATGGATCTTTCCCTGATAACCCCCACCCCTGTTGGCTGAACCTAACCTGAAGCCAAAAGGCAAAGGGAACCCTTAAAACAGTCCATATAGGTCAGAACCCGCCCCCAACTGAGTCGAGGGCTAGATGGAAATCAGGGAAGTGCACCTCGAGGGAGCAAATGAAAGACAGCACAAGCACTTGGATTATGGCATTCACATGCTGGCATACTTTGTGAACGTCATAAAATGATTCTCAAAACAGCCATCAATACTTGGTATATACGTATTTGAAATCAAGCACTATAATATGTTACTTAACTACATCTTTCATTTGATAGACATTTTTCCCAAAGCATTTGTGTTAGAGGATTCTTTCTGTAGTTTCAATATATTTAAATAAAGCATACACTGTCTTAGCTCAGGCTGCTATAACAAAATACCGGAGAGTATCCACTTTAAAGGATATTGCTATATTGGTATTTGCAAAGTGGGCAGTTGTCCAATTTTTGAGGTAGAGAAGAGTAAGGCTTGCCAAATTTTCCAGAATCAATTAATTGTGAAAGCAGCTGCTAATAAGATCTCATAATGGAGTACAGGAAAGACAGAACCTTTTCTATGTCATTTACATCAATGTTTTCGTTTTGATGAATATGTTTTAATCTCCTGGGCCAAGGTATTTTTCTTGCTTACCTTCTGAAAGGTTTTTTCCTTAAGATAAAATTATTATAGCGATAAAAAAGGAAAACACAGAATTTCATTTAATTGACTGCCATTATGATGTCCAACTCTATAAAATGAGGCACTTTCTGTTTTGGAAGAACCTGTCTGTGGATACAACCAATCATACTGACGTACACATTCTGTATAGTAGATATATTTATAAATATTGTGCATAAACCTTATATAAGGCATACATTAATAATTCATGTACTTCAAAGATGCTTATAATAAATTGCAAAATTTTTGACCTTTTCATCAAAGATTT
This sequence comes from Microcebus murinus, assembly GCF_040939455.1. Classification (NCBI taxonomy): domain Eukaryota; kingdom Metazoa; phylum Chordata; class Mammalia; order Primates; family Cheirogaleidae; genus Microcebus; species Microcebus murinus. Next base: position 22,323,157 of record NC_134120.1, read on the forward strand.
ATTATGCATCATTACAGCACCTGAAACCTCCAGATAAACTTCCTAGATAATCTATAAAATGATCAAATTACAATAGGAATCTTTCATATGACACATTGCAATACTGTTGTAGCAGAGAGGACAAACCCAAGCACGGTTGATTTACATCAAACAGATGCTATTGGTGTATGAGAGAAGCTGAGGCCTCCCAGGAGGAGTCTGAGCTATAGACAAGCCCCCCCAGAACCTGGCTGTGCTCACAGGGAGCAGGCCATGTGTCCCTGCCATGATGGTGGGTGGAGCAGAAATCTCAGTCCCCCCCTGCCCAAGGTTACGGGCATATGTGGCTGAGTGGCTTGGCTCTCCCTCACCAGACCCTGATGAAGCTGTAAGGGACCTTCCCTGGCACAGATTGTCACCTCTGTCTTTTCCCTTGTACCCAACACGGGATATACTCAATGTTGCCAAACCATGTGCTTCACTTCAGTGCTGGGCCTAGTGTTATCTGTTCACTTCCCCTCCCCGCTGCTCACAGTGCATTTCCTATTTGCCCTCCTGACTGTTGTCTGGATCCTGACCTCCCCCCCTCCACTTCACTGGTCCAGCCCAGCTCCAGTCCTGCCTCTTCCGCTCCAGCCTGACTCACTGCCACCCAGGGCAGCTTTGGAATTGACAACAGCATCGTTTTTGTATCAGTCCACTCACACTTGTTCTTGTTTCCAAAAGTGGAATCAGAGTTGTGATTCAGCTGTCAAGAGGGCAGCCGCACCAGGAGGCCAGGTCACAGTGGTCAGGAGTGAGCTCAGGCGTAATGGCAGCTCTCAGCCGCCCTTTCTGAAATGGCACGGAAGCCCAGGCCCCTTCAATGAGGCCCAAGTTCCCCCCTTGCCCTGGCCCCACCTGCCTCATCAGCTTCTTCTCTCAGCACCTCTTCCTTGGAAGTATATCTCACAGCAGCAGCTGCTCCTGTGTCCGTGTGTGACCCCCTCCCTCCCGCCAAGACAGCTCATCCATGTTGTCCAACACCTCCAAGTCCTTGTTCATGATAGTCTTCTGTCTACACCTCTTGATCCCTCCTTCTTGGGTTAGGTTTCCCTGCAAATTTTCTTCGGATTTGGGGTGGGCTTCAGGCTCAGAAGTTTTAGAAACTCCTAGGATTTTAATGTACAACAAAGTTGAAAACCATCAAGGGAGAAGAAAAGGAAGACAGGGAGAAAGGAAGGGGTGGGGATTTCCAGCTACCTGCCTGAGGCTGATGGGTCCTTATACTGAAATATCGCATCAAGGGGGTCTAGGAGTTGAATTGTGCCCCCGCCATTCGCCCAATTCCCAATCCACAGTACCTCAGAATGTGGCCTTATTTGGAGATAGGGACTTGACTGAGATAGTCAGGTCAAAGTGAGGCCGTTAGGTGGGTCCTCATCCAATATGACTGTGGTGTGTATAAAAAGGAAATCTGGACACGAAGCCAGGCACAGAGGGAAGACGCAGTGAAGAGACACAGGGAGAAGACGCCATCTGCAGGCCAGGGTGAGAGGCCCTAACAGCCCTCAGAAGGAACAAACCCTGCTGCCACCTTGATTTCAGACTTCTAGCCTCCAGAACTGCAAGACAATAAATTCCTGTTGTTTAGTCCCCTCACTTTGTGGTACTTTGCCATGACAACCCGAGCAAACCAATACAGAGGGTACCAGTAAGAAAATGCTACACCACTGCCGAATTCGCTTGTGTAACTGATTAGCTACCACTAAGACTGGGCTGTTCCTGGGGATGGGTTGAACTTGTCTGGGCATTGAGGAGATATTGTTTGAAAAGGCCACGAGGAGCTCTAAAGGAAGGGTTTTTGTGGTCACTACATTCTGTTTAAGAAAGTAGTGAGAATGTTCTCTTAGTCTTTACGTGGTCCCTTAAGAGTTAAGTGTTGAGTGGAGAACTGTGTTCTGTGATGATGACAAAGGATGACATAGCACCATAAAACAGAATACCTGACCTCTGCGTGGCATCAATAGGCTCCAACCAAATCAAAATTGACTTAGAACACTGATAAAACACATTTTTTGCTTTTTGTGATGTTGGCTGGAAGGCTCACTTGCCACATGGCCACCAGAGGGCAGTGCAGCGCCATTCTTCTGGAGGCCACCGGCAGAACGACATTCAAGTCGGGACCATGTGGCGGCAGATAGCAAGTCCACGTGCTCTAAAAGTTTATAAAGCTGAACTTTACTTTCTTATTTCTTGAGCATTCTATTTTTCTGATAATAAAAGTAGCATATGTTTATTTTTTGTTATTTGCATTTTCGTTTTTTTGTTTAATCTCAAGTGTTCTGGGCATGTTTTGTTTTTGTTTTTTTTTTTTTGAGACAGAGTCTCACTTTGTTGCCCAGGCTAGAGTGAGTGCCATGGCGTCAGCCTAGCTCACAGCAACCTCAAACTCCTGGGCTCAAGCAATCCTGCTGCCTCAGCCTCCAACTCCTGGGTTCAAGTGATCCTCCTGCCTCAGCCTTCCAAGTAGCTGGGACTACAGGCATGCGCCACCACGCCCAGCTAATGTTTTGTATATATATTTTTTTAGTTGGTCAATTAATTTCTTTCTATTTTTAGTAGAGATAAGGTCTCACTCAGGCTGGTTTCAAACTCCCGACCTCGAGCAATCCGCCCGCCTCGGCCTCCCAGAGTGCTAGGATTACAGGCGTGAGCCACCTCGCCCCACTGTGTATGTTTTTAACTGAAAGTTTTAACAGCACAGAAAATTATAAAGAATAAAATGGGCCAGGCACAGTGGCTCATGCCTGTAATCCTAGCACTCTGGGAGGCTGAGGAGGGCGGATTGCTTAAGGTCAGGAGTTCGAAACCAGCCTGAGCAAGAGCCAGACCCTGTCTCTACTATAAATAGAAAGAAATTAATTGCCCAACTAATATATATAGAAAAAATTTAGCCGGGCATGGTGGCCCATGCCTGTAGTCCCAGCTACTCAGGAGGCTGAGGCAGCAGGATTGCTTGAGCCCAGGAGTTTGAGGTTGCTGTGAGCTAGGCTGATGCCACGGTGGCACTCACTCTAGCTTGGACCACAAAGTGAGACTCTGTCTCAAGAATAAAACAAAAAACTCACTATTCTACCCCTCAGAAACAAACCTGGTGTAGCCATCCTGCTCTGGTGGACAAAATGTTAATGTGTAGACCATTTCAGCATTCTCTGCCAACACCACCTGCTCAGGATCTGCCCCCTCACCTGCTCAGTGACACCCCTCCTGCCATTGTCTCTCTGACTTCCTCAATCTGTCTAATATTGCCCATTCTTTCTTCTTAACACTCGCTGCTTTTTCAAATCACTTGTCACTGACTCCACCGCTAGCCTGTGAGCACCATGCTCACAAAGGACTTGCCCTGTCAATCCCAGTGAGTCAGCCCTTCAACGGTGACTGGAATAGAATGGGCCCTCCCTGTCTCTCACGAACATTTGGGTGTATTTGAGCCATTTTGTATTCATACATAAAATAAAACATGCTGCTTTCTCATTTCATAGTTTTTCACCTAAACATTGCTCTGGGTTATTAAAGCCAGTTTGAAATCATCCCTTTTCCTCTCTATGTCAAATGCAATCTGACTTAGATTATTTTTTCTATTACAAATATTGTGTTGTGTCTATGCTAAACGTTTTGACTATAATTTTGATTATTTCGTTAGGATGGCTTCTAGGCTCAAATCACTAGGAAGATGAGAATAGATTTGCTTAAGGCCCTTGAGTGACTATGAAGTTGCAACACAGAACAGTATCTTTGTTCTTTAATGACATGGTTTACTCACCTCTTGGCAGCAGGATAAAAGTTTTCAGTTTTCCCTCACCAAAAAGAGTTAAGGAACACAAATGGCTGAGTTTTACCCAAACCCAACTCTAATCTCACCTGCAAACCAACACTAGTCCAAATCCACAATCCCTCTTTTTAAAATATATATTGGTTATTTTTGGAAATTTGTTACCAGTGGGGGTGAAAGGATAAGTTCACCATTCACCATGCTCACTGTGAATACCAGATCTTTGTTACAGACACAACAACAGGTACCAAACTATGTAAAGCCAATATTTCCAACGCCTGTCATTTTTTAATATACATAAAACACTGACATCTGAAGAGACATCACAGAGAAATTAAACTTTCATTAAACAAACAAAATATATGCCACTTTGGTGGTCAGACATAGGAGGTTTACTTATTTTTTATTAAATTTTAAATTTCTATTTCTAAATTAAGACACAGCAAAATTGACCTTTCGCAGGTTTATAGTTCTATGAGTTATAACGTGTACAGATTTGTAAAAATGTCATCGCATTAGATCCAGAAGAGTTCCATCACCCCAAAACAACTCCTTTATGTTGCCCCTAATGGCTAATGATGTTAAGTATCTTTCCATGAGCGTATTGATGAAATGTCTCTTCAAACATGTTGCCTATTTTTAAGATTGGGTTGTTTTGTTTTCTTACTATTCAGTTTTGAGCATTTTCTATATGTTCTAGATAGATGTCTTTTGTTGCATATGTGTTTTCAAATATAGCTTCCCAGGCTTTAGCTTGTTTTTTTTATGCTCTTAAAAGTGTCATTCACAGGGCAAAGTTTTTAAATTTGATGAAGTCCAATTCATCAATTTTTTTCTTCAGTGGGTCATACTTGTGGTGTCATGTCTAAAGAACTCTTTGCTTAATTCCTGGTCATGATGATTTTTTGTATTTTTTTCACATAGAAGTTTTATTGTTTCATGTTTTACATTTAGATGTATGATTCACCTTGAATATGTTTTTATATAAGGTGAGAGGTTTGGGTGAAGGTTCGCTTTTTTGCATGTGGATATCCAATTGTTCCAACATCATTTGTTGAAAAATACTTTCCTTCTTCCATTGAATTGTTGTTGTATCTCTGCAAAAACTCAATTAGCCATATTTGGATGGGTCTATCTCTGGAATTTCTATTCTGTTCTATTGATCTATCTGTATATCCCTTCATTAACACCATACTGTTTTGTTTACTATGTTTTTATGCCTTAAAATCAAGTCATGTGAATCTGCCAAATTTCTTCCTCTTCTTTTTAAAATTGGTTAGGCTATTCTAGTTTCTTTGTCTCCACATAAATGTTTAAATCAGCTTGTGTGTGTGTGTGTGTGTGTGTGTGTGTGTGTGTGTGTGTGCGTGTACCAAAAATCCTGCTAATATTTTGACTGGAATTGCTTTGCATCTGCAGCTCAACTTGGGAATAATTGACATCTTCAATATATTGTGTTATCCAATCTGTGTACATGTTCTGTCTCTTCATTTACTTAGATCTTGTCTGACTTCCCTCATTAGCATTTTGGAAATTTCAGCAAACAGATTCAGCACATATTTTGTTAGATTTATACCTACATATTTCTTTTTTGAAGATTATAAATGGCATTATTTTAAAATTTTTGGTTTCAACTTGATATGCTGTCTATAGAAACATATAATTAGAGTGCTGATCCTTTATCTTGTTAATGATCCTTTATCATTGTTAAACTACTAAGTTCTAACAGCGTTTTTTGTTAAGATTCACTGGGATTTTCTACATAGAAAATCATGTTGTTTGAGGCTATAGAGACAGTATTATTTCTTCCTTTTCAATCTTGTATGCCTTTTACTTCTTTTTCTTGCCTCATTTCACTGGCTAAAACACAAGCATGCTGCTGACTAGGGGCGGTGAGAGCAGATATTGAGCACCTGACACCTGTTGTCTATCCCCAGGAGCAGCGGTACCAGGATATCAACCCACTGCATGGTTTGTGGGTGTTGGGGTCGCCAAGAAAGATGTGACTCACACAGAAAGGCACTGGACGGAACAATGCTTTACTCACACAGAGAAGACAGAGAATAAGATCAGCTTCAATAGTAAGTACATGTCAGTCCCCCAAGGCCAGCGTGTCTTGTCCCGCAGCCAGTGCAGAGAGCTGGTCTGCACGCACTCCTCTTGTGCTGCAGGCAAAGGACCCCATTCCCTCCCCTCCAGGAACAGATAGGGCAGTGGGGTTAGCAAGGTGCCACTTGATGCATATACTTTGGCAGGATGAAGAAGTACACATCAAACTTGGAATGGAAAAAGATACTCCCAAACAGAGATGTGCCCAGAACAGTTTGCGAGGGCTCTTTATCTCTCTGCAAGGAAATGCTCCAGTGCAAAGGGCAGGAAGCTGTGCATGACTGCCTTTCCCAGCAGCAAGCATCCTTTCATTGTCGTCAGTCTTAAAGAGAAAGCGTTCAGTCTTTCGCTATTTAAGCATGATGTTAACTATAGATATTTTTATGGATGTATTTTATCATGTTAAAAAGTTGATCTTGAACTTGTATCTTGAAACTCTGGATGAATTTGTTTATTCATTCAAGTAGTTTATTTTTGCAGATTCTTTTGGATTTTCTATATATGAGATCATGTCATTCAAGTCTAGAGAGCTTTACTTCTTCTTTTCCAATTTGGATGCCCTTTCTTTCTCTTCTCTAATTCTCAGTCTAGAATTCCCAATAAAATGTTGAATAGCAGCCATTCTTGTCACGGTCCTGATCTCAGGGGAAAAGCATCCAGTCCTGCACCACTGAGAGTTATGATTTCAACACATGAATTTTGGGAGGACACAAACATTTTGTCCACCATAGTCATGGAGTACACTGGCATTTAATCCTTTCACTGTGCTGTTATTCATGGATTCAGTTTGCTAGCATTTATTTATTTATTTGAGACAGAGTCTCGCTGTGTTGCCTGGGCTAAAATGCTGTGACATCAGCCTAGCTCTCAGCAACCTCAAACTCCAGGGCTCAGGCAATCCTCCTGCCTCAGCCTCCCAAGTAGCTGGGACTACAGGCATGTGCCACCATGTCCGGCTAATTTTTTTCTATATAGTTTTAGTTGTCCAGCTAATTTGTTTCTATTTTTAGTAGAGACAGGGTCTCACTCTTGCTCAGGCTGGTCTCAAACTCCTGACCTTGAGCCATCCTTCCACCTTGGCCTCCCAGAGTGCTAGGATTACAGGTGTGAACCACTGTGCCCACCCAGTTTGCTAGCATTTTGCTGAGGATTTTTGACATCTATAAATGACATTGTTATTAATTTTCTTTTCTTCTAATGTCTTTGTCTGCTTTGTTATTAGAACTGCTGGCCCCATAAAATGAGTTAGGAAATGTTCCCTCTTCTTATACTTTTTGGAAGCGTTTGAGAAGAATTAGTCTTAATTATTCTGTAAAGTTTGGTAAAACTCACCAATGAAACCATCTGGTTCTTAACTTTTCTTTGTTGGATTTTTTTTTTAATTTTTAAATTGAGAAATGTATTTTTTGTTGTTGGTGATGGTAAAATATACACAACATAAAAGTTATCCTCTTAATCATTTTTATGTGTACACTTTAGTGGCATTAAGTATGTTGACATTGTTCTGCAAACGTTACCACCAGCCATCTTCAGAACTTTTTCATTTTTACAAATTGAAAACTCTGCACCCATTAAGAAGTAACTCCCCAATCCTCCCTCCCTGCCCCACCCCGTCTCTGGCAGGTACTTGGGAGATTTTTGGTTATTCATTCAATCTCTTTACTTGTTATAGGTCTGCTCAGATATTTTCTATGTCTTCTTGAGTTAGTTTTGACAATTTTTGTGGTCTAAAAATTTGTCCATTTTATCTAGGTTGTCTAATTTGTTGGTATACAATTGTCCATAGAATTCTCTTAACAAAACATTTTATTTCTGTAAATTAAAAGTAAGGTCCTTACTTTTATTTCTGTTTTAGTTATTTGCATCTTCTCTCTTCCCACCGTTCCCTATTTTTCAGTCAGTCTAACTAAAAGTTTGTCAATTCTCTTGATCTTTTCTAAGATCCAAGTTTTGTTTTTGTTAATTTTCTATTATTTTTCCATTCTCTATGTCATTTGTCTCCACTCTTTATAACTCTTTATGATGTCTTTTCTTCTGCTAGCTTTGGGTTTACTTTGCTTTGTTTTTTCTAGTTCCTTAAAGTCTAAGTTACTGAATTTGACATCTGTCTCTTTTTTTAATGTAGTCCTTTATAGTCATACATTTCCCTCTGAGAACAGCATGCCATACATTTTAGTATGTTGTGTTTTCATTTTTCATTTGTCCCCAAATATTTTCTAATTCCACTGTGACTTCTTGACCCATTGGTTTATTTTTAAAAGTGCTCCTCTAAAGAGGTGAGTGTACTCTGGTATAAGGAGATTTGACGGATAAGTAAATATAAGGAAAGCCTGTTCACCACCTACCCTACGTCAAGAAATATTCTCCACTACCCAGCTTTAATATGTAAATTATGTCTCTGGAAAAAATCATCACTTAGGATCTTGAAGCCCCTTCAGTCTCCAAGATACCCAGGAGGGCCATCCCCTTGCATGGGGGTGTGCGTGTCCCCAGAGGGACACAGGCTGGGAGGCAGGACATCTAGGCTCTGAGGGGGCCATTAACCACCTTTGTGGTCTGAAATTTGTTCTGCTCCTCTTGAACTGTGATTCGTGGAATGTGATGAAGCTGTGGGCGTCGCTCAAGCGTGTCTCTCAGCCTTGTACAACTGCTTTTTATCACCAGTTCACCCCTGGGAGCTGCCTGGCAAACTGGCCCTGCAGACCTGGAAACTGGAGGGATTGTGGTTTGGGGGGAAACCAAGGGAATGCCGCCCCCAGCAGAATGTCGACAAGACCTGCACAGCGCCAAAGACACAACATAAACGGTTGGTATAAGCACCCGAATCCCTTTGTTTCTGCCTAGCCAGTATAATAGTCCAGAAAACTTCCTCTGCATTTAAGCAATTACAAAGATATGCATTTTAGTCCCTACCGTGTGTACAGCACTGTTGAAGACTCAGGTAGTCAAAATTATTTCTATGCAGTGTACCATTCAGGAAATACTCAGGGATCTTAAAATCTAATTCAGAAAACAACTGGCTCTTGCATGAAACCATTATAGACTAACACAACGTATATTGTCTCTGGGTCCTACGACCTTAAAGTCCGAAGCCGGTAAATAATCTGGAATGTGCAGACTGTAAGCTTCAAGGCATTATTTACATATAGACTTTATAAGAAACAAAACCAGATTTCTTTTCACTGGATTCTGTATTCAATCTTAGAGATCATTTTCCAACTCAGAGATTGGAATCCGAGCTCCAGAAATTCAGTTAAGAAATATGACTCCAACAATGCTATCAACTTGACCTATAGTTCAAGTTATATGTCATTATATCATATATATTGTATACCATTATATATATGTGCTATCTATAGAACATCCCAACAAACGACAGAATACACATGCTTTTCAAGTACATATCGAACACTGCCATAAAACACACCTTAACAAATTTTTAAAAATAAAAACCAAGTAAAATATTTTCTTTGTGCATAGAAGAATTAAACTAAAAATAATAACAGATGTCTTAGAAATTACATTATGTTTGAGATTTCAACAACATACTTCTAAATAACCTCTGAGTCAAAGCAGAATTAGATGTCAATTTGGCAAATATTTTGAGCTAAATGAAAATGGAAAAAAAATTTCAAAGTTTGTGGGATGCAGCTAAAGCAGTATTTGGAGAGAAATTTATAGCATTAAATGCTTCATTAGAAAAGATGAAAGGTTTCAAAATTAATGATAAACTACCTTAATAAATATGAAAAAAGAGATCAAATTAAATATAAAACAAGCAGAAGGAAATGAATAATAAAGAGGAGAAATCAACAAAATTGAAAATATAAATATAATAGAGAAAAATAAATAAAAATTAAAGCCAATTATTTTAAAATATCAATCAGCCTCTAGCCATAGTGACAAAGAAAAGAGAAAACATAAATTACCAATATCAGGGTCACTACAGATCCCGAGGAACTAAAAGGATATTGTAAGAATATTACAAATAATTATAATGCCTATAAATTAGACAACATAGATGAATTAGACAAATTCCTTAAAAGGCAGAACCTACCAAACTTTATTCAAGGAAAAACTAGATAACCTGAATAGTACTGTATCTGTTAAGAAAATTAAATTTATAGTTTAAATCCTTCACCTAATTGGCTTCACTGGCAAATTCTATAAAACCTTTAAAAAAAGAAATAACGCCAATTCTACATAAACTCTTCCAAAAAAATAGAAGGGAAAAGAACTCTGCATAACTCATTTTATGAGATCAGTATTACCCTAATACCAAAACCAGAAAAAGAAATTACAAGTAAAGAAAATTAATATGTCTAACGAATGTAGCTGCAAAAATCCTAAATGAAATATTACCAAATCAAATCCAGGAGTATATAAAAAATTTTTTTACATAATAATCAACTGAGATTTAATCTAGGAATGTAAAGCTGGATCAATATTTGAAAATGCATTTATATAATTCACCATGTTAATAGACTAAAGAAGAGAAAGTACATAATCATCTCAACAGATACAGAAAAGAACATTTGAAAAAAATCCCAATATCCTATTGTAACCAAAAGGGAGCATCCATAAACTGATAAAGGGCATCTATAGAAAAGCTATAGCTAACCGCATATTTGATGGTAAAAGACTAAATTCTTTTCCAAAAGGCCAGTAAACAGGTAGGGATGGACACTCTCATCATCTATATTAAACATTGTACTGGAAGTCTTAGCCAATACCATAAAGCAAGAAAAGAAATAAAATGATAAAAATTAAAATGAAGAAAGAAATAAAATTGTCTTAATTTTCAGATATGATTGTCTATGTAGAAAATTGCAAGAAAAAATTTTAAATCTAGAACTAATATTTAAGTTTAGCAAGGCTATAGAATGCAAGGTCCCAATACAAAAATCAGTTGAATTTCTGTTATATAAGCAATGAATATATGAAAATCAAAACTTTTCAATAAAAATATTTGCAATGACACCAAAACATGAAATTCTTATGCATGTGTATAACAATGTATGTGCTAGTTCTGTATGCTGAAAAAAAAAAAAAAACACTGAAGAAACAAAATCAAAGCAAACCTAAATAAATGGTGATATGTAACATGTTTATAGATTGAAAAACTCAACATTGTTAGGAGGTCAATTCTCCACAACCTAATATATCAACAGTAAAGTTGGAGGAGGCTCCTACTACCTGATTTCAAGTCTTCCTATAAATCTATAGTAATCAAGAGTGTGTGATTTTAGTGAAAATCAGATAGACCCATAGATCAGTAAATCAGAATAGAGAATCTAGAAATAGATCCACATGTATATCACAAAGATACAAACGTGGTTCAATAGAGAAAGAAGTTTCTTCAACAAATAGTCCTGGAGCCATTGGACATGCATAGCAAAATAATACAAAACAACCCCTACCTAGCACCTTATACAAAAATTAACCTGAATCACAGACCTACATATATACTATCAAACTTCAGAACAAAACATATCCTTAACACTTGAACTCCTATAATACACTAAAATAATAATAATAATAAAAGAACAAAACATATGAGAAAATCCTTGTGATCTTGGGGTAGGCAAAGGTTTCTTGGAAACTACACAAAAAGCACAATCCATAAAAGAAACAATTCATAGATTAGAAGTCACCAAAATTAAAAACTTGCTCTTTTAAAAAACAACACTAATAAGAGAATTAAGAGACAAGCCTCAGACTGGGGAAACATAATTGCAAAATACTTGTCTAACAAAGGTCTTGTATGTGTAGGGGGACCCACTCTGATGGCTTTGCAATGTATCCACATAGGCTACAAAGGCAGGGCTTAAACTGCAGCTGATCTAAGTTTTGGAAGAAAGCCTTGTGGCCCTCCCAGAGCACAACAGCATGGAAGGCTTGTGAGGAGCTACCACAAGGCCATTTTCAATTTGTCTATCTTTCCTGGGAGGCTGTCATGAGACAGTTTCTCATTTCTTCCCAGGTTCTACTTAGGTATAAGTCTTTCTGCCTAACCCTCCTTTTCAGGATACAGCTGTAGGCTATAAAATTACATAGTTGCATCATGGCACCCACTGCTCAGCAACAAGCAGTTCCAGTATATTGCGATTTCATATAGTCCCCTTTGTTTCAGTGTTGTCCTGTGGGACATAAAGAACATTGGGACCTGGCACCTTTGGCTACTCTTGCTTTCCCTATCAAATTAAATAATAAAACTACCTGAATCTAAAAAGGGCTTGCTGTTTCTTCACAGGCCAAATCTATCAGCCTTGACAGTATCCAAAATATATAAAGTTCTCTCAAAATTCAGTAACAGCCAGGCACAGTGGCTTTAATCCCAGCTACTTGAGAGGCTGAAGCAGGATTGCTTGAGGCCAGGAGCTCAAGAGTAACCTGAGCAACATAGTAAGACCCCTCCATCTCTAACAAAAACAAACAGACAAACAAAAAACCCAAACAAAACCCCAACCTCAATAAGAAAACAAACAGCTGAATTAAAACAAAAAAAGCCAAAAAACAGGAACAGAAGATATATGGGAGGCAAATAAACACATAAAAATATTGCTAGTCATTATTAATTAGGGAAATGAAAATTAAAACTACAATGAGATACCACTTCATACCCACTGGGATGACTATAATAAAAAAAAGAAAATAACAAGTATTGTGAGGATATAGAAAAATTAGAACCCTCTTATGTTACTGGTGGGGATGTGAAATGGTGCAGTCACTTTGAAAAACAACCTTGCAGTACATAAAACAATTAGGTATAGAGTCACCATATGATCTAGCCATTTTATTTCTAGATATATACTTAATAGTAAGAAATATGTGTCCATGTAAAAACTTGTACACAAATGTGCATAACATTATTCATAATCGCCAAAAAGTGAAAACAACCCAACCCAGATGCCCATCATGAATGAATGGATAAATAAAATGTGGTATATCCAAAAATGGAATATTGTTTGGCAATAAAAAGGAATAAAGTATTATACTAATACATACTGCCACATGAATGAACCTTGAAATTATGTGAAGAAGTCAGTCACAAAAGACTGCATATTATTATATGATTCCACTAATATGAATTGTCCAGTATAGAAATATATAGAAATAGAAAGCAGATTCATGATTGCCTAGGGCTGGAGGAGATGGGGAGAAATAAGTGGTGACTACTAATGGATACAGTGTTTCTTTTTTGGGTGATGAAAATGTTTTAAAATTGATTGTGGTGATGGTTACACAACTCTGTGAATATACTTCAAAACCATTGAATTGCTACTTTAAGTGGATACATTTTATGGTAGGTGAATTATATCTAAATAAAACTGTTCTTTTTTTAAAAAATGCAAGATAAATAAAATAAAATATATTACTGGTAGAACTGGCACAGCCACTTTGTCAAAGTGTGGCAGTTTTAAAAAGTTGAACAGATACTTATCATATGACCCTGCAATCCCACTTAGATATTTATTCAAGAAAAATGAAAATTCATGTTTGCACAAAAAATTATAAGCAAATACTTATAGCAGCTTTATTCATAACTACCACAAACTAGAAATAACTGAAATGCCATTCAGTAGATAAATGGATAAATAAAATATAGTATATCCATACAAAGAAATACACCTCCGCAATTAAAAAGAAAGAACTACTTATATTAATACATGCAATGTCGGTGAAATTCAAAAGCATTAATCCAAGTGAAAGGAGCCTATGTAAAAAAAATTCCTTTTATATGACATTTTGGAAAAAGCAAAATTATAGAAACAGAAAATAGATCTGTGGTTTCCAGGTGCTAAGATGTAGGGAGAGGTTAATGAAAAATGGGGCAGCACATGAGAATTATTGAGGGTGATAAGATTGTCTGTATCTTATCAATCTTATCTGGTGATAAGATTGACTGCAGTGGTGGTTACATGACTGTGAGCATTTGTTAAATGCATGGAACTATATGCTAAAAGGAGTAGATTTTATTTATGTCAGTTAAAAAAAATGAACTAAAAAATATGTTAAGTTCTAACTATGGGTACAGTGAATTCCTAATAATGTTATGTTGCCTCGGCATCTGTTTTGAATACAGGTTTAACTTTCTCATTCCAGAAGCAGGACTTAGTCACGCTTGACAGTTTCCAGCTTTCTACCTACCCCCAGTTTCTCAGTGCGGTCGATCCACATATCTGCCTTATGCAACTGCTTCCTGGTGACCACCTCCCTATGGGGCAGCTAGATACAACAGACTGACCCACCCCACTGACCCCCACACCCCTCATAGACTGCACAGATGTGCCACAGTGATCACTTCTCAGGCACAGCATGACTCCACCAACTCATGCCTTGGCCCACCAACTAGAACTCTCTGAAGGAAACCTGCTTGGGTAGCACCCTGAACCCCAGCAAAGGCCTGGGTTCATAGGTTCATGTCCCTCCAGCTCTCCACCTGCTGGCTGAGCATATTGGCCCTGTGACCTTCCCACTAGCCCTCAGTGGAACCTCTCTTCTCTCATGCTGTGAATAATAAACTGCTTCTGTTTTCTCGTGGGTTTTGTTGTTGCATCCTCTGTGTCTCACCGACTGGCACACTTGAACCTAACTTTTCTCCTGGCCAAGGCTCTCTGACAGAGTGGCTATCTTGGCAGGAATAAACTGGACATAGCTCAGACAAGAGCCATAAGGGTGTCTACCAGTATACACAAGTTTCCTGTTAGAGGGACATTTGGTCACAGGTCAGACACTTAGGCATTGGGCCATCTACCAGGATATAAAAAAGTATCACGTGAAAGACACACTGTGAACATCCATGACCAAATTCCTCGGACCTTCATTAAGTCAGGGCTAGGGATTTGGCCACTCTGCAGAAAGAGAGAACTCAGGACCCACCTAGAGAGAAATATTACACAACAATGGGATAGTGCTTGCATCCTTGTCAATTAAAGGCAGCAGCTTTAGAGACACAACAGGGATTTTCAGTGTTACTTTCAATGCGAGCACAGCTCATACACTGACGAGTAGGGAGGGTTGACAAGGGGCTAGGAAAGTGAAATGTGAGTCGGAGCCAAAGTGGGAAGGGTTTTTTGTCTGCCATCTGTGAAAGCTGTCAGTAAAGGAGAACCTGGGGCCTCTGTGGGACAAGACGTGGGCTTGTAGGCAGAGGTGCAGGGATACAGAGGCTGCTGGAGCTGTCACAGCATAGATAAGGAAGCTGACATTTTCAGAAATAACTAGCAACGATGGGAGAGTAAGCCTAAAGGATATCAACATGGGAAAGACTAAAGAATGTTTTAGAAGTCCAACTTACGAAGTACAGGAAAACAGACTAGAGGGGCCCTTTTTCCCTCCAAAAGGAAAAGATCAAATTTCAACTGTCCTCTCACCAGTAGCCATCTGCATCGTCCCTGTCGCCTGATTGAGGGACATACCTAAAGCCAATTTGCAAAGTGCTCTGTAGGCGCTCAGTAGGCGGTCAGTAACTAGATCTGCGGTGCCTTTTGCCACTACACACGCTGGTGGCTGTCAGGCTCAGCACCTGAGCTAACCTCTCCCCAGCTGCAATTCTTTTTTTTTTCTTTCTTTAATTAAAACTTTGAATCTTGGCTGGGCGTGGTGGCTCACGCCTGTAATCCTAGCACTTTGGGAGGCCGAGGCGGGCGGATTGCTCAAGGTCAGGAGTTCGAAACCAGCCTGAGTGAGACCCTGTCTCTACCAAAAATAGAAATAAATTAATTGATCAACTAAAAATATATATACAAAAATTAGCCGGGCATGGTGGCGCATGCCTGTAGTCCCAGCTACTCGGGAGGCTGAGGCAGGAGGATCGCTTGAGCCCAGGAGTTTGAGGTTGCTGTGAGCCAGGCTGACGCCACGGCACTCACTCTAGCCTGGGCAACAAAGTGAGACTCTGTCTCAAAAAAAAAAAAAAAAAAAAAAAAAACCTTTGAATCTTTATCTTGTCTGCATCTCTAGGCACAAACTAAGACTGGCCAGCTGGTCCCTGGGAGTGTTCCCGCCTGGTCCAAGAGGAACCGTGCCTTCTTTGCTGTGGTGTACTTGCCCCTGTCCTCTGCCACCCGCCCAGGTTCCCTGAGGTTCGGGGTCTCCAGAAGTCCCCATATAGTCCTTGTCTGCCTGTGCTCACAGCTGGAGGTTTCTGTGCTCTTTGTGTAGGGGATGCCATGCTGGGTGGGCAAACTTTAAATTCTTTTTATCTCCTTTTGACAGTTCTTTTCGTGCCTTTGTGCTGTTTTCCAGGGTCTCAAACCCCAGGCCCCTTAGGACCGCCTTCCTGCTGTGTGGGTTCATATTCTCCTGGGGTCTTTAAATAGCCACGTCCTCAAAAAGTGCGCTCAGCAACTTCTGATAACCCTGGGGGGTGATCAGCTTATCCGCCAGGTCTGGCTCCAGCTGGTCCCACTGCCGCTGCAGTGCCTGGCAGGGCCGGGGACACTAACAAAGAGTGGCGGTGGCAGACGAGGCGGGTCTCGAGCAAGCGCTCGGCTCAGACACGTGGGCCAGTCGGGTGCCTATTCCACAGGTAGGCTTCCCCTTGTCTGCCAGCTCCCGGAGCGGCAGGAGTCGCCGTCCCGCATCCACGTGCCCGCGAAGGTGCCTGCTAGATGCCTGCAGTCCCGCTGTACGTGTTGCGGCGGAGGGGCGCTCCGGGCGCACAGGTCACGTTGTGGGACGGGCAGAACTCATACTTGTACCAGCAAGTCACAAGAGGCGCACGGGGCCAGACACGGGTGGAAGCGCCCTCTTGGGCTGGAGACCACGGGTCTGGGGCAAGAACAGGTCGTTCGCCCTACGGGAAGCGCCGGGATCTGGGGGAAGTGGCCCCGAGCCGCCCCGGGCCCGAGCCACCTGGCGAGGCCGCTCTCCCGGACGCGCCGGGCTCCTCCGCGGTCGTCTCGGCGGGCCTGGCCCGCGCGCCGCCAGCAGGGCAAACAGCAGGACGCACGGCGCCTTCGCCGCCATAGCGCGGCGGCGGTCACGCGGAGGCCTTGCAGTTCTTATTTATGTTGTCTTACACAATCCATGCAAACTTTAACTTGCCACTTCTTGTGTTCCTCTCTCTTCTGAACACCCTAAAAAACAAGGGGCTAGACCAAAGATTCTTCCCAATGGACTGAGGCAGCTGCTTGTGGAAAATATTTAATCAAATGACAACAGAGATCTTTGTTTGCCATGTTTCTTTGTGGTGTTACAAACTACTTCTCAAAAAAACTCAATTATGTAATGAGCAAAAATAGATGCACATATTGTAAACGCATATTGAATTACATCTAATAACATGTTTAAGAACAAAGTTTTATAGTGATAATTCGTTTTTCTAAAATCCAAACCAAAAAACTGCCCATTATTAAAGCGAAACACTATAATTATTGCAAACTATTTCAAACAAATTACACAAAATGATATTTTTTCTTTTTTGGTTCTTTGCTTTCGACAATTCCCTGCTATGCTTGAGACCAACAGAATTTGGAACAATTACAGTTTTGAAAACAACACAAAGCAAAGCCAAGACATAACACGGAAGCTGAAAGAATGGTCTGGCTAACAGCTAACAGGAAAATAAATTTCTAACTGGCAGCCACTTAGAGTAGCATAAACCCTGCCTCTAAGGTTAGTAACATGAATATCTCTCCTACAGAGATGTTTAACAATTAAAGGAAGCTGAGCAAACAAAAAAGGTGCAAATCCTCATTATCATTCGCCAGAGCTGGCTAATTTACATTCCAAAAGGGAAAAGAGTTTCAGGGAGAGTGGAGGAAAGAATAGACTGTCTAATGGACTGTCATAAAAAATTCACTGCCTGTAAAAAGGTTTTTGAGTGTTGTTAAAGCGGCCTTGAAAAAGTTTCTGAACGGACAGTAGGAGTGCAAACTCCCCATGCTTTCTCAAGAAGAGACAGTACGCGCTATCTAATGGAAAGAAGAAACTAGTTTCTGTTATCAGGCTGCTACGTGAGAAACAGAAGCCGCCAACAGCAGTTTCTCAGGTGTTTTCTGCTATTTGGGCTACAGTTGTAAATCCCCCCTCCCCTCCTCAGTCTGACCTAACGAAGAGTCAGAGTCCTTTGGCCTCAGGGCCCGCGACTCTTTTATTTTCTGGCGCTGTGCCCTCTCTTTCTCCGGGGAGAGTAAATAAACTTCTCGTTTCTTTCTATCCTAAACTCTGAGAATTCTTTCTCACTTGCCTACGGACTTCACACCCTAACAGACGCCTACATTCTGACGCTGCAAACATTTATCTTCCTAAACCACCAGGAGAAGAAGGAGTAAGTCAGGGGACACAGCAGAGGGACAAAATCTTATCACAATGCTGGGGGTGGGGGTGGGGAGATGACACATGGTGACAATAACTTAAAGGCAACTGTGGTGTGAAAGGCTTGCCCGGTAGAAAATAGCAATAATCCCTCAGCAGCCTCCAGCAGGAGGTCTCCCACCTGTGAACCTCCTCCTATGCTAGTACTCAACGCTCAGTGAGGGTAGACGGAATCGCGGCTGGTGGTAGGAATGTAAAAGCATGCACTTTGGAAAACCACCTTGCAGGACATCAAGCAATGAGGTATAGAGTCAGATTCACGAAGAAAAGGGCTTAGGTCTCTTGCTCACGGGACCGGTGACTCGGCCTGCGCAAGTGGCGGGTTTTCTCAGCCTCCTGCTCCAGGTTGTGTCAAAGTCCCCAAGACCCGTGACGCCCTCCCTGTCTTCCAGGAGGTCACCCGCGGCCACCGGGACGCTCCTCGTCCCGCCGGTCCCCGGACGGGAGCCTGCTGGGCCGCGCTTTGCGACCTGCCTTTCCCGACGCGGAGGCGGAGGCTCGAGTCTCAGACCCCGCATTCCCCGCGACGGCGAAGTGGCCGTGGGCAGTGTCTACGGGGGACTTCCCCGGATGGCGCGGGCTCGCGGACAGCCCAGGTCTCCTGCAGCCGAGCGGAGGCCTCTCCTGCTCCGGGTGAGCGCTGGCCGCCGGGCGGCGGGATTTCCACACGGACACTCATCCTCCCAGGAGTGGGAGCAGGGGTCGGATGCGCTCCACGGGGCCGACCGACCCCACGCGGAACCCGACTTCTGGGGGCTCCGGGGCGGGATGCCGAGCTCTCACTGGAGTCCCCGGGGTCTTCTCTTGGGGCCTCGCCTGCTGACGTCCTAGTGCAGGCAGACAGGCGGCCGAGGGGACGCGGCGGGGCCGCAGCTGCTCGGGGACCGGAGGGGACCGCCGCGGCCGCTGCGCTCTCCCGCCCACTCCGACAGGGGCGCACCTGCCCGCCCTCCCCCATTTTAAGCCAGTACAATAAATAGCAAAATAGCAAGAATCTTCCCGAGGCGCTAAGACAGCTCCAACCGCACGCTCTTGGAACGAGACGAGATCTAAACGGACCATGATACCTTGTATAAGGCACAAAAAGCTGTATAAATTAAAGTCACATTAAGTCCTGTGACTTTTCCAATAGGAAAGACGTTCGTTTGCCTTCCGGGCAGAACCCGGAAAATATTCAGGAGAGTGGCCCGGGTTGAGATGGGGATGGCGCAGACTCAGCTTCTCAGCGCGGAGAGGAAGTAGCTATTTCGGCGTCCTTGGTTGCCATAGTGACTCTGCCCACTTCCGGCCGGACGCACGCACTCATCTAGCCACGGTTCTTGATGCCGTGGTACCCATGGCAACTAGGCCCCTGAAGCGGCCTCACTGGCCCATGTGACTGTGGGATCCCGACTGTGTGGCGGCTGCTGACTGTGCCAGAGGCCCCAAGATCTGAAGACGGCTTTTTAGCTTTGTGGGACAGGGCGAGGTGAAGGGAGGGCCTCGCACTCATTTTGGGGATGTGGAGCGGTGGGGATGGGGACGAAGAAGGAAGCAAGGTCAGGAAGTTCCTTAGTGACCTGGGCCCTGGACGCTAGAGACCTGTACAGCTGCCTCCACTCCCAGGCCCTGCCCAGCCCTACTGGACCCATAGTCAGGGCTCAAACTTTAACCGCTTCCGTAGAAGCCTCCACTACAGTCGATAGCCACAGATGAACGGGCACAGCTGAGCGTCGACTTTAGCTGACAGCCATGTCATGACTTTTCTAATTTTTCATTTATTAAAATAAAATTGTGAACATTTAAAAATAATGTAATGAAAACATATATGTATATGTTACCTATTCTGATTTACATTACAAGTAAAACTGCCTGTAAAGTCAAACAAGCTTTCAGTGCTTTAAAGCTTTCCTCATCACCCAAGAGCAAAATGGATTCCTTGTCAATGGACAGCACAAACTATCATGTGGACTATGAGTGCCGGCTGTGGGCAAGGTTTCCGGGCTGGTGAGTGCCATACTGAAGTGGTTTTGAGAGGCAAGGGTGATATATCCCATGTTCATGAATCAGAAGACTTAATATTATTAAGATGGCAATACTCCCTGAATTGATCTATAGATTCAGTACAATCCCAGTCAGGATTCCAGCTGACTTCTTTGCAAAATTAGACAAGCAATCCTAAAATTTATACAGACATTTAAGGGACCCAAAATAGCCAAAATAATATTGAAAAAGAAGAACAAGTTTAAAGGACTCATGCTTCCCAATTTCAAAGTTCTGCAAAGCTGCAGTAATCGAGACATAAGTAGATGCTTGGTCCTGATGTAAGTATAGACATGTAAATCTGTTGGGGACTAATAAAACACTTATCCAGCGTAGAGTTAAACTTAATGAGTAATGTACGTGCTCTGTCCAGGATGTTTGAGAGTAATGTGTTCTGGACAAGGTTCATGTAACAAACAAGGTTGCTGTCTAGAGGCATACAAAGGACCTGAGTTTCTGCACTAAAGCAAGAGCTGCCTGGCCCCACGGCAGTGGGGGTCTAGAGGCTACACAATAAACACATTGTTCTTGTGATTGCTGCCTGGCCCCATAAGATGGCTGGTTAGCCAATGATGGGTAAGATTCTTCAGGGAGGAACAACCTAAGACAGGCACAGCCACCGGGGGCCAGCCTAGAGGAACTGGGGACGAAAAGTGCCCCCGCCCCCTGTGGCTGGCTTGCCTAATGTTGCTTGTCTCGGTCTGTGATCTATGCCTGTTGCCTTGAGCAACCGCCTAGAAACCTTGAGTCAGGGGACATCTGTGTCCTTAAGCTACGTGTTCCGGAATGTATGGCCATTGCTGCAATGACTGGGTGGTCACTTACAAGGAACTAACTTTGATTTTTGGGGGTATAAAAAATAAAACAACTGGTGCATTCTGCACTGCAGTCTTGTACCGTCTTTGTGTGTGTCTGTGTCTTTCTTTTGTGTTTTGTGTTCATCCCCCGTCCTGCAAACAGGCCACAGCATAAATCAACAAAATAGAAATGAGCACCCAGAAATGAACCCTCATATTTATGGTCAGTTGATTTTTCAGGGTACCATAACTATTAATATTTGTTGGGGAAAGAATAGTCAACAAATGTTGCTGGGGCAACTGGATGCTTACAAGCATAAGAATGAAGTACAGAAAAAAGTACTATACAGAAATCTCAAAATAGATCATTTATATCAAAATGGACCAAAGACCTAAATGTAAGATCTTAAACTATAAAACTCCTAGCAGAAGGCTGGGCACAGTGGCTCACACCCGTAATCCTAGCACTTTGGGAGGCCAAGGTGGGAGGATCACTTGGGGCCAGGAGTTGGAGACTAGACTAAGCAAGAGCAAGACCCTGTCTCTACAAAATATAGAAAAAATTATCTGGACATGTTGGCACACACCTGTAGTTCCAGCTACTCAGGAAGCTGAGGTAGGAGAATCACTTAAGCCCAGGAGTTTGAGGTTGCAGTGAGGTATGATGGCATCACTACACTCTAGCCTGGGACAGAGCACTGTGTCTTGAAAGAAAAAAATAAAAAAGAAAGAAAGAAAGAAAGAAAGAAAGAAAGAAAGAAAGAAGGAAAAAGAAACCTAGAAAAAAACATAGATGTGAATCTTTGTGACCTTGAATTGGGAAATGGTTTCTTAGTTATGATATTAAAAGCACAAGTAATAAGAGAAAAAAAATAGATAAATTGGAATCATCAAAATTTAAATTTCTTGTGCTTCAAAGAATACCATCAAGAAAGTGAAAAGACAACCCACAGCATTGAAGAAAATATATGCAAATCATATCTGATAAGGGACATGTATCCAGAATATATATAGAAGTATTATAACTAAATATAAGAACAAATAACACAATGAAAAAATGGGCAAAGTATTTGGTTAGATATTTCTCTGAAGAAGATATATGAATGACCAATAAGCACATGAAAAGATGCTGTACATCATTAGCCATCAGGGAAATGAAAATCAAAACTACAGTGAGATACCACTTTCTACCCACTAGTATGACTCTAATCAAAAAGACAGCTAATAAGTATTGGCAAGATGTGGACAAATTACAGCCTTCCTACCTTGCTGGTGGGAATATAAAATGGTGCAGCCACTTTGGAAAACAATCTGGTGGTGTCTTCAAACAGCTAAACATAGGGTTACTAAATGACCTCCTCCTAGTTATATATTTAAGAGAAATGAAAACATGTATGTACACAAGGACTTGTACATAAATATTCATAGCCACAAAATTCAAAATAACTATTATGTGGAAACAACTTAAATGTCTATCAACCAATAAATGAATAAACAAGATGTGATATATTGATACATGTTACAACATGAATGAACCTTAAAAACATTACACTAAGTGAAAGAAGTCAGTCACAAAAGACTACATATTATATGAAATGTCTAGAATAGGCAAATATAGAGAAACAAAGTAGATTAGTGGTTGCCTAGGGGGAGAAGGTTGAGGAGTGATATCCAAGTGGTGCAGTTTCTTTTTGGGGTAGTGAATGCATAACTCTGTGAATATACTAAAATTATTGAAATGTAAACTTTTAATGGGTGAATTGGATAGTATTTGAATTATATCTCAATAAAGATATGTTTAAAAAAATGCTTGATGCCTTTCATTAGGGTTTGGAAAGGTTTTTTTTTTTTTGACATGCATGAAGGTGGTTACTAGAAGAAAATGGGTTTGAAAGAAGGAACACATTTTTTTTTTAAAAAAGAGAAGAGATGTGATAGGGTTTGGAAGATGAAGAAAGCTAATGAGAGCCAGTTCCTTAACTCCCCCACCCCACCTCTCCTACAGGCCAGACTTAAAATATATTAATTCCATACCTGGAAAATTACCATTGGGATCTTGAATGCTTTTATTCTCCCATATACTCTCAGGAGACCTGTCCATCTGCTATGTGCAGTGTGTGACATGGAAAAGTGAGCTGGGCCAGGCAGCAGGAGATGTAGAGTCTGAATAGGTGGTTAATCAGCCATGTGATCTTGGGTTTCTGCTGCTCTAAGTGATTCTGGAGACTTTCCTGTGGAGTGGAGAAAATAATGCTGTTGTTCCATTCACCTTATAAGGCACTTATGAGGATCAAATAAGGTATGTATGAAAGTATCTCGTAAACTATAAAGAACTAAGCAAATATAAGGTTTTTAAAATTATGACTATTACCATAATCATCAAGCTAAACTTACAGACACAAAAAATTTACTTTTTAATGAAATATTCACTTATCTTTGTTTGCTTCATCATGTCCATACCATGGCTGCACATGCATGAAAGTGAACATCGATAATGTAAATCAAGAGCTCCCCAACGGCAACATCTAAGATGGTTCTGGGGGTTTGAGAAAATATCAAAAATGTTTATATTTATTTTTATCGCATCCCTTTAAATATTTATTTTTTATGCAGTTTGTACTATATTAGTATAGTAATGAATATATAGTATTTATATATGGCTGTGGATGCTGATGGTTTTTTACTGAAAGGGTTGCATGATTTTAAAAGTTTGTATTAATCTGACAACCTAATAAAGATCTGATATGGAAACCTTCATACACTGCTGTTAGAAATATATGTTTGTATCAACTGTCAAAGCACAGAATTACTACAAATTTAATTATAGATCTAATGGCTTTTATTTGCAATTCATTAATCGGGGCAGACCCCATTCTACAAAATAGAATGAAAGCTCCCCCTGGACAATAGCAGAGCAGTGAGTTTCCTAAGGTGGGAACAAGGAAACAGAACAACAACAACAAAACTGATTGGTTAATATCAGGAAACTTCAGTTTACTTTTTTGTAAGGGTTAAAGCTGAGGGGACTGTGTTATGCTGGCTAAAAGTGGCTTGTTTGGGGATTTGGCTATTATTATCTCTCTCTTTGTCCTGATTTCTCAGGAGGTCAGATAAACAATTCAGGGTTGGATTGGTGGCATTGAACGTCAGCATGAGTAACTCCATTTTGGTTGGGCCTAGTACTGGAGCTCAGTCCAAACCAACAGCCTCCTACAAATTTTATTTAACATGTCTTAGAATATTTATACTCAATTATAAAATAATTCTACTTTTAGAGGTTAATCTCTAAGGAACATCTGCTAAAAAGAGGCAAATGATCGAGATGCGATACAGTAAGAGAAAGTTTATTGGGGTTTTAGGAATTGTAATTCAGGAGACATAGATTCAGCTAGAAGCCAAATTGTGTTCCAGAGACAGGGAGGAAAGTAGGGGTTTTTAAGAGAAGTAAAAAAGATGGTGATTACATGAGTTGTTTTTAAGGAATTACCATTGATGGAGGTGGCTGGCCAGCACATGAGTCCATAGCTCTCTGACCATTGTTCAGGAGATGCAGCACTAGTGAAATTCAGCTGTTTTCCAGGATGGCGTGGTCTTTGTAGTTTGGCCCAGTTCAAGGGTTCAAGGCAAGTTCGTTTTGTGTGTGTGTGTGTGTGTTGCAAGTTTGCAGGAAGTGCAGACAGTCCTTCTTAGAGGGGCTTCTGGACTCCATTTCAGACTCAGGACTAGAGTAACACCATTTCATATATCACATTTTTTTTTTTTTTTTTTTTTGAGACAGAGTCTCACTTTTGTTGCCTTGGCTAGAGTGAGTGCCGTGGCGTCAGCCTAGCTCACAGCAACCTCAAACTCCTGGGCTCAAGCGATCCTCCTACCTCAGCCTCCCAAGTAGCTGGGACTACAGGCATGCACCACCATGCCCGGCTAATTTTTTGTATATATATATTTTTAGTTGGTCAATTAATTTCTTTCTATTTTTAGTAGAGATGGTCTCGCTCAGGATGGTTTCGAACTCCCAACCTCGAGCAATCCGCCCGCCTCAGCCTCCCAGAGTGCTAGGATTACAGGCGTGAGCCACCGCGCCCGGCCCATATATCACATTTTGATGCAGGAGGTGTCCCAGTGAAGGAAGGAAAGCCCCCTTGAAATTGACAAGTGGGTTTTTGGCTTTACATAGGGGAGAATTTAAAGTGGTAGCGAATTAGCAACAGGGAAATTCATTGTGTTCGACACAAACAGTAGTAGCTCCTACTCCACAGATCTCAAGCAGGGGGTGAGGGGAACACTTACTGGGCAATGGTGAAGTTTTTTTAAATGTTCAAAAACCCGGTGGGACGTAGGTGACCCCCATTGTCTTATGGTCAGGCCATAAAGGTTAATCATAAACTGCTGTCATAGAAAGGTAAGCACAGTTTGTAAGGCATCCAGTTTAGTAATTTATCCATCTTCGGAAGGTCATGGGCGCGCAACCTGCTGGAGACTTCTTTGTTCAGGTTGGTTAGGGCCTAGTATTGGTTAAAATGGCTGCATTCAGGCTCTCTCGACCTTCCTTTTCTGCCTTATCCCTACATTAATTTCATAAGAAATAATCAGGGATGAGCATATAGATCTATGTTTATGAATGTTCCATGGAACTTTCTTAGAATAACATTTGAAAATGTCGTAAACATTCAACAATAAAGGAACGGAGAAGTAAACGGTGCTATACTGTTAGGTTTATTATGCAGCTTACAGAACTAAATTTTGAAATTAGTTTAAGAATTGTCTTTAAATAAAAATAAAATAAATAATAGCTGAACAGTGCCAGGTCCGGCTGAGAAACGGACAGGAGAGTCGGAAAGAGTGGTGGCAGGTGAAGTCGGGGCACAACGGGGACTGGTTTCCTTCACATGGCGCAAAGCACACAGACTGCTGGCGCCCCATTAACACATATGTAAGGGAAAAGTGATTGAATGGAATAATGAATGAGATTTGATCCAGGTAATGTTTCGGGAGCGGCCGTTTTCCGCGTGAACCTCTCTGGAGGACAATTGGCCCATGTACGGAATAGACTTCCAAGATGGCGACGCCCATGTGGAAGGCGCGACTAGGACGCTGCCATGTGTCGCCTGGGATCGTACGGCCTCGGCTCCCTCACGGAATCAAATTCCACGATAACGGCATCTGCGAGGAAGTAATGCACTAGGTGCAGCCATGTTGCCTGTAACTTCGAGGCCGTACAAGCGTCACCGTAAGGGCTCTACTGACAAGGTGGCGGCGCCCTCAGAAAGCTGTGTACAGGCGCGGCCATGTTCCTGGCGAACGTATGGATTCGGCCACCATACGGACTCGACAATCAAGATGGCGGCGCCTGAAGCACCTTCGGGGGCTCTAGGGGAGCGACCTGCTTGTTTGCTGCGGAGTCGACGCACGGAGCCTGCGCAATAGGAGTACGGTGCCTGGGAGGCGTGACCTGGAGCGGAAGTAGTGGGCGCCTTTGCAACCGCCGCGGACGCCGCGGAGTGGTCTGAGAAGATTCACGAGTCTCTGGCGTGGGGCGCGAGGGAGTTCGCCGACAGCGGGGATATGGTGAGTACGGAGTCCGGGGAAGGCTTTGGCGTTGGAGGTCTGTAGGGCTGGGAACAGTGGGGTCTAGTGACAGACGCTCGGGGGTCTGTGGTGAGCCGAAGCCGGAGGCTGGGGGCAGAATGGTGGGGTCTGTGGTGAACCACCTCGGAGTTCTGTGATGGGCCATTATGGAGTCCGCAATAGAAGTTTCGTGGGGACTCCGGGTGGCATTTTGGGGAAAACTGTAATGGGGAGTTCTGTGGGCAGAAGGATACGCGGTTTGTGAAAAGCCGTATTGGGCGGTCTGCAGTGAGCGGGATGAGGATTCCCTCAGGGGATCGGGGACTACAGTGGCCAGGGGTGGGCCGGGGGGTGGGGCTGGGAGCTGTGGCGCCCCGTGGCGGGAAGGCTGCGGAATGAAGGCTGCGGGGTCGGCGGGAACCCCGCTCGGGGTCTGTGAGGAGCCGCGATGGGGCAGTATGTGGTGAGTGGTAGAGTGTTTGTGTGAGCCGTATGGGAGTGCGGGTAGTGACTGGGTGTCGGCGGTGAGTGATGGGAGGTCCGGGCCAGAGCGATGGAGAGTTATAAGCTGAGTAAGGGGATAACAGAGGTGAGTGATGGGCTCTGTGGAGGATAGATTTATGGGGAGCCCTGAAGAGGAGTCTACAGGCAGTGTGTGAGTCTGTGCTGAACCCTGATGGAGCTGTAATGGAGAGATGAGCTGCCACTATGGGGTGTCTCACAGGAGGGAGATGGTTCAGACCCAGAGCCTCCAGATGCTGGGGAGGACAGCAAGTCGGAGAATGGGGAGAACGCACCCATCTACTGCATCTGCCGCAAACCCGACATCAACTGCTTTATGATGTGAGCCAGGGAGAGGTGGACGGGGGGCCTGGGTGACACCTGGCAAGTTTGGGTGAAGCTAGTGGGGCATGCCCCTCACATCTTCACCACCTGCTCCATCCTTTACAGCGGGTGTGACAACTGCAATGAGTGGTTCCATGGGGATTGCATCCGGATCACTGAGAAGATGGCCAAGGCCATCCGGGAGTGGTACTGTCGGGAGTGCCGAGGTGAGGGGGGAGGGATGGACAGGGAAGGCAGGTGGGAGGAGGAGAAGCCATAATAGGGTGGTCAGGGGAGTAGTGATATATGTCTGTGGGCAGAGTGATTGTTGGTCTGGTGAGCTAGAATGTGGACTCCATTGTTAGAGGTAACAGAGGATCCCACAGGAAGGGTTAGCTCTGCCCTTGAGCAAGGGGGTCAGGGGGTGGTTGGAACAGTAAGATAAGAGGAAAAAGAGGTTCTGGGACCATTTAGGCCTGCCACTCCTCACCTACCTTGGCCCTATTCTCTGCCCCACAGAGAAAGATCCCAAGTTGGAAATACGCTATCGGCACAAGAAGTCACGAGAGCGGGATGGCAATGAGCGGGACAGCAGTGAGCCCCGGGATGAGGGTGGAGGGCGCAAGAGGCCTGTCTCAGATCCTGACCTGCAGCGCCGGGCGGGGTCAGGGACAGGGGTTGGGGCCATGCTTGCTCGGGGCTCTGCTTCGCCCCATAAATCCTCTCCACAGCCCTTGGTGGTGACACCCAGCCAGGTGAGTGGCTGTAGTGATTGGGATGTATAAAGTGGTCCCATTTTGGGCTCTCCCTGGGTCCCTGATTTCTGTTCTGGGTACTTTTCTCCAGCATCACCAGCAGCAGCAACAGATCAAACGGTCAGCCCGCATGTGTGGCGAGTGTGAAGCATGCCGGCGTACTGAGGACTGTGGCCACTGTGACTTCTGTCGGGACATGAAGAAATTTGGGGGCCCCAACAAGATCCGGCAGAAGTGCCGGCTACGCCAGTGCCAGCTACGGGCCCGGGTGAGCATGGGCAGAGCTGGGTAGTATCAGGAAGGGGGGCAGTCCATGAAGGGCTGGTTAAGGCTAGGCATGAATTGGCCAGGTGCAGTGGGGCTTGACTATATCCAGATAAGTGGGAAGGGGTTGTCATGTCCCGATGAATGGGGCATGACCAGGTATGCTGGGCTGGCAGGAGAATCCCCAACCTTGGGTGGGACCAAGTATTTCTGGGTGGTCAGGCATGTTAGTGCAGATCAGGCAGGGCTGAGCATGTCCTGGTGGTGAGGGGTAGGGGGCAGGTGTGTCTGAGGAGGCAAGGCCAGGTGGGCAGGGCTAGGGCAAGGCCACCCTCCATTCACCTGGGGCTGACCTGGGCCTTCCTCCTGCCGGCACAGGAATCGTACAAGTACTTCCCTTCCTCGGTGAGTCCAGCCCCCCAGGGCGGGGCGGGGCATGCGGGCAGGGCGGTCAGGGCCAGTCCTGAGATTCTGCCCCGCAGCTCTCGCCGGTGACACCCTCAGAGTCCCTGCCAAGGCCCCGCCGGCCACTGCCCACCCAACAGCAGCCACAGCCATCACAGAAGCTGGGGCGCATTCGTGAAGATGAGGGGGCAGTGGCATCATCAGCAGTCAAGGAGCCACCTGAGGCTACGGCCACGCCTGAGCCACTCTCTGATGAGGACCTACCACTGGATCCTGACTTGTACCAGGACTTCTGTGCAGGGGCCTTTGATGACCATGGCTTGGTGAGCAGGCAGGAGTATCCCATGGTAGAAGGGTGGAGGTTACAGAAGCAGAGAGTATCCCTAATGAGAAGAGAGGAGGCAGGGTATGGAAGGCTGATTTGGGAAATGAGTAGGTGGTGGGTGTCACGAGTGGGGCTCGTGGGTCAGTGCATGCCCTGCTTGCAGCCCTGGATGAGTGACACAGAAGAGTCCCCATTCCTGGACCCCGCCTTACGGAAGAGGGCAGTGAAAGTGAAGCATGTGAAGCGGCGGGAGAAGAAGTCTGAGAAGAAGGTGATGGAGAGGGTAAAATGGGTATGGGAAGGCAGAGGATGGGTGGAGAGGGAGAGGTGGAGGTCAGGGGCTGAATGGGGCAAGAGCCAGAAAGGGCTGGAATGGAGGGGGAGATAAGTTTGGAGCTGCCTTCCACTCCACCTTGACCTGACCTGTCTTGTCCCGTAGAAAGAGGAGAGATACAAGCGGCATCGGCAAAAACAGAAGCACAAGGACAAATGGAAACACCCAGAGAGGGCCGATGTCAAGGACCCTGCATCGCTGCCACAGTGCCTGGGGCCCGGCTGTGTGCGCCCTGCCCAGCCCAGCTCTAAGTATTGCTCAGATGACTGCGGCATGAAGCTGGCAGCCAAGTGAGTCACTCCTGGGGGTTCAAGGGAGTCAGGAAGTACAGGGTAGGGCAGAGCTGTCTGTATGTCTACCAGTCAATCACCTATTCACCATTCAGTCAACCAAATACATATGTATCTATCTACCCACTCACCCATCCATGTGCTCCCATCTGTCCACTTGCTCATTCAGCCACCATTCAGCCACCTATTTACTTATCCTTTCACCATTTAGTCACACATCCATTTGCCATCCTTAGATCACCCCGCTTACTTATCTTGTTGCTTGCCACCTTCCCTGCCTGCACCATATCCACTGTCTCCCTGCAGCCGCATCTACGAGATCCTCCCCCAACGCATCCAGCAGTGGCAGCAGAGCCCCTGCATTGCTGAAGAGCATGGCAAGAAGCTGCTTGAACGCATTCGTCGTGAGCAGCAGAGTGCCCGCACCCGCCTTCAGGAAATGGAGCGCCGATTCCACGAACTTGAGGCCATCATTCTTCGTGCCAAGCAGCAGGCTGTGCGTGAGGATGAGGAGGTGAGCAAGCAGGGGCATGGCAGAGCAAGGTCCAGCACGCGGTCCCTCCTGGCCTCATCGCTCCTTCCATCCCATACAGAGCAACGAGGGTGACAGTGATGACACAGACTTGCAGATCTTCTGCGTCTCCTGCGGGCACCCCATCAACCCACGTGTTGCCTTGCGCCACATGGAGCGCTGCTATGCCAAGGTCAGGGTGTCAGCCTAAGGGGGTGGATGGTGTGGGAATATCAGTGGGCTAGTGGGGGACAGATTGTTGTCCGGGTGGTGTCTTGGGCCAGTGTGCAGCACACATCCACAGTTCCCTCCATTTATGCTCATCCCTCCAGTATGAGAGCCAGACGTCCTTTGGGTCCATGTACCCCACACGCATTGAAGGGTAAGTGAGGGTGCCATGCAGAGTTAGGGGAGTTAAGGCTGGGGTCAGAAGTGGAGTGTGTATGGAGCTGGGGCAGAATATGGGCGTGGGCAAGGATAAGAGGGCCTCCTTCCTTCTCTCCCTCCACTACCCTCTCTCTACTCCAAACCCCCAGGGCCACACGACTCTTCTGTGATGTCTACAATCCTCAGAGCAAAACATACTGCAAGCGGCTCCAGGTGCTGTGCCCTGAGCACTCACGGGACCCCAAAGTAAGATTTTTCCTTAACTCCCCCGACTCTGGCCCTCCTTTCTATCCAACATTCATCCTTTCCTTCCTCACCTCCCCTCCTTCCTTCTCTTTTTCCTACTTGATCACTTTCATTTTTCTTATTTTCCCTGCTTCCTCACCCTTTGTTGCTTTCCCTTTTTCTATCTCATCACCTCCTATTCCTCCCCCTTTCCTTGCTTCTTTATCTTTCATTCCTTGTATTTTCCATGCCTCTTCACTCTCCTCTCCTTCCCTTCTCCCTCCCTGAGCACCTATTTCTGTTCTCCTCCCTCACCACTTTTGTTCATTCTCTTTACTGGTTTCCCTGCAGGTGCCAGCCGATGAGGTGTGCGGGTGCCCCCTTGTACGTGATGTCTTTGAGCTTACAGGTGACTTCTGCCGCCTGCCCAAGCGCCAGTGCAATCGCCATTACTGCTGGGAGAAGCTTCGGCGTGCTGAAGTGGACTTGGAGCGTGTGCGTGTGGTAGGTTTTGATGCTGGACGTAGCCAGGGTCAGTCAGGTGGGGGCTTCAGGAGCCCCTTTCTCATGGCACCTTCCACTCCTTTTGGCAGTGGTACAAGCTGGATGAGCTGTTTGAGCAGGAGCGCAATGTGCGTACAGCCATGACAAACCGTGCAGGATTACTGGCCCTGATGCTGCACCAAACAATCCAGCACGACCCACTCACTACCGACCTGCGCTCCAGTGCTGACCGCTGAGCCTCACCGGCCCACACCACCTCCACATCCTTCATTCCAGTTGGGGAAGCTGCCCTGAGCCTCCCGTGTGTCCGTTCCTTCTTCATCTGTTCATGTTTCTTTAATTCTCTCTGTGCCCATCCACCATTTGACTTGCCATCTACTGTTACTAGAGAGTCTCAACATTTCCCTCTGTTTCTCCATTTTCTGTGCTGGGGTGGGACTGTGGAGTCTACTCACCCGTGCTTCCTCCCTCCCTGGATTTTGTTAATAAAATTTTGAAGAACCAAGGAAGATAACTTCTGCTGGTCTCTACACTTGCTCCAGTTGCAACTGTTTTCCCAAACCACTCTGCATAAGATGAGCGGTGGCACACTTGTACTCCGAAGGGGCTGCAGTGCATGCATAGGCTGTAAATATATAGTTAGCACTCACTCTGTGCTCCCTTAGGCTGTGGGGATATGACCTGACGTCCAGTGTCCTGTATCCTCAGCCTCTCTTTCTGGGACAGTGGGTATACACTCAGCACTTGCCCTGTGTGGCTGACTTCCCATTCCTGTGAGTGTTCATGCTCTCCACACCAGAGTTATATTCAGCGATGGACACAAGGTCCCCACTTTCCTGCAAATCCCTCTTGTGGGACACATATACGACAGGAGCTCACTCCAGTTCTGCAGTCCTGTGCGGCGTGGACACGCCCTCGCAGGGTGCCCTCTGTTTACCTGCGGCGCGGCCCCGCCCCCTTCCCCGTGTCCGCGGAGCCAACCGGGGCCCGCGCAGCGAAAACTCGCCTTCGCGCGCCATCTGTTCGATGGGGAGAGCGAGAGACACTATAGACTCATGGGAGATGTTCGCAGCGAGCACAGACGCGACCTGGGCAAGAGTGGGAGAGGAGGGTCTCGGCTGGTCAAGGGAGTGCGCAGGCGCAACCCCAGCCTTGCGACGCCCCTGTGGGTTACTCCTGGAGACGGCCAGAAGGAACGGAGAGCGCAAGCTCAACTCCTAACGTCCACGCCCCTTTAGCGCGAGGCTGGAGAGCGCATGTGCAAACTAGGCCCCGTGGGATGGACGCGCCGTCTGGGGAAGCGAGGAGCGCAGGCGCTGCGGGTCCCGGCCGTGGGCGCGCTCCAGTGTGGGACGTCAGTACGCAGGCGCGGGAGCGTCCCCGCTAAGGGCGCGCGCCGTCGAGACGCTAGCGCGCAGGTGTTTCGTCGGGGGCGGAGCCTGGGAGGCAAGCAGTGGATTTCCGGTTCCGGGAGCAACGAACAGCCGCGGAGGCGACAGCTACCGCTTCAGAGGAGGCGGCAGAGGAGGAGGAAGAAGGGGAGTAGGGCAAGGCGGGAGGCACAGGAGGGACCCTCGCCATGAATCCACGGGCCTAGAAAGGCGGAAGCTGCCGGCCTGGTGCCGAGCTGGTGAGACAGCCGTGGGGCTGGAAGGGGAGAGCACTCAGGCATAGGATGGGGAGGAATTGAGGCTCAGAACGCTGACGAGGAGGAATGAAGGGCCCTCGGGTCGACGAGGGAGAGGAATGGCGGCTTCGGAATATTGAAAGGGAGGAATAGGGGGATTTAGGCGAAAGACGGGAAGGGATGGGGCTTAGAACGCTGACAGGTAGGAGTGTCGGGATCCTGGGACTAAGACGGAGAGGAATGGGAGAGCTCGGAACGCTGAGGGGAGACATCGGGGCCTCTGAAGTTAAGGAGAGAGAAACGGGGATTCAGAACTCTGAGAGGGAAAAAGAAGGTCCTTCAGACTGATGACAGAGAGAAATGGGGGCGTTGGAATGCTGAAAGGGAGCGACGAGGGTTGTGTTCATATAGAGGATGAGGAGAAATAGATGAGAACGCTGACAGTTAGGGATGGCATGATCCTGAAATAAGAACGGAGAGGAATGGGGAGAGTTCACAATGCTAAGGGGAGAAATCAGGGTCTCTCAGGTTGATTAGGAAGAATGTAGGGTGAGAATTTTGAAGAGGAGAAGTGGGGACCTTTTTGGCCATAGAGGAGAGGCACAGGGAGGTTTTGGGTTTGAGATTGGAGAGAAATTGTGGGTCAGAACATTGAGGGAGAGGAAAAATAAGTGAGGCAACTGTTGGGCTGGGGAAGGGGGATCCATGGGAGGCTTCTAGCAGAGGAATGGAAAGAATGGGGCTGCTCAGGCTAAGGATGTGGAGGGGTTGGAGGCTCTCACACAGAGGAAGTTGAGGCTATAACACTGATGTAGTAGAATAAGAGGACATCAGACAGGGAAAGAATGGAATGGTTAAAACACTAAAGGAAAGAGATTGGGAACTTGTGGGTCAAGGAAGGGGAGGAATGGGAGGTAAAAACACTGAAGTAGAATACTGAGGCCAAGAGGAATGATGGCCTCTTAGGCTGAGGATGGGGAGTACAGGGATCTTAGGGCAATATAGGGGAGGGATAGGGACCTGTAAGTCAAAGACAAGAAGGAATGAGTTGGAAAAATGAAAGGTTCCTGAGTTGGCAGTAGAGTGAAATGATGGGCTCTCAATCTGAAGATGGGGTCAGGATACTGAGAATAAGGAACAGGGACCCTTAAGTTGAAGATGAGAGCTGTGGAGGTTACCAGGTTAAAAAGGGGGAGGAATGAGAAGCTCCTGGGCCCAGAACAGGCAAGAATAGTGTGGGAATGGGAGGGGTTTCTCTAGGTCTTGGGCAAGCAGTAATAGACATCAGTGATTTGTGTAGCGTCGGGCACAGTTTGTCCCTTCCTAGAGCCTCAGTTTCCCCCATGCACCGTCTTCTCCCACTTTTGCAGGCTGCTGCTACTTCGTGTGGCCTCAATGGCTGAGGACTGGCTGGACTGCCCAGCCCTGGGCCCTGGCTGGAAGCGCCGTGAGGTCTTTCGCAAGTCAGGGGCCACCTGCGGGCGCTCAGACACCTATTACCAGAGGTACAGGGTGGGTTGTGGGCAGAGGCAAGGGTGGAGCTGAGCCTGGTTAGGGACAGGGTGAAATCAAATAGTGTGGTTAAATTTGTGGATGGAGTTAAAATTATGCACGTGCAGTTAATCCTTGTTATTCTCAGATTTTTGTATTTACAAATTCATCTACTTAATAAAATTTATTTGTAACTTACAAGTCAGTACTGACAGTGCATTCGTGGTTATTCCAGAACATGCATAGAGCTGTGAAAAGTTGTGACCCAGTGCACATGTTCTAAGCCAAGTTCGAATACGGCTTTTTTGTTTCAAGTTTCATACTATGAACAGGTGTTCTTTTCGTGGTCTATTTAGTATCTCGTTTTTTGCATTTTTGTGCTTTTTGTTGGTGATTTTGATGTTTAAGATGATCCCCAAACATAGGGCTGAAGTGTTGTTTAGTGTTCTGAGTGTAAAAAGGCTGTGATGTGCGTTACAGAGAAAATGCAAGGTAGATAAGCTTCATTCAGGCATGAGTTACAGTGCTGTTGGCTGTAAATTCAGTGCTACGAATCAAAACCATGGCTACATCCCCAAAAGAAGAAGGAAGTTTGTCAGTATGTACATGAGGCTGCTCCACAAAGTACAAAAAATAGCATCTGTAGTACTTGAAGGTGTGGAAAAGATGCGAAAGCAGCTAAATTTGTGGATCTGTGAAATGACCGATAAAGCATAGTGAACAGCATTGTTGTAAGGAAAGCCAAAGTCATGCTTCCCAGGGTTAGGAAAACATTAAACTTAGCTGGTGCTGGCTGGCTTGCACATTTCAAAAGGTGACACATCATGAAAAATATTAGGTTCTACAGATCAGGAGTCTGCAGAAGAATTTAAAAAATACCTGGTAAGTGTTATACAGGAAAGGGTTATATAGAAGATTGGTTTTCAACGCCAATGAGACTGGCTTGTTTTATAAGAACATTGCCAAACAAACCTATGTAACACAAATGGCCTCTGAAGTTTCTGGCTTTGAATCAAAGACCATGCAATTAATTATTTGTAAGAAATGTACATTAAATATGATGTCTTTAAACTGAAACACATGTAAAACAAAGTTATTCATTGATCAGTTTACAAAAATGTGACCAGAGCCTCTCAGGAACCTAACCTCATACTTCCCCTAGGAGCAATAGTTCTGTATTCACTAAGTTAGTGTTCACGGCAACTTCGTAGAGCATAACTACCATGAAATGGAAATCAACTATAAATATGTTAAGATTGATGTTTGTTAACATTAACATGTGTTTTAGGATACATTAGTGATATAGGTATTAAATTTTCTATACTTGTTGTGGTTCTTTTTGTATCTAAGTTGCCAGTTTCCCCAATAAATATGGTAAAGTTATAAATAAAATTAATTTTTTTGTATTTAGTTATAATTTATTCACAGTTACATACTTCTGTAAAACTTTCAAAACTTATAAGTGCAATTGTCAAAAATCATAAAGGATCTGAGATTCTACCCCAATTAGGACAAGATAATAGTGAGTTTGTCACAATTTTGTGGATGCTGGTAGGAGACATGAGACTCCTGGGTCAGAGATGAAAGACAGTTTATTACAACAATAGTAGGATCCAAAATACGGTAGTCCTCCCTTATCTGTGTTTTCACTTTCTGAGGTTTTGCTCTCCTGAGTTTCAGTTACCTAGTCAACTGCCATCTGAAATATTAAATGGAAAATTCCAGAAATAAGCAATTCATTAGTTTTGAATTGCGTGCCGTTCTGAGTAGCGTGGTGAAATCTTGCGCTGTCTGGCTCAGTCTTGCCTGGGACGTGAATCATTTCTTGTCCAGCATATCCATGCTGTATGTGCATCCCATCCATTAGTCACTTAGTAGCTGTCTCAGTAATCAGATTGAAAAGCACTGTATATACTGTATAGGGTATACCCTCCATGGTTTCAGGCCTCCATTGGGCATCTTGGAATGTATCCCCTGCAGATAAAGGGGGACTATATCATCATTTTGTACCAGTTCCTCGAATCCCAATTCCCGTGTGACATGAAGAGGGCTAAACAGCACCTGTACACACTGTGTTGTATCATAGGAATGGAACCCTGAGCTTAGGGGATCAAATCTTCTATAATATTAGGACAGTAAGTATGGTTTGTTGTTTTTCTGGAAGGAGACTCCATCTCTTATCTTCCAAGGTGGCTTGCTTTACAAACATCCTTGGAAAGATAGTTTTTTTTTTTACAAAGGACAGTCAGGACATGCAAGAGACCCATGGAGTATTGTCTCCCAACGTCAATTACTTATACTCTATTATGTATGCAGTTTCATTTGTTTATATGTTTTTTAAACATACTGATGTCATAAGTTTTCTTGATTATGTGCTTGGTACATAATGTTAACATACTAACATGTTATTTAATATATTTGTGTCCCTACTTGTGTTTATTTTTACTTATGGAAAGTATTTCCAGTGTCGCAAGTATGATGTTATAAATGTTCACGTCTGTTTACATTTATGTGGTTTATTAATGTTTGTACACATGCTTGGTATTTGTATTTTATACTCCTGTTATTCAGGGGTAAGTTGGGTGGGGCGGGGCTCACAGGCCAATTCCAGGCTGCCTCTTATATCCCATCAGCCCTATGGAAGGGTTGTAGGGATGGAATGGCATTGGCTCTACCTATCCTGGTCCATTCCCAGCCCTACAGGAGACAGGATCCGAAGCAAAGTTGAGCTGACCCGATACCTGGGCCCTACATGTGATCTCACTCTCTTCGACTTCAAACAAGGCATCTTGAGCTATCCAGTCCCCAAGGTACTTCACAGTATGGGGAGCCCAGTCGGGTGGCTGTGCTTCCTAACATGCACCCACTGACTCACATTCCTTTTGCCTTCACTCTCATCTCCAGGCCCAGTCTGTGGCCGCCGTCCCCAGCAAAAAGCGAAAGAAACCTTCAAAGCCAGCCAAGACTAAAAAACATCAGGTTGGACCCCAGAAGAATGAGGTCAGGAAGGAGGCCCCAAGGGAGGAGACCAAGGCTGACACTGACACAGCTCCAGCCCCAGCCCCAGCCCCAGCTTCATTCCCTGCACCTGGGTGAGTGTTGGCCTAAGGTGGGCCAAATGGGTGAAGGTTGTGATTGGTGCTCTCAGGGCTCCACACCTGTCTTTTCCATCCCAGGTGCTGTGAGAACTGTGGAATCAGCTTCTCAGGCGATGGTACCAGAAGGCAACGGCTCAAGACATTGTGTAAGGACTGCCGAGGTGAGTCAGGACAGAGGCTACTGACATAGTTCGAGGTTGGATTTTGGAAGTATTGGACATGGGTAGAGGTTGAATGGTGGAAGTCAGGCCAGAGGCAGTGGTGAGGTCAGGTGTCTGTTGCTTCCTTTTCACTTGCTCCTTCTCTCTTCCTCCCCGCCAGCACAGAGAATTGCTTTCAACCGGGAGCAGAGGATGTTTAAGGTAAACACAAGCTGTGTCCTTTTCATGACTCTTCAGTGGGAGCAGGATGTGATGGGACCAGTAGAGGATCTGGAGAAATGGTGATGGGGCCATAGGGTGTAAGAGTTGTTTTATAGAGAACTAGTGTGGATTGGCAGACACCGTAATGGGAATTAGTGGAGTGCCAGTAGACAGTGATAAAGGTAACAGGGGACCAGTAGATATACTAATGGCCTCATTGATGGCAGCTAACCAGTAATTATCAGATATAGTGATGAAGCTAATGGGAGACTAGAAGGCATGGTGATGGGAGCTAATGTAGGATCGGTAGACACGGGTGGGACAGTGCTTCTGGAGCCACTCTGCCTGGGTCTGTGACCTTGTCCCCCCAATTCTTGGCAGCGTGTGGGCTGCGGGGAGTGTGCAGCATGCCAGGTAACTGAAGACTGTGGGGCCTGCTCCACCTGCCTCTTGCAGCTGCCGCATGATGTAGCCTCAGGGCTATTCTGCAAGTGTGAGCGGAGACGTTGTCTCCGGATCGTGGAAAGGGTGAGTCGGGCAGGTGGGGAGGGCCCAAGGCTCACCCCAGCCACTGGTCCTTGTGGGCCTGGCCTCCTGCATCATGCCTCTGGCCCTCCCCACACACACACACAGAGCCGAGGGTGTGGAGTATGCCGGGGCTGTCAGACCCAAGAGGACTGTGGCCGTTGCCGTATCTGCCTACGCCCTCCCCGCCCTGGGCTCAGGCGTCAGTGGAAGTGTGTCCAGCGACGCTGCCTACGGGTAAGTCAGGCAGAAGGGGGCAGAGCTCATTCTGCTGTTAAAGTTTTCGCTGCTGCTGCTGCTTCCTCCCAACCTGGCCTTGCCCACCTCATGTTTTTCTTTTCTTCCTTACCTTATGCTCACCTCCCTGGCCTCACTTCTCTGCCCCTGTCTGCCAGCATCTTTGTGACTGTCTCCATTGCCACTATTGGCGATATCAATGTTGCCCTCCCCTGGCTGTGGCTCCCCCTGCTCTGCCCCACCCTCTACCTACCTGTCCCATGCATGCTTTCTGTAATCTTGGGATATCTTATCTCTGCCTGGTGCCACCAAACCCAAACCACCCTTTCTATTCTCTCCCAGGGTAAACTTGGCCGCCACAGGGGACGCTGTGACGCCAAGAAGGCTGCCCGGCGGCAATCCCGAGCCCAGCCACTCCCTCCACCTCCCCCATCACAACCCCCAGAGCCCACAGAGCTGGTGAGGCCCCAGTGGGTTGGGGGGAAGCTCACCCCTAACTTTGCCAAGTACCTGCCCTGACTCCACCCCATTTGCCTCTACAGCATCCCAGAGCCCTGGCCCCCTCGCCACCTGCCGAGTTCATCTATTACTGTGTAGAGGAGGACGAGCTAGTGAGTGGCCCCGCCCTACCTGGATAAGCCTAGACTCTCCCAGGACGCTTGATTAACTCCAAAGAAGCAGATGCTGTGATGGGCCTACTGGGGAACAGCAAGGCACAGTAATGGGTCCTAGGATGGGATGAGCGGATGATGGGGGAGGACTAACATGGCTCAGCAGGTGCAGTGACAGTGCCACATCAGATGCACCAACACTCTGGTGGCTAATGCAGGACTAGCAGACACAATGATGGGGCTGATAGAGGAGCGGCCTAAACAGTGACTGTAGAATGTAGTTTCACGTAGAATGAACAGACAGAGCAGGCACAGCGGTGGGAGGTAATCGAGGGCCAGCAAAATCCTGCTGGAGGTGGGGTCAGAGGAAATTTTTGGTGGCTCGTGGAGTGCTAGCAGATACAGCGATGGATCCTGGGATGGAGCAGCCACAGTCCTAACGGTACCGAGGCCCAGCTGGCCACAGTGATAGCAGCCAATGTTGCACTAGCAAATGCTGAGGTATGACTTGTGGGGAGTCAAGAGGCTAAGACTAGTATGCAAGTAGTGCCCTCCGATGGGGCTAGAGGAGCACCAGGACCAGCACTGGAATAGCCATTGCGGATGGCCTCTCCTAGTCCTAGTGACAGCACCACCCATTCCCCCCACCCCAGCAGCCCTACACGAACCGCCGGCAGAACCGCAAGTGCGGGGCCTGTGCAGCCTGCCTACGGCGGATGGACTGTGGCCGCTGCGACTTCTGCTGCGACAAGCCCAAATTCGGGGGCAGCAACCAGAAGCGCCAGAAGTGTCGTTGGCGCCAATGCCTGCAGTTTGCCATGGTGGGTGGGGCAGGAAGGGTCAGGTGGACGGGATAGGTGGGGCCAGATGCCCAGTACCTGGGAATGGTGGGCCTGGTAGGTGGGTGGGCGGGGCTGTGGTTTTGGATGAGGATTAGCAAACATTGTGCTGGGGTAAACAAGTCTAGGTGGCACTGGCATTGCTAACAGGAGACTAGCAGTCTCAATGACAAAGGGCTCGTGTAAGCAGATTCTGTGATGGGACGAATGGGAGATTAGTGGGCATGTTGAGCATGGCAGGGTGGATGTGATTGGTAATGGCACCAGGCGGCCATAGCACCCTATCTTTCCTCAGAAGCGGCTGCTACCAAGTGTCTGGTCAGAGTCTGAAGATGGGGCAGGATCGCCCCCACCCTACCGTCGTCGAAAGAGGACCAGCTCTGCTCGAAGGCCCCACCTGGGCCCCACTCTGAAGCACCCCTTGGCAACACGCACAACTAAATCAGGCCGTGCCCAGGCTTTAATGAAACAGGAAGCAGGTGGTGGCTTTGTGCTGCCTCCGCCTGGCACTGACCTTGTGTTTTTACGGGAGGGTGCAAGCAGTCCCGTGCAGGTGCCAGGTCCTGCCACAGCTTCCACAGAGGCCCTGTTGCAGGTGAGGGCCCCATCTTACTCTGCCCTTCCCAGCCGCATCTAGCCTCATGCCAGGGAGTTGAGACCAAGTCTGCTGCAATCCTCCCTCATGCAGGAGGCCCAGTGCTCTGGCCTGAGTTGGGTTGTGGCCTTACCCCAGGTGAAGCAAGAGAAGGCGGATGCCCAGGAAGAGTGGACACCGGGCACAGCCACCCTGACTTCTTCTGTATTGGTGCCTGGCTGCCCTAACAAGGTAGGGGCAGTGATCGACATTCTGTTGGTGCCATAAAAGGGTGGTCTTTAAGCGGAGTGATGGTGAGCCATGATGGTGGTTATTTGAGCAGAGTGATAGATGTGCATATTGCAGCCTTTCTGCAGAATTACCCCGTCTGTCTAACAGACACCCCACTTCACAGGCAACTAGCTTTGCCTGCTTTGCTGCCCAGCTAACAGAAAAACGGAGATCGGTGAGGAATGGGAAAGGTTTGTAGGCAGGGAGGTGGCATTTCTGTGCTGTACTGTAGTGGAAGTGGGATTTATCAGCACAGTGATGGTTTGTGCTGATGGAGACTTTCTTCAGGGCTGCCCTTCTAACTGCTGCCTATTCCCCACTGCTCCCAGGCAGTAGACCCAGGCCTGCCACCTGTGAAGCAAGAACCACCTGACCCTGAGGAGGACAAGGCAGAGGAGAACAAGGATGACTCTGCCTCCAAATCAGCCCCAGAGGAGGAGGCAGGAGGGGCTGGCACACCTGTGGTCAGTGCTGGGGATGTCCCACTCTGCCCTGACCCTGCCTTAGCTGCACCGGGCATGTTGACCTATGATGTTAATTCTTCCCTAGATCACGGAGATTTTCAGCCTGGGTGGAACCCGCTTCCGGGACACAGCAGTCTGGTTGCCAAGGTGTGCCCCTCACAGTGAGGGATGGGGGTAGGGTGGGTGCTGGTCAGATGTGGGTCCTGGGTTTTGAAAATACAGTCAGCAATTTGGGGTAGTTCAGTGGGAGGTAAAGGCTTCACATCCACTGTGCTGACCACAGTCCCTGAGAGGCATGTGTGCAGGACCCTAGAAATTTCTCTTGAGACCCAGCCCAATAGTGTCCCAGGTTAGGGCTCTCCTTTGTGGGAGGGAGGAGGACTTGATGCCCTATGATGAAATTTGAATGATAAAGAAAGATAAGGAAAGTCTGGTCCCCATCTCCCTGAGTAAATCCTATGGGGGATTTAATATGTAAGTTCTTATTCAGAGAATCATCATTTTCGGTCTTGAAGGCCTTTGAAGTCTCCGAGAGACCACTGGGTGGGTGTTCCCTGACAGTGAGGAGTATGTGTCCCAGAAATGGTTGTGGTCTTGCCTGGCAGTGGGGTGGGCAGGAGATCTGAGTCCTGAGCTGACTCTGAGCTGAGTCCACACACAGTTGTGTGATCTCCGGCTCATCCTGCACTTCCTGGAGCAGCCTCCATGGAAGGGCTTGGGCTGGGTCTCTTGAGCCTTTCTTGAGCCTG
Organism: Microcebus murinus; assembly: GCF_040939455.1. Classification (NCBI taxonomy): domain Eukaryota; kingdom Metazoa; phylum Chordata; class Mammalia; order Primates; family Cheirogaleidae; genus Microcebus; species Microcebus murinus. The sequence goes on from NC_134120.1 coordinate 22,365,460, forward strand.
TTGAGGTTATTAACTGTTTCAGCTGCTGCGCAGAACTGTCCCTGTAGGCCTGGCATAGGATGAAGGGTAGGTGCCTATAAGGACTGGGATGGTGGGAGGAGGACAAGGGAATGCTGCCTCCTGCAGAATGTTGACGGGCCCTGCACACAGCCCCACACACTGGCAATGTAAACTATTGGCCAAAGCACCTGGAGTCCTTTGCTCCTACAAATCAATTCCGACAGGCCAGAAACCCTTCCACCTATACATAGGTGATTACGCAGGTACTGATTGAGCTCTTGCTGGGTGGACAGTGGTCTGGGAGACCCAGCAGTGAGTACAATGAGCCCTGGAAGGCTTACCCTTCGGGAGACACAGGATCCCTACCCTTAGCTTATAATGTAACTGTGCACGCAATATATGTTAACAGGGAAGGGGCTATGCTTTCTATAATGATAGTTTCTAGGAGACAGAGAAAAGATAAAGGATAATTAAGAGGAAATGGGATGGAGGATACAGAATAGGAAATGATTTTGTGATGCTCCATTTTGCATGTAGCAAACCTCATTCAACGTACACACCTGCTCCCTCTTCTCTAGGTCCAAGGACCTTAAAAAACCTGGAGCTAGAAAGCAGTAGACTGGAGGCTTCTGCAGACTGTAGGATTCAAGGTGATATTTGCAGACCGGCTTTTTGGGAGACAACACTGATCTACTGGGGGCTGGACCCTAGATTGGTTGCCAGGGCTTGTGTGTGAATCAACTCTAGGACGAAAAACCTACCACCAAACCAGAGGAACAGGCCTAACAGTACTTTGAGCTTATAGAAGAAGTAAGCGGTAAAGGAAGACAGAAAGAGTAGAAAGTTGGTGCATTTATCTGCTCCTCCCCAAGAGCCTGAGTGTGATAAGAAGTTGGATATTACGGGTGGGGGAGCTGGGGTGGGGAAAGGGAATATAATTAAAGCCACAACAAAACAACCTAAACGGGCCATCTGTATAAATAATTTAAGTGGCTTCTGGATGAGACCTAGTAGTGTCTCTAAACATTTCCTCAGGGAGACAGTAATTGCAAATGTAATGTGAAAAAATGAGGAAAGGAAAGGAACTGCTATTTGGTGTGTTCCTCCTATGGACCCCATTTATTTAATCCTCAAAACAATCTTCTTAGGAAGACATTGATTTTGCCCATTTTTGCAGATGGGAAAACTGAGACTCAAATTAATTTGTCCAATGTCAAATGTTAGTAGAGCCTAGACTTAAACCCAGGTAAAGGCCATGTTCTTTAAACCACTAAACTGTAAACTGTAATCCTGTATGCAATAATGTGTAATATTATAGTAACAGGAGTTTTCAGTGACCTTGAAAACACACAATGGATTACTATAAATACTATAATAAATCCATTATACTCCTGTCTCTAGCATGGTTTAGGGAGTGCCAAGGTTGTATGTGGAAAGGGTCATCTTATTGTCAGAGCATCTGTTCATCCAGAAACTGGGTTTTCTGCAGGCCCCATGTGCTGCATCAGATTCCTCAAACCCTCAAGGGTATCCCTCCTCACTGACTGCTGTCCGTTTTGCTTGTTACCCTGACTCCCCTTCCTCAGCCAGGGCAGTCTGTGGAACTAAAGCTGCCAGCTTGGCTTGTCTTTCCTAACATGTATCTCCTGCCCTTTGATGACCCATATGCCTGGTTCCTTCCCTCAGCCCGAATGTCTACTAGGAGGCTGAATTCCTGCTTTGAGTCCTGCCCAAGGGCCAGTGTTGGCTCAGCCCTACCTCACTTTCTCCAACTTCATTCATAAAGTGCCAAAACGATTAGACCTGTAATTTGTTACTTAGCCAGCTTTACAGGGCCAGGACTGAGTGAGTGCCTCCTTAAATTTTGTACCCTGTGTGCCTCCCTTGCCTTACCCTAGTCCCAGCCCTTGCAGCTTTAGGTAATTCAGATATGGATTAGCTATTTCCCAATTCTAACTCATAAAATATAGCCCTCTGCCACCCTCCTCTACCCCTTCCTTTGCCTTACCCTACCTAGCTCAGTCCTAATCAAGACTGGATAATCTGATACTGCTTTGTTTCCCCCCAGGATCCAACCAACCAACCAACCCTAGTATTCTGGTGATTTTGACAATGATGTTCTAAGTGATATTTGATTGGCATTTTGACTCATGAGTTAAGAATGTACTTTCCATGTGTATTAGGGTTCAGTCAAAAAAGCAGAACCACTAAGATAAAGATTATGTATATATGTATTTTAAAGGATTTATTATAGGGATTTGACCTCATGCAATTGTGGGAGCTGGTTAAACAGTCTCTGTAAGGCTGTTATATTTGCATCTAATGCTGGAGCTTGAAGTCTGCAGGGCAGGCAGTCGGGAAGGGAAGACGGATATAAAGTGTGGGAGACCGAGGACACAGCACAGCCCACAAGCACAAGCTGGAGCCCACGAGGATGGCCTGGAACCTATGTCAGTCTCTCACCACCTCCAGCTTCGATGATGTGGGTGTCCTGCAGAAGATACTGGTGCCCTTCCTCACAGTTAAATATGCATCTGCCCAGGAATTAGAGAAGCTGAAGGAAGATCCTGGGGAAGATGGAGCAGCTGTAGGCCTGGCTTCAGGCCTGACTGCTGCCGCACACCAACGAGGTGAGCCAGCTGATAAATGACAACACACGTGAACTGCAACGGCACCTGGTGCGCCTGCACCAGCCTTCCAAGTGTAAAAAGAATATGCTGCTGCTTCACTTCTGCCCACCAATTATCAGGCAATTGTCTCTGTGGCCCGTCTTAACTGGAAGCATACAGGGAAGGGAGTTCTGGGAAATATAGCCTAGCCATGGTGACACATTACAAAGCCACCTTGCCATGGATCAGCCCCCAAAAGGTCTCACTATTCACCTGAGGATAACTTGATAAAACTACATTGCTGAAAATGCAAAGCTGAAGACCATAGATTTCATGGTGATCCCAGCAAGTACAGAAATTCCGTCAAGTCCACCCAGAAAAAAACTTGCTGGTCTTGGCTATTTTTGTGTCATTCATTCAAGTATTGAGAACCTGGCACATGGTAGGCACTTGTACTTAATACTGGGATACAGAAATGAAAAAGATATGGTCCATGCGATTTTATTAAATGCATCAATATGTATTACAAATGAATGGATTTCCAACTTTATCATGGAATTTAATGCTGAAAATATAGAATTCAGGAAACTATCAGGAGGACAACCCTTGTGTGAACCTTGTTTGGGGCACAATGAGAATACTTGGAAATACTTTAGTTTCTATCTCTAAACTGTTCTATTTTAAAATTATTTTTAAATGATTTTTATTGTCCCATTTACTGATTTATATGCTTAGTGTTTCTTTTGGGAGCGTCTTGGTGGTAACAGTTAACTGCCTCTGAGAAACTGGGATAGTGGGTGGCAAGATAAAGGTCACTTCTAGGCCGGGCGCGGTGGCTCACGCCTGTAATCCTAGCTCTCTGGGAGGCCGAGGCGGGCGGATTGCTCGAGGTCGGGAGTTCGAAACCAGCCTGAGCAAGAGCGAGACCCCGTCTCTACTATAAATAGAAAGAAACTAATTGGCCAACTAATATATATATAAAAAATTAGCCGGGCATGGTGGCTCATGCCTGTAGTCCCAGCTACTTGGGAGGCTGAGGCGGAGGGATTGCTTGAGCCCAGGAGTTTGAGGTTGCTGTGAGCTAGGCTGACGCCACGGCACTCACTCTAGCCTGGGCAACAAAGCGAGACTCTGTCTCAAAAAAAAAAAAGTCACTTCTGTCCAAAGACCTTGGGGGGGATCACTTCTGTGGGCCTCCCAGGAGGGTTGGCTAAAGGCTACGGCTCACTATGCTCAGCCCTGGGCCAGGTTCCTTCAATCTCTGGAGGGGCCGCCAGGGGGCGCCGGGGCGCGAGCCCGCCGTTCCGGACCGCGGCCCGCCGGCCGGGCCCTGGAGACACTCCTCCCATGCCTGGCCTGGCCTGGCCGCCCTTGAGCGTCACATGCGTCCTGCGCAAACACCAGTACCTAGGCTGGGCCAGAGGGAAGCCCACTGCCCGTCTTCTAATGGTGGTAAGATGTGCAAAACCGTACTGGCGTTAGATTACAGAGCTTGCCAAGGGTGACGAGCTGACATGTCTGGGGGCAGCCGGGTCGGTTTTCGCTTCCGAGAACTCATCCGGACAGGACCCTCTGGGTTGCGCGATCTCTGGGGTACCTGACAAGCGGCCCCGAGTCACAGCGGCTTTTCCTTAACTCTGCTCCAGGCAGCTGGCGTTAGCATTGGCGTCCTCCCCTAGGGCTTTGTGCTTGCTGTTGGGTGGTTCCGCCCACGCCAACCCGCGGGCCAGGCTCCCGTGAGACTCAAGATCAAGGAACCGCCACTCGAGACACCGTCCAGGGAACTGAGACGACACCTAATTTCTTTCTTTTTTGTTTCAGGCTATGTAAACTCTTAGCTGTAAATGAAAATGAGCATTTTACCGAACTGCAATTGAAAGAAGAATCATTATAGGACAAAAAAGACAAAATAAGAATTATTAAAAGAGATTATTAAGAGAGAAGACAGACATTATTTTGTGGCTGAAAAGCTGAACCAACAATTCAGGAAATGGAATTAAAAGCTAGAAACGTACCACATACAAAATCCGAAGTGGGAGGACTGCAAAATGATTAAGAAATGCTAATTTACAGTAAATTGCATCCTTAAGAGGGCATACACATTAGTTGTACTTTGGTTATTATACATCAGTGTCTGGCGTAGGTATTTTTTTCTGTGTGCTATGCTCGCCCCCACTTCAGCAATGGAGTACCAAAGTGTCATTTTTAATTGGCTTTTAGGTATTAACTACCATCTTGCTCTTGACTGGAAATACAATTTTAGTTTCCACATGTGCGTTATAGGGTCCCTGATCTGGTTCTCAGGAACCAATTAACCTGGACTTCTGATCCACATACTGACCCTGGTTCACTGTGACCCCTCGACTCAGACTCTTGGTCTTTATTATACGCAACCAGGCCATGCAACTGCCCCAACAATCCATTTGATCTGCTCCCATCTTAGAGTATCCTGAATCTAAACCCTGGTTTCTACCCATTGCAGTAGGAAGAATTTATTAATAATTTATTATTACTGGTTGAGTGGTTTGACAAGGCGCTTAGGCTCCCCGAGCCTTAACTGTCTTAGTTGTCAAATGAGAATAATACCTGCTGTTCCATCAACCCTATAAGTTATTTGTGAGGTTCAAAGGTTGTATGTGTGAAAATACCTGCAGATTTTAAAGAGCTACACAAATAAGGTGGTCCTGTGATGATTACCATCATCGCTAAGATTAACCTAGAGATGGTACAAAATTGGACCTCCTCACAAAATGTCCTCTAACTTTCTCATGCTTTTAGACCGATTACAGGGTATACAGAGCAAAGTCAATTGTAATTATAATTAGACTTTCGACTTCTCTCCGGGGCAGAGGTTTTTTCTTCCATTCTGATGCACTCTAGAGCAAGGGCGCGAGATCGGCGGGCTTTGGCCGGGGGCGGGGTGAGGACCGCGCAGACTCCGCTTTTCTGCTGCAGGAGGAAGTCGCGAGTGCAGGCGTCTGTGGCCCCCATGGTGACGGGACCGACTTCCGCCCGGCCCACCCACCTCTGCCTGCCCCTCACCCCGCGAGGTGCACCATGGCAACCAGACCTCTGCGTCGCGGAAGCGGGTCCCGTAGGTGGCCGCGGTTGGGGAAGCGCGGCTAACGCCGCCCCCATCCCGAGGGGACTCGCAAATGTACAGCCAGAAGTTTGGCGCCGTACAGCGGGAAGTTAAGGGCCCCACTCCCAAAGTGGTGATCGTGGTAAGCATAGGATGTGGTGGCGGGGTGGGGTGGTGGACCTACAGCTCTGTCTACCCACACTCTGGGCCTGGCAGAGCCCAACCGCCCCCTCCCACTCCCCAGCTACAATATTTAGGTCTGTATTTGGAGAATCACCACTGGTATCTTGGGGACTTTCAGTCTCTAGGACACTCGAAGGAGGTCTGTCCCCTTATAATGGGGAGTGTGTGTCATGGAGAGGGCACTGGGCCCAGAAACAGACCTGGGGGCAGGGCAGGCCATGATTCAGCTGTGTGATTTGGGCTCCCTTTTCACTCCTAGCAAAATCATCTGTGAAAGAGGAATTAGGCTGTGAAGAGTTGTGAGTGTTATGGAGCCTTTCCTGTGCCACCTCGACCAGTAACCATTGCTGAACAGTGACCCTGCATGCCTGGAAAAATGCAGGGTGGTTGCCTCGAAGGCTGGGCTGGTAGTAGGTTAGGTGGTAGATTTTTATCTTCAGATGGGATTTTTGAAGTTCAAATTTAGGTTAGGGGAATGCTGCTTGCTACAGAATTTGATGGGTCCTGCTGAGAACTCCAGTCACTATTGGTCCATGCATCTAAATTCCTTTGTTTCTACAGATTAGTTTCTACAGGCGGGAAAACCTGCCCTGTGCAATTAGGTGATGACAGAGTTATCACTTGAGTCCCTGCTGTGTGCAACAGCACTGTAGAAGATACAGGGGTGAATACAGTGACCCTGGGAGGTGTACCCTTCATTGAAGTCTGACCTCTGCCTCCAGGGAGCTCATTCAGCCTGAGTATCCCATATCTGAAATGCTTCAGACCAGAAGAGTCTCAGATTTCAGATTTTGGAATAGTGCATATATATAATAAGGTATCTTGGGGAGGGGACCCAAATCTCAACACAAAATTCATTTAGGTGACATACACACTTATACACATATGCTGAAGGTAATTTTATTTTTCCGTTGGAGATGCTGAATAAACTGTGTTGTGTGCCTGTGTCTTGACTATGTTCAGACATGTGAGGTCAGGTGTAGAATTTTCCTCTTGTGTTGTCATGTCATCGCTCAAAAAGTTTTAGGCCGGGCGCTGTGGCTCACGCCTGTAATCCTAGCTCTTGGGAGGCCGAGGCGGGCGGATTGCTCAAGGTCAGGAGTTCAAAACCAGCCTGAGCAAGAGCGAGACCCCGTCTCTACTATAAATAGAAAGAAATTAATTGGCCAACTGATATATATATAAAAAATTAGCCGGGCATGGTGGCGCATGCCTGTAGTCCCAGCTACTCGGGAGGCTGAGGCAGAAGGATCACTCAAGCCCAGGAGTTTGAGGTTGCTGTGAGCTAGGCTGACGCCATGGCACTCACTCTAGCCTGGGCATTAAAGCGAGACTCTGTCTCAAAAAAAAAAAAAGTTTTAGATTTTGGAGCATTTCAGATTTTCAGATAAGGGATGCTCAACCTGTAACCTAATTGCAGAAACAGCTTGCTCATGCATTAAACCATTATGGTTAACACAGCAGGTAATGATATGCTATATTATCTGTGATGTCAGTTTATGGAAGAAAGATCAGAAAAAATCAAGAATACAGTTTTATTATGCTCCACAGTACACATAGCAAGTTTTAGTCAACCTATAGACCTGCTGTTTCTCTAAGTCCAAGTGCTATAGGAACTGGAGCTGGGAAGTAGACTGCTGTCTTCTATAGGTTGTAGAATTCAAGGTGACAATTATAAACATACTCCATGAAAGAAAGAAACTGCTTTATTTTGAGTTCTGTATTTAAACAAAGGGCTCAGGGCTTGGGCCATTTCTTGGGTGCTGTTACTTGTGCTAGGAACCAATAAGGAACAGGAAAAAATAAAAAACGCCACCACCAAATCAGAAAAGCAGGCCTTTTGACCACTTTGCACCTATAGAAGAATTAAGAGGAAAAGGAAGAGGTCAGAGTTGGTACATCTGCTCCTTCTCAGGTGTCTGAGTGTGGTAAGTGTAGATATTAGAGGTAGCAAAGTTGTGTTAGAAGAATTAAAACCACCAATAGATGAGACTTGGACCCTAAACAATTCCCTCAGAAAAAGTGATAGCAGATGTAATGGCTGAGGGAATAAGGCAGTAAAGGGAGCCACTATTTAACGAGTGCCTCCTATGAACCCAATGGGTGAACATTTTTTGTTCATTTAACAGGTGAGAAAACTGAGACTCAAAGACATTAAGTAACTCACTCAGTACAGTAATAGGTAGAGGCCAGACTCAATCCTAGGATGTAAGGCATTGTAAACTGCAATCCTAATAACTATAATTTGAGATGCTACAGTAACAAAAGCCTTTAGTGACCTTGAAGACACAAAGTAGTTAGTGTGTTCTCCTGCATTTAGCATAGTTTAGAGCTGTGATGTCCAGTCTAGTAGCCACTAGCCACATATAGCATTTGAGCACTTGAAATGTGCTCAAAGTCACATGTTGAAATAATATTTGGATATATTGGTTAAATAAAATATATCATCAAAATTAATTTTCCCTGTTTCTTTTTAAAATGCAGCTACTTGATAATATAAAATTACATATCTGTGTTGCATTATATTTCTATTAAATGGTGTGGATTTTGAGCAATGCCAAGACTATTCCTAGCTTGGCATCCACCTTGTTAGAGAACTCCAGGTCATATCTTACTCATCCAGAGACTGAGTCCTTCCCAGACCAAAGAGTCCTAGGATGCCCCAAGCCTTAAAGAGCTTCCTGACCCCCTGGCTCATGCTGTTTCTCACCACCCCTCACCTCCATTCTCCTCTTCAGCCAAAATGTACAGAGCCTGGTTCCTGTTCTGCCAATTGGAGACAATGTTTCCGTTGTCTTGATGCTTGGTTGCTGTTCTCAGCCCATGTATCTACCGGGAGCCTGAACTTCTGCTGTGTATCCTGCCCAACATGCAGATGTGACCCTGTTCTCCTTCATTCACAAAATCTGTCTTCATAAAATTCCAAAAATATTAAAGAACAATAATTTAATTATCTGGCTCTAGGCTCCAAATAATTCCTATATGGATTAGCTACTTCACATGCTGTAATACCCAACATCATCTTGTCTCCTCCACACCTCAGGGTCTGCCTTATCTTGGTACCTATAGTGTATCCTGAGCCCTGAATCTTTTAATCAAGCTATCTTCAAATATTGATTTTATTTTCCCAGAAGACTTCATTACAAATACTCCAACCCTAGTGTTCTGGTAACCCTGACAGTAATACTCTACATAATTACTCTACATATTACTGTCAATCCTGACAGTTATACTCTAAGCTATCAGATTGACGTTCTCTCTCTGCCTTGTAAGTTAAGAGTTTTGTTGCTATGAATCAGCACCCCAGTGTTTCACAACCCACCTAAGGATGACCTGATACAACTTGCTGAAAATACAAAAAAGACTATGGATTTCCTGGTGGCTCCAGAAAGTGCAGAAATTATATTAGGCCCACCCAGAAACATTGTTTCGTTTCATTCATTCATTCATTCATTCATTCATTCATTCGTGTAGAGAACTGACTGTTGTATGCATTATGCTCATGCTAGGGATATAGAAATGAAAGAGAGACATAGTCTATGTGATTTTATTAAGTATATCAATATATATACGAAATGGCACATGCATTTTCAACTTTTTAGAGGCCCTTTTTATAAATACAATACATTTACAGAAATTCCAAGTTACCCCAAAGTGTCAGGAGCACAGTCCTTGCATTAAAACTTCTGGGCACCACACAAATAGGAATAAAGTTATACCACCAGCATTTTTCCTTTTATTTCTTTCCTTCCTTTTCCTCCTTCCTCCCTCCCTCCCTTCTTTTGTTTATTCTTCTTTCTTAGTAGGGTTTTTCATTGTCACAACTATATAAAATGTATCTATATGTCTGTGTGGGTGTGTATATATCCTATATATTAGATACTTTTCATTGAAAGTATTTTGATGGTGGTAACTATGATGTACACCTTTGAAACTGTGGAATATGTGTGGCAAGATCAATGTCAGGGATTAGAAAGACCTCTAATTCTTGTCTGTCTAGGTCTGCCCTATTTGAAGCACCTTAGGCAAATCACTTAATGGCTCTGAGTTTGACTAGATAATCTTTAGAGTCCTGGTCACATTTTTAACTTTATAATTCCATCCACTCTTACTCAAACAGCATTTCTGAAATATTTGAGACTGATTTGGTAACTTCTTAAGTAGAGGCTCAGAGAATCAAACAAGTTACTCCTTAGGTGCTCAGCTTTTTTCAGTGGTAGCAGGATGTATTAGTTTTTTATACCCAATTTTATTTAGTATGAATATTGATGGAGGTCATAATTGAAAATAGGTGATTGATTTTTGGTTTATCATAGTGACAGTAGCTTTTGTTTTCAGAGAGCCAAGCCTCCCAAAGACCAAGGGGCTGAACAACAACTAGAAAGAATCCGAAGTAGTCATCAGAAGTATCATGCTATTTTGGCCTCTATTAAGTCAAACGAGCGGGACCGCTTGAAAGTTGAGTGGGAGCAACACAATGACCGCAAGTTTTTGGAGAACCTTGTGCAAGCAAGAGTCAAGGATGCTGTGCAAGGGTTTATTATTAATATTGAAGAAAGACGGAATAGGTAAGGCTTACACACCTGGGGACCCAGATTATGAAACATTCCTAAAGTTGTAATTTGAGATTGGCCAGTCAAAAATCAAGTATAAGGATTGTGGCTGAGATATTTATATTCAAATTGCTATCAATTAATATTTTTGCTGGTGATAACCTATATTTAGAGATGGAAAACAAATGAATATATTGTTTCATATTTCATTACTTTAAAATCTGTTTTCTTTTGTTGAAAGTGTACATTTCATATGTGTATATTTGTATGTGATCAAATAAAATATGGTGCAGATTAGTCTCTTTATTGCTTTAAGTGGCAACATGTCTTATTTTATAGAGGACTGTGATGATCTTTTCCTTCTTACAAAATTTATTAGACATGTAAGTCTGAAATCAAATATAACAAACAAAAATCAATAAAATGGTGCATGTAGCATGAAATTTTTAATTTTTTTTTTTTTGGTCCTTTTCTTTTAGGCTACGTGAACTTTTAGCATCAGAAGAAAATGCATATTTTATGGAAATGCACTTGAAAGAAGAAACCGTTGAGGAGAAAAAAGATAGAATGAGAGAGAAAACTAGATTATTAAAAGAGAAGAAAGAAAAAGAGAGGCAGGATTTTGTGGCTGAAAAGCTAGACCAGCAATTCAGGTAATGGAATTAGAAAAACACACAAACAGAATCCAAAGTGACATATTAAAGATTTAGGAGTGTTAACTTGGAGTAAGTTACAGCCTAATAAGGGTGTACACAGTAGGTGTACCTTTAAGTCTTGGTAATTATATTATGTATCATTGAATAATAACAGAGTTTGTCTGAGAACTGTGGTCTAATGTTCTGTGCTTGCTTCCCAATTAGCATGAAAGTACCAAGTGAGATTTTGTTGAATTGTATGTATTAACCTAAGCCTTGCTGTTGACAGGGAGTTCTTTTAAAGCCCTTATCCCAGGGAGTCTTTGGTAAAGTTGGGCTCTCTCCCTAGTGCTGTAGTTGCCACCTGTGCTGAATGTGTGCTTAGTTACCTGTTCTTTATTGTCTGTTTCCTTGTCTTGTATTCTGATCCATGAGATCTGATCACCTGGACTTTTGATCCACTCCCTGACGCAGACCCGCAGTGACCCTTGGTTTTCAGATCCCTTGTTTTCACTGTGCTCAGTCTGATCCTGTGTTTGCCTCCATATCCCTTTTCATTGTGCTTTCCCATCTTAGAATACCCTGAGTCAATGTGTTGATTTCAGCCCAATACTGTGGATTCATAGAGGGAAGGCTCATGTGGAGATTTACCCAAGGGTGATCCTTTGAGATGATCTATAGTGTTGCATCATCAAGAGCTTGGCAGATGCTTTGAATTTCACAAATGAAGAGATTCTTTACCTTTAAAGCAAAGATATACTAAAAAGTCTCAATGTCTTACATTCCTTCCTCTTATTCTTACAGCAAGAGCTATCATATATTTATAATTTATGGTTTCATTGTAGTGTAATTCCTCAGTTATATTCTCAGTACCTTGGTGACTTCTAAGAATGTGAACATTAAGAATTGCTATTAAGTTTCTCAGGATAGTTTATTTGCCCCCTTTTTTCATTCATGTCTCTCCGTGCAGTGATGATCACATGATATGACCCATGGAATGCCCCAAGTCATCCACTTCATCTGTCATTTAATTTTAGAGTAACTGATTAAGATTTTTATCTTCAGAAGGTATTTTTAAGTTCAAATATTACCTAGAAGTATTTAAAACATTCATTCTATAAATGTTAAATATTTTTGAGCCTCTGCTTTGTGCCAGCCTCTGTGGTAATGTCACTTAGTTGATCAGGTCACCAAGCGTGAGTGGGGCAGGGTGTGTATCATGTTAAACTGGATTTGGGAACAGATGGTCCAAGAGTCACTTTAAACCCTAAGTTAAAATCTGGTAGAAAACAGAAGGAGTTCATCTTTCACAGCATTCCAAATTTGAGTAGGTCAGAAACCCAAAGGTCAACAGATGTGAGAAAGCAGAAAAATGAGGCAGGTTGGGGGAAATCAAGTCATGGTTCAGAGAAAAGCTTTCGCCATCTCCTCTCCTTTTCTGCCATGAAGTTGCTGTTAGTAACATAGACATCCCCAAACCCCAGGGACCAGAAGAAGAACTAAGCTATTGCAGTGCATACTAGATACAAGTTGCAGATGCAGATGCTATAATTATGAGAGTAAATTCGGACTGCTAAAACTGGGCAGAATGGGAAGTTTCAGGGCTTGGGGAGCTGCTAAAGGAGGGCAGTGAAGAAACTCAGAGTAGTAATATGTAGGGCTGACATGACTTGCCACTCTCTTTGGCTTGCAGGTGGATAACTGAGTTCCACAGATAGGAATTTGCCTATGTGTTCAAGTTTGTAGTGACCAGGGTTACACTTGGAGTTTCCAGCCTGTGTAAAGTATGTGCTTGTACCCTGTCCTCAGTGGGACTTGGGACACCCTCCCTGGTTGCTGGGGAAGAAGGTGCTGTGAGGGTCAAAGGGGGACACCACCAAAGTGACTCTCAATGGACCATTCATATATTTTCTACTCCCTAGTAAATGTCTCCATATATATTAAGAAAAGTGAATTGTTCATAAGTGGTTATACTTTTAAAATATTTATGAGTTTGACAATATTTTAAATATTTCACTTGTATAACTGAGTTTTTGGTAGTTAGATGAATTGTTAGAATTTTTAAAGAAACAAATATATCCTACAGTAATATAATTTATCTGAAAACAAATTGTTTTCAGTGTCTAAATGCAACACTGCAGCATTATATCTTCAATACAGAGCAGCAAACATACTTTTGAGTAACAATGCTATATTAGGCTCCATTACTGAAAATATAATTGAGGCTTTAATGTATAAAACATGTATAAAACAAAATGAAATTTTTCCTTCTCATTCTTCTTTTTCTTCTACTTATTTTTATATTCTGTTGTATAATACAAGTTCACCACAATATATTTATTCTCTCAGTGACATTCATTTCAGTTATTTCCAGTTTGGGATTCCTATGAATAAAGCCACTATGGATATTTTTGTACATGTCTTTTGATAGGCATATGCATTCATTTCTCTCATGTATATTCAGTGGCATTCCTAGACTATTTGATATCTGGAGTGGATTATTTTTAGTGATCCCATCCTCTGCACAGCAAAATTGCTTTCAGTGATAATATGAAATGAATAATAATAAAAAGAAAAACTAGCTAGTGATTTTTTAAAATTTTAAATAATTATATATTCACAGAGAGTACAGATATCCGATGTACCCTTCACCCAATTTCCCCCAAAGGTTACATCTTACATAACTATAATACAATATTAAAATAAGGAATTGACAGTAGTACGTGGGTGTATAGTTCTGTGCCATTTTATCCCATGTGGAGGACTGAGTAACCACCACCACAATCAAGAACAGAACTATTCTATCACCACAAAGCTATCCCTCATGCTACCCCTTTGTAGTCACTCCCACCGCTCTCCCTCATCATTCCTAACCCCTGGCAACCACTAATCTCTTCTCCAGCTCCATAATTTTGTCGTTTTAAGAATGTTAAATAAATAGAATCACACAATATGTGATCTTTTTTTTTTTTTTTTTTTAAGGCTGGTCAAGTGGAGCAGTGGGAGTGGAGAAGGAACAAAGGAATCTGTAACTGGTTGAATATGTGATCTTTTAAGATAGGCTTCTTCATGCAGCATAATGCCTTTGAGGTCCATCCACATTGTTGCATGTGTCACTAGTCTGTCCTTTTTATTGCTGAGTAGTACTGTGTTGTACAGATATACTCACTTTGTTTAAACTGTTCCCTTATTGAAGGATATTTTGGTTGTTTCTGGGTTTTGGCTATTATAAGAGAATCTGATAGGAATATTTATATGTAGGTTTTTGTGTGAATGTAAGTTTTCATTTCTTCAGGAGAGTTGTCATATGCTATTGCTGGATCATATGTATATGTTTAGTTTTTTTTAGGAAACTGCTAAACTGTTTTCCAGAGTCTACCCACTGTAGTATACCCCCAGTATTTCCCCCAGCAGTGTATGAGAGATCTAGTTTTCCTACATCCTTGCCAGCTTTTGAGAGATCTAGTTTTCCTACACCCTTGCCAGCTTTTGATATTGTCACTATTTTTTTTTAGCTGTTCTAATAGGCATGTAATAATATCTCATCATGGGCTTAACTGGGATTTTCTTAATGGCTAGTGATTTGGATCAACTTTTCATGTGCTTATTTGCCATCTGTGCATCTTCTTTGGTGAAATGTCTCTTCATTTGCCCATTTTCTAATTAGATCCTTTGGTTTTTAGCTGTTGAGTTTCGAGAGTTCTTTCTATATTCTAGATACAAGTCTTTTGTCAGATATGCAGTTCTTTCCTAGTCTATAGCGTATCATTTTATTCTCTTAAAAGGGTCTTTCAAAGAGCAAAAGTTTTTAATGTTAATCAAGTCCAGTGTATCATCAATATTTCTTTTATGGATCATGCTTTTGGCACATTGTGAAATCTCTTTCTAAATGTCCTATATTTATACACAATTTATGATTACACCCCAGATTAAAGCATACATTTTGGGATTTTGTTTTGGGGTATTTTTATTAAATGAATACCTTAGGATGTGTGGTCAGAACCTCTGTGAGTAGTCTTGCCTCTGTCAGTTGCTGGCAGAGGTGATATAATGAAGCACCAAGTAACCCAAACTCCACAGCCATACTTCCAGGTCTTCAGCCTCCGTTCAACCACATATGAAATACAGGAACTTAGGTAAGATGCTTACTTAAGCATCCATGCTTACCTGCTCTTTGTTTACATTTCTTCATCTGTAAACCAAGGATAAAAATAATAATAGTGAACTTGCAATCATGTTCATTGCCACATTGGTTGTTACAAAGATTATAAAAGTTTATACATGGTAATAGAGCCTGTTCTAAGAGTACTTAGAATAGAGCCTGGCAGATGAGTACTCAATAACTGTTGCTAATAATATTCCTACTATTGGCTGTGTGGCTTGAGAAAAGACACTTAGGCTCCCTGAGTCTCAATTGCCTTAACTCTAAAATGAGGATGATACCTGCTGCTTGTGGGGATCAAATAATATACTATGTGTGGGAGTACCTTGTAAACTATAAAGCACTCACACATGTAAAGTTTTCCTCTTATTAATGATTATTATGATTAAAAAAGGTAGATATCGTGTCTATCTATAGATAAAAGTGAGCATCCCTAAAGTAGGGGCTCCCAAAGTCAAGTGAATATGTAGATTATTAGGGTATAGGAAGAAAATACTTGATGTTTATTTTTTATCTTATCACTTTTTAATTTTTATTTTAGTATATATTTAATAATTTATATGCTACAGTAATATTATAATCACCATATCCAATTTATAAATAATAATCAACTGGTGCTTAGATTTTATTTTTTTACTGAAAGGAACACATAATTTAAAAAGTTTGAAAACTGATCTAAAGATATACTTCATATGGGCACCTTCATACACTGATTTTTGGTTTGGGGTTTTTTTTTTTTTTTTTTTTTTTGAGACAGAGTCTTGCTTTGTTGCCCAGGCTAGAGTGAGTAGTGCCATGGCGTCAGCCTAGCTCACACCAACCTCAATCTCCTGGGCTCCAGTGATTCTCTAGCCTCAGCCTCCCAGGTAGCTGGGACTACAGGCATGCGCCACCATGCCCGGCTAATTTTTCCTATATATATTAGTTGACCAATTAATTTCTTTCTATTTTTAGTAGAGACGGGGTCTCGCTCTTGCTCAGGCTGGTTTTGAACTCCTGACCTCGAGCAATCCTCCCACCTCGGCCTCCCAGAGTGCTAGGGTTACAGAGCGTGAGCCACTGCGCCCGGCCCATATGCTGTTAATTCAGCCTTCGTTGGCAGCACGCATCCTCAACTGCCTTTACAATATTTGTACTCTTTGATTTTATATTAAGGAAGGGAATTACCTTAAGGAAATCATCAGAGATAAGCAGAAAGAGGTACATTTTAGAATGTTCATTGCAACATTATTTGAAATAAAACTCAGAAATAATCTATATTTTCATCAAATAGGGAAATTTTTAAATAAACTGTGATATATTTATAGGCTCCAGCCTCTATTATACAGCTTATTAAACTATAATAAAGTTTAAAAGTTAAGAATTATTTTTTTTTTTTTTTTTTTTGAGACAGAGTCTCGCTTTGTTGTCCAGGCTAGAGTGAGTGCCGTGGCGTCAGCCTAGCTCACAGCAACCTCAAACTCCTGGGCTCAAGCGATCCTTCTGTCTCAGCCTCCCAAGTAGCTGGGACTACAGGCATGAGCCACCATGCCCGGCTAATTTTTTCTATATATATTAGTTGGCCAATTAGTTTCTTTCTATTTATAGTAGAGATGGGGTCTCGCTCTTGCTCAGGCTGGTTTCGAACTCCTGACCTCGAGCAATCCGCCCGCCTCGGCCTCCCAGAGAGCTAGGATTACAGGCGTGAGCCACCGCGCCCGGCCTAAGAATTATTTTAAAAAATATTTCATGAGAAAATGTTCCTAATGTGTTAGGTGGAAAAATCAAGATACAAGGATACACACACATACACAGAATGCCCCCAGCTGTAGTTAAAATGCACATACACACACAAGACTGGACGGAAATACACTAACAAGATAATAGTGGTTATGTTTTGGTAGTGGGATTTAAGGGTTTTTGGTTTTTTTTAGTGTCTTAAAACTTTTCTGTGTTTTCTAGATTTTATGTAATGAACATGTATTAATTTTGTAATTAGAAAAAGGAGGCTTTTTTTAAAAGAAAAAGTGTCATAAGTCATACTACTTATTCTTGGGCTTTTTTTTTTTTTTTTTTTTTTTTGAGACAGAGTCTCACTTTGTTGTCCAGGCTAGAGTGAGTGCCGTGGCGTCAGCCTAGCTCACAGCAACCTCAAACTCCTGGGCTCGAGTGATCCTTCTGCCTCAGCCTCCCGAGTAGCTGGGACTACAGGCATGCGCCACTATGCCCGGCTAATTTTTTATATATATATATCAGTTGGCCAATTAATTTCTTTCTGTTTATAGTAGAGACGGGGTCTCGCTCTTGCTCAGGCTGGTTTTGAACTCCTGACCTTGAGCAATCCGCCCGCCTCGGCCTCCCAAGAGCTAGGATTACAGGCGTGAGCCACAGCGCCCGGCCTTATTCTTGGGCTTTAGATTTTCATTAATGGAATAACTTTGCTAGAGTATGAATGATAGGATTAAGAAGGACTTCAATAACTTATCTTGGCCAATTCTGATAGAATTTCACTGATTAATTTGAGATAGATAAATACATTTTTCAATATTGAAGTGTTCTTTGTTTTTGGTTTTTGGCCTTTTTCTTTTTTGGTACTCTAGCAATTTCAGCTGCTGTCACTTTGTTGAGCCTTCCACAGAATATGGACATCTGGTTATCATATATGTTATCATATATGGTTATCATATATGGTTATCATATATGTTGCTAATGAGCATGATTATACATCAGTTAAACCAAAAATTATTTATTGGGCACTGCATAGGTGGTATGGGGCCTACTGAATTCTTCTGATTCCCAGCCCTCAAATAAATTCTAGTTTAGCTAGGGAAACGAGATGAATCCAAATCAAATGAACAGTACTCAACATTTGATTAATGTCAATTTATATAGTATTGACCAACTATGTAATAGCGAATTTAGACCCCATCCTTTCTTTCAGTCTTAGCAACTCGCATATCTTCAAAAGTTCTTTATTGGGTCTCTTCTCCAACCTTCAGCTTCCTTGTGCTGCATTTGATTTCAAAACCAGGAGGACCTGATGTGTGTAAATACTGCCTTTAATCAAAAGTTCTCAAACTTGGCTGTGTGCCAGAATTTTCTGGAGAGCTGTAAAAAATACAGCTGCCTGTGTTCCCCCTCCCCCCAGATACTCTGAGTTTACTGGTCTGGCCTAGGAGGAGGAGAGGAAAGAATGGGGGATTGGGATTTTGAAAATGCCCCTAAGTAATTCTAAAGTGCAGACAGTTTGGAGAATCACAGCCCTTAAAAAATGGGCTCAATGAAGAACTTTTGAAGAAATTTGAATTACTAAGACTGAAAGAAAGGATGGGGTGTAAATACTTATTAAAAGAGTATTTTTTCTTGAATGGTGGCATAAGCCTGGGGGTGAAAGGGTAGTGGGGCAGCAACAATAGGGCTGTTTTCTCAACTCTGGCAGGAACCCCTCCAGTGTACAGGTGCCCTGCCACGGAGTTCCAGAGCAATGGAAAAGCTTCACCATGACATGCTGACCCTATCCTTGGATCTTTCCTTGGATGTACATGCACTATCTCTGCCAACCAAATCCTAATCCGCTTGCAATATTGCAAATACCCGTCTCTCTTCTGTTTCCTCTACAGCTGTGGTCTGCAACCTTCAGGCCATGGAATGGTACCGTTCATTCGTGGCCTGGTAGGAACCCAGAGGTGAGCAGGCCAGTGAGCAAGGGAAGCTTCATCTATATTTACAGCTGCTCCCCATAGCTGGCATCACTGCATAAGCTCCGCCTCCTGTCAGATCAGCGGCTGCGTCAGATTCTCATAGGAGCGGGAACCCTACTGTACACTGCGCATGCGAGGGATCTAGGCTGCTCGCTCCTTATGAGACTCTAATGCCTGATGGTCTGAGGTGGAGCTGAGGCAGTGATGCTAGTGCTGGGGAGCAGCTGCAAATACAGATTTTTGCTACAGAGAGGTTTGACCTCACAATAAATATATTGCACTTCAACCATCCTGAAACCATCTCTCCCCCCCCCACACCCCATCCGTGGAAAAATTATCTTCTATGAAACTGCCTCCTGGGGCCAAAAAAGGTTGGGGACCACCGCTCTACAATAGTAGTCACCAGTTATTGACCCCCTACTATCTATCAAGCGTTTACATCCATTATCTCTGATCCTCACCAACACCTTGAAAAGCAGTTATTTTACAGGTAAGGAAACAGGCTCAGACAGGCTGAGTTTTTGATCCAAGATTATACAGGAACTGGCAAACCTGGGATTCAAAGCCTGCTCTGCCTGATTGCAGTGCCTGAATTTTGGCTATGACAGCCTGGCACCTGCCTCCCTGTGGCCTCCTCACCTATTTCCTCTGCTCAGAGGGCCCACATCCAGGTCTTTGACTTTCCTCACTCCGCTGTGTGCCTTTTCTAAATTCCTCTTTCAGGGAAAGCTCCCAGGAGCTCCGTGTTGAATTGTTCAGTATGCGTGAGAAGAAAGTGTGTGAGGAGCGGAAAGCACAGGTGGCATTTAATGAGGAGCTGAAGAGAGAAAAACTGTTGGAAAAGCAGTTGTTCTTAAAGCTGTGGGAGGAAGACCGGTTAGCCAAGGAAAAGCGAGAAGCGGAAGAGGCAAGGAGACGGCAAGAGCTGATGGAGTGCACTCGCCTGGGGCTGAACGCCCAGATCACCGGCATCCTGGCACAACGGCAGGCGGCGCAGCTGCAGAAGGAAGAGGAGGCGCGCCTTGTGGTGGGTCTTATAAAATGCTTCTTTCGTGGGTGTAATCCAGTCTGCAGGCCTGTTACTGTACAGTCTGCCTGATGGCCCAGGCTGGGTCACGGGGCACATTGCCATGTTTGGACTCTTATTGCTATTTAGTAATGTATGCAAATCTAGATGTACAGATGCACGTAAAAGTCAAGTCTGGAAAGCCAGCACACCAAAAAGTTGACAGTGGTGGCGGGTGATGAGACCTGGGGTTAACACATTGATTGCCACACCAAAAACTAAATCAGTCTTTTCCTTGGGGCCACAGTGTTTTACTATGAAAATAGCATAAAAACTTTGAGTGTCATTTAAAGGTAAACAAAAATAGAAAAATGAAATTTATTGGTTTCTATTCATTTAGTCCATGTTTTTAGAATTAAATTGTCTAAGGTGTTCAATCTTCTATTATGAAAAAAAGTAGAATTGTCAATATTATTAATAATTGTAACAATAAGAAAATCAATAATAAGATTTTATATATGCTTCACGTGGCTCTGCGGTCAAAACCAAAGTGAGTTAAATAATTCTCATGGTAGTTAATATGTTAAGGGTAGTTTCTCTTTATGCTTTTCTGCATTTTTTAACTACTCTAAAGTAAAAAATAGTTACTAATAAACTATTTATTACTTTATATCACACATACAGAGTGATTTGCACAAAGCTCTATTGCAGATCCAGCAATGAAAAAGGAAGTTTACATCTGATAGCCTCTCTAAATCCAGGGCATGTGTGTGTGTATGTATTTCCAAGAAATCCCTTAGTCTCATCTCTTAAATGCATCAACTTATTTGTTTTGTCCAATTGTACTGAGGCATTATCTTTATTATTGTTCTATCTTAGGAAAGTGACATTGCCCAGGTTAAACTTGAGGATGAACAGGAGAAGCTAAAGAAACAGAAGGCAAAACAGGAAATGAAGGCTGCTTTGCAAAAATCCCTAGAAGAGAAGATGCAGCAGATTCAGCAGGACTATAGAGAAGAACAGGACTTGAACATGAAGCTCGTGCAAAAGGCTCTTCAAGACTTACAGGAGGAGGCAGATAATAAGAGGCAAAACAAAGTAAGACATTCATTTAGTGCCTTACTATATGCTGGTCGGGATTCCTTGTTGAGTCCTTGGTCTTGTGGAAGATGGCTGGAAGTAGAACAGTGCTGCACTAAGTATGGTCCATGAACCAATAGCATCGGCATCATCTGGCAGGGTGTCAGAAATAGAAATTCACGGGCTCCAGAATCAGAATCTCCAAGTTAAAATCTTGACAGGGACAAATATCTGTGTTTTAACAAGCGCCCCCCCAGGTGATTCTGATGCTTACAGGAGTTGAGAACTCCTGGAATTTGGGGAAGACATCACTGAGAAAGTGACATTTGACTTGGACCTTAAAGGATTTGTAAAATTTTGTCAGGCAAAGAGTAGGGAAAGGTATTCTGTATTTATTTAGCTACTGGTAAATAAATTAGAATTTGTATTGAACTTTTAAGAGAAAGTTGAGATGTCACTGAGAAAGTGACATTTGACTTGGACCTTAAAGGATTTGTAAAATTTTGTCAGGCAAAGAGTAGGGAAAGGTATTCTGTATTTATTTAGCTACTGGTAAACAAATTAGAATTTGTATTGAACTTTTAAGGGCATTGTGCTTTTCCTATAGGTGTTTTGTTTTTTAAATACACTTTTTATTTTGAAATAATTATAGATTAACATGTAGTTTTAAGAAATAATACAGAGTGATCCCTTGTACCTTTTACTCAGTTTCCCTCAATAGTAATATCTTGCAAAACTATAGTACAGGCTGGGCACAGTCGCTCACGCCTGTAATCCTAGCATTCTGGGAGGCCGAGGTGGGAGAATCACTTGAGGTCAGGAGTTCAAGCCCAACCTGAGCAAGAGCAAGACCCCGTCTCTACTATAAATAGAAAGAAATTAATTGGCCAACTAAAAATATATATAGAAAAATTAATCAGGCATGGTGGCACATGCCTGTAGTCCCAGCTATTCGGGAGGCTGAGGCACAAGGATTGCTTGAGCCCAGGAGTTTGAGGTTGCTGTGAGCTAGGCTGACACCACGGCACTCTAGCCTAGGCAACAGAGTAAAAAGAAAAAAAAAAAGTATAGTACAATGTCATGGTCAGGATATTGCATTGATACACTCAAGATACAGAACCCATCCGTCACTACCAGGAACTCTCATGTTGCCCTTTTATAGCCATGCCTACTTTCCTCTTGCCCCACCTACTCTTTATCCCTTGGCAGCCAATAATCTATTCTTCATTTCTATAATTTTATTCCAATGTTTTATTAATGGAATCATGTAGTTTGTAACCTTTTGGGATTGATGTTTTTCATTTAGCAGAACTCTCTGGAGATTTATCCAAGTTGTTGCATCTATCAATAGTTTGTTTCTTTTTATTCTTGAGTAGTATTCATGTTATAGATTTACCACAGTTTCTTTAACTTTTCACCTGTTGAAAGATGTTCTCATTGTTAAGAACATTTGGGTTGTTTCCAGTTTTATGGCTGTTATGAGTAAAACTGCTCTATAAACATTTGGGTACAGATTTTCGTGTGAACACAAATTCTCATTTCTATGAGATAAATGCCCAGAAGGGCAATTGCTATGTCATATTGGTAGTTGCTTGTTTTGTTTTGTTTTGTTCGAGAAACCCTAAAACCATTTTTAAGAGTAGTTGTACCATCCTACATTCCCACCGGCAATAAATGAGCAATCCAGTTTTCTACATCTTCATCAGCATTTGGTGTTGTCCCTATTTTTGACTTTAGCCACTCTAAGAGATGTATAGTGATATCTCATTGTGGTTTGAATTGGCACTTCCCTATGGCTAATAATGTTGAACAACTTTTTATGTGCTTATTTGCCATCTGTATATCTTCTTCAATGAACTGTCTCTTCATGTCTTTTGCCCATTTTCTAATTCACTTGCTTGTTTTTTTTCTTTTTTTTTTGCTATTGAGTTTTTGTTCACAATTGAATCATTTTACTTAATTTATTTTTTAACAACTTCATTGACATATAATTCACATAACATACAGTAGCCCCCATTTAAAGTACACATTCACAGATATGTGCAACCATCATCACATTCTATTTTAGAACATTTTCATTATCCCACTACCTCTCTTCCCCACCTCCCACCCCCAGTCCTAAGCAACTACTAATCTACTTTCTGTCTCTAGATTTCCATATTCTGGACTTTTGTATGAACGGAATCATATATTATGTGACCTTTTGACTAGTTTCTTTCATTTAGCATAATGTTTTTAAGATTTTCCATGTCATAGCGTGTATCACTATTTTATTCCTTTATGTGGCTGAATAGTAGTCTCTTGTATGGATGTACCATGTTTTGTTTATCCATGTGTCAGTTGATGGACATTTGGGTTGTTTCCACTTATTATCTATTATAAATAATGCTACTGTTAACATTCATGTACAAATGTTTGTGTGGACGTATGTTTTCATTTCTTTTGGGCACATATCTTGGAGTAGAATTACTGAGCCATAAGGTTAACTGTGTGTTTAAGCTTTTGAGTAACTGCCAAACTGTTTTGCAAAGAGGCTGAACTATTTTACATTCCCACCAGCAATGTATGAGGGTTCATCTTTTTAAATTTCTGCCCCAGTCTTGGAATCAGTCATTTTCCTAGGGATTCTTGGTTCCTTTTAGTGGGAAACAGTATTCATTAACAATAACTTCTACAACCTGAGTGTCAGATGAACTCACTGCAATTGGATTATTACTGCTACTTGGCATTAGCCATCTACCTGCCTTGAGAAACAGCAGTTCTCAACTGCACATTACAATCACCTGGGGGAACTTAAAAGCCATCTATTAAATAGGAATCTCTGGGGGTGGAACTCAGCCCTTGACACATTTTAAAGTTCACTAGGTGATTAGAAAATGTAGCTAAAATTGAGAATTGCTATTATAAAGTGTGAGGTGACTACCAGTCAGAGAGGTGACTATAGTAGTAGGAATGGCTTGTTTTGTTTATTAGGCTAACATTTCATCTACCTAAATTAAAATAAATGAAAATAAAGCTGTATCATTGAAAATTATTTGGCAACTACTTTGAGAAACACTTTGGAAAAGTGTTTGAATTAACTGATTCAAATATGTATTATTAAACATTTCAAACAGATATAAAGAATAGCACAGTGATCCCCCGTGTGTCCATCACCTAGCTTCAACAGCCATCATCTGATGGCCAATCTTGTTTTATCTATACCCCACCCATTTACCCCCCAACTCCTGAGTATTTTGAGATAAACACCAGACATAGTATTTCATCTGTAAATATTTCAGTATGTGGCTGTAAGAGATTGGGATTGGAGCTTTGAAGGATTTATTTTAAACTTATCCTTAATATCATTATCACATCTAAAAATTGTAACAATATGACTTTTGTGTTATCACCCATAGGAAGATATGATAAGAGAACAGAAGATATATTATAAATATTTGGCACAGAGACATGAGGAAGAAAAAGCTCAAGAAAAAGAATTAGACAGATTATTAGAGGAAGAGAAGGAAAAGAAGTTGACTGAGAAGGAGAAGGAGCTGAGACTTCAAAAGGAAGCAAGGCAACAGCTTGTGAATGAAATCATGTGTACAAGAAATTTTCAAGTTCAAGAAAAGTGTAAGAAATTGAATTACAGCTATCTCATAGTTTGCCCTTAATTCAACTTAAGTAGCAACCAAAATATTTACTAAGTAGGTATTATGTGTGAAACACTATGAGGGATGCAAAAAGGATGAAGGCAGTGTCCTTGCTTTTGCAAGCCTTATCTAATTGGATACATATAAAGAGTTGCATATCCCAGCAGACTCTGAGCAGTCACTAGAGAGATGTGCTCAAGGTTAAAGGAACTGTATGTCCTTTGAATACTGCGTGCCTTGGCAATCACAAAGGGGAGTGAGAAGGTGGGGCACAGACACACATTTCCCCCTCCTCCCTTTTACCAGTCCCTCTTTTTCTTTCCAAAGGTGTCTCTATACCTCCATACCTTTGCTTATGTAGTTTTCTCAGCTTACAATGCTCTTGATCTTGAGAAATCCTGGACATCCTTCAAGGCCAGCTCAAATGTCTCACTCCTGGAGAGGCCCTCTGTGTTCCCCCTCTCAAAATAAATCCTCTTTCTGGGCCTTCACTGTGGCTTGCTCACATCTCCAATGACTGACTCACCAGGATGGTCTTTGGAGACTATTCTCAAAATTTGGGGAATCCTTCCCATTTTTTATACTTGTATTCAGTCTGGGTCAGTTACTAGGTATTTCTTTCACAAAGGGAGTTTAAACTGTTCTTGTAAGGGTAACCTTTGTTTTAAGGTTTCTGAAAGTTACATCTGTGCAGAGTGACCTTGTCTCCTGGGAATCTCCCTGGATCAGGTTGTATCATACTGCTAAATAACACATTTAGCTGGCAGTCCTGTGAGATGTTTAAGTGGACCTTATGGCTGCTATTAATCTTTTAGCCATGACATGTCTCTCATACAACACTACACCATTGTATCCCTTTAGTCTCAAGCAATGCTTAGTCACAGAGGAAAGTTTGTGTTGAGAGGGTAAACTGCCATCTCCAGATTTCTGTTTAGATTTTACACGAATGGTCTTTGCAAGGGAAAGCTCATCCTGATTCCATTGATGAAATTTTCCACTCCAGGAATTATAATAGCAGTAGAAAATTTTTAAGCCAGTATCATATGGAACTTTTAGAAAATGAAAGCTTATAAGCTGAAAAGATTTTTGCATTCATCAGTGATAAATGTTTTAGAAAATATTGGGAAAACATGGAAAATTTAAGTATTTGGGACCATTTATAAACAAGGAAGCAAAATCAACCATAATTTTACCACTCAGGAATAGCTGATATTTACAATTTTGTATATTTCCTTCCAGTATTTTTACTATGTATATACTTTCCCCTCACAAATTAGGATCATGTTATATCTACTATTTTGTAGTCTGTATTTTTCACTTACCAAAAACATTTTTCTAAGTCATTTTTCATCAATTATAAGATTTTTAATGGCTGCCTAGAAATCTGTAGTAAAATTGGACCATAATTTATTTTAGCTAAACACAAAAGTTTATTAACTTTTAGATTGTTTCTAATCCTTTTACTGTTATTTTAGCATTCCAGGTCACTATCATTGTATATAGGTTTTTGGGCTCATATCTAGTTAAGATATATTTCTGGTTAAGAAATAGATTTTGGGACCAAAGATATGTACATTTCAGATGTCTATTGGCCAGTTGTATTTATTCTTTTGTAAATTCTGTTTGTTTCCTTTGTCTTTTCTTCTATTGGAACGCTTAAAATTTTATTATTTATAAGAGAGCCCAGGCATTTGACATTGCAGTGAGCTATGATCGTACTGCTGCACTTCAACCTAGCCTTGTTTCTTAAAAAAAAAAAAAAACCAACAACATAACAAAAAACCCAAAACTTATAAGAGCTTTATATACTTTAAAAATATTTATCTTATGAAAACCTCTCTTATTAATAAATGTCAATAGAACTGTCCTCAAGAAGAGAAAAGTAAGAAGTGTTTTAACATTGGTAATCTGGTATGAAATAGATTTTCAATGAAAAATGATTAAGAGAAAATCTGTGGAGATGACAGTATATATGAGCCCTATTCACTTCTCAATGAAGTTAATTACCTCTACCTTACTGATCTAGGATCCAGCCCAATGATTCTAAGCTCTATTTTTCTAAAGACAAAATGGCTTTGGTGTCCAGAAAGATGTTGGCCAGTCTTGTCTGAAGAAGACATTTGACAAATAATTACTTTTACCTTTCTTAGCGCAACGAAAAGCTAAAGAAGAGGAAGAACTTGCTATGGAACAGGAACGCATAAATGAAGGTCTTAAAGAGCTTAACTGTGAAGAGAGGGAGAATTTTGCAAGGTATGATTTGTTTCCTTTATTATCATTTGCTCCTTAACAACAAATTTTTCAACAGACAGAAAGGCCAACATGCCATAATTCATGCATTATTGATTGATTATATTGATTATATTTTAATATTGAAATATTGATTATATTATATATTTATTGATGTTATGTTATTTTACATCAGTATACACTTGTCCTTCTAGAAGCTCAAAGCAGTTTATAAAATTTTATGTAAAAATAGGTACTGGCTGGATGCAGTGGCTGATGCCTGTAATCCTAGTACTCTGGGAGGCTGAGGTGGGAGGATCACTTGAGGTTAGAAGTTCGAGACCAACCTAAGCAAGAGCAAGACTCCTTCTCTACAAAAAATAGAAAAATTAGCTGGGCATGGTAGTATGCCCCTGTAGTCCCAGCTACTTGGGAGGCTGAGGCAGGAGGATCATTTGAGCCCAAAAGTTTGAGGTTGCAGTGAGGTCTGATGGTGCCACTGCATTCTAGCTGGGGCAACAGAGTGAGACTCTATCTAAAAAAAACCAAAATAGATACCAATAGTCTTGGTAAAATTAAATTCTATTGCCATTATGTACATTCTGATTATACATATTAGGTGTTAAGCTGGATGAACATCTTTAAAAATAAAGTAAATTTGAAACAAAAAAAAATAGGTACCAACCCTAAATCCTAATGAATTAATAAGATTTCACCCCCTCCATGAAGTAAATCCTGAAATGCAGGTTGGCCTAATGAACTAGATTAGCAGAAATGTCTTATTAGGGACAGAATTCCATTCAAATGTCCCCAGGAGGATTATTTCAGCCTCACTGGGATAGAAAATTAAAATGCTCTTGGTGCTTTAGGAAATACCCCTGCTTTGCTCTGACAAGCCTCTGTGCTGGGATTAGCTAGTGTCCTTCTGATCAGCACAGTCAGGCTCAGGTGGAGGAAGCAGGCAGCTGCCTCCTTGCAGCTTTTCTCAGACCATAGCAGTCTGTTCCCAGTAATGGCCAGGATGCTGAATTCAGGTGGCCATGTAGTGGAGAAAGAAGACCTCGATCCTCTAATTACTGGTCACCCTCCTTGATCGCGGGACCTGTCCCCTGACTCACCCACACTTGGTATATAAAAATAAG
The DNA here is from genome assembly GCF_040939455.1 of Microcebus murinus. NCBI lineage: Eukaryota > Metazoa > Chordata > Mammalia > Primates > Cheirogaleidae > Microcebus > Microcebus murinus. The sequence goes on from NC_134120.1 coordinate 22,393,456, forward strand.
CTCTTTTCTTTCTAGAAACAGTATGGTCAATGTACCTGAGTCTATTGTTAGTTTGGGGACAGTAACAACAATATCTGTCATCCCCTACTGACTTTTTGCTACTGTCTCTGCTCTGGAGGTGTTTCTTTCTCATTTTTGAAAAGTCTATTGTTGAAAATTTGAGGAGACTCAATAAATACCACCTCTCTTCCCGGCAGGACATCTGAATCAACTGAGAGATATAAAAAAAAGTTGGGGATTAAGATATTACGGTTACTGGCCGGGCACGGTGGCTCACGCCTGTAATCCTAGCACTCTGGGAGGCTGAGGCGGGTGGATTGCTTGAGGTCAGGAGTTCGAAACCAGCCTGAGCAAGAGCGAGACCCCGTCTCTACTATAAATAGAAATAAATTAATTGGCCGACTAATATACATAGAAAAAATTAGCTGGGCATGGTGGCGCATGCCTGTAGTCCCAGCTACTCAGGAGGCTGAGGCAGCAGGATTGCTTGAGCCCAGGAGTTTGAGGTTGCTGTGAGCTAGGCTGATGCCACGGCACTCACTCTAGGCTGGGCAACAAAGCAAACAAAACTCTGTCTCAAATTAAAAAAAAAAAGATATTACGGTTACCTATTGTTACATAATAAAACACCCGAAAATTTGTGGTTTAAAGCAATTTATGATTATCTCTTATAATCCTGTGGGTTGACATGGCTCAGCTAAGTGGTTCTCATTTGAGATATCTCATGTGGTTGAAGTTAGAACCACATGACTGAGGCTGTATTCATCTCATGGCTTGCCGGGAATTCCCCAGTCGACAGGGCTGAAAACAGGGTGTCGCAGGAATAAGAAAAGAGACAGTAGAAGAGAAAGAGTAGGGTCAGGGGACTCAAGGCTTTCCAGACCAAGAGTCCCCGGAGTAATTCCTCACTCTATTGATTCACCCCAAGAACAAAAGGATCATCGTAAATCATCTGAACAAACATGTTCTAAAGACATCCATAGGCAAACATTGTTCTATAGATTTCCACAAAGATTACATATCCTAAAGATATCCAGGCAAACTTTAAAGATTGTTTATAAAGATTAAGATATTCAGGTGCACAATAGTCTCAACAAAACTATTTCTAGCCTAAAGCTAAACAAGAACATCAATTTGGGATTGGGGCCAGGCTAGTTTTCCAGCAGGTTGGGTGTTCCTGATAGCAGTCCTGGAGCAGTTCTCCGCTCCAGGGGGAGAGGAACTGTTTTCAGTTCCTCCTGCCCTTGGAATGTCCTTAGTATTTGGAAAACAGCCACACCTATGCAGACTGTCACATCTGCAGAGGTTCTTTTGCCAGCAATACCCCTAGGTCACCCTAACATTTCTAAACTACCCTAACAAAGGCTTGACTAGGGTAGACACCTAAGATACCTGTTCATATAGCTGGCAGTATGTGCTGACTGTAGTCTGGGATCTCAGTTACCAACTAGCAGTTGTAGTTATCCCCTGGAACACCTACCTGTGGCCTCTCTGTGTGGTTTGGATCTTTCACAGTCTGGTGGCTTGCTCCTCTTCCAGGAGAGAGGAAGAGGAAGCTGCCAGGCCAGTTAAGGGCTACACCTAGGACTGGTATAGCATCACTTCTATAGCCATGTTCTATTGGTCATAGTCACAGGGCTCATCCAGATTCAAGGGGATGGAGAAACAGGCTCCATCTTTTGATAGAGGAGTAGAGGTTCACATTGCCAAGAGCACATGGGCAAGGAGATAGTACTGTGGCCGTCTTTGGAAAATAGAATCTGCCACAGAGGTTTATCCAAACCACTATCTTTATTTCCGATAAAGGTTGACAGGGTATTTTCTGACACCAACAGCCAATTCTCTGATTCTCCAGACATCAACTTATATCTAGCAATTCAGTTCAATTCTGATGTTAATTACCTGGAGTTGGGGTAGACCCCACAGTTTAAGGGCTTAGTCCCACTGACTACCCCCACGTCAGATACCAGATGCAAGTCTCAGCTACCTTCTGACCTACCAGCTGCAAATTGGGGGTTCCCACACCTCCTCTTCAGGTTCAATAGTTTGCTAGAGCTGCTTCCACAACTCAGAAACACATTTTACTTATGTTTACCTGTTTAGCATAAGGGATACAACTCAGGAGCAGCCCAATGGAAGAGAAGCATGGGGGCTCCTGTGCCCTGTGGGGTGCACCCTCCTCCCAGCACCTCGATGTGCTCACTCTCCCAGGAGCTCTCAGAACGTCACTGTTCAAGAGTTTTCTTGGAGTTCAATCTCCAGCGCCTACCCTCCCCTTCCCTGAGGTCAGTGGGTGGACCTGAAAGTTCCAACCCTCTAATCACTCTGACTTTCTAGTGACCTGTCCCATTCTGAGCTACAGAAGGCTGGAAGGCCCATCCTGAGTCACCTCAGGAGCATAAATTCAGGTGTTTCTTGTGAATAACAAAAGATACAATAAGTAGCTCTGTACTAGGAACTAGGGACAAAGACCAAATATAAGTCTTATTATACCACAGCTGATAGTAAAAAATGTGGGTTAGAAATTGTAAAATGGTACAATCTTTATGGAAAATAGTATGGAGTTTCCTCAAAGAAATTAAAAATAGGACTACCACATGATCCAGCAATCCCACTTCTTGATATATATCCAAAAAATTAAAAGCAGGGTCTCGAAGAGATATTTGTACACCCACGTTCATAGCAGGACTATTTACCATATCCAAGAGGTATCAAATGTGTATCAATAAATGAATGGGTAAACAAAATGTGGTATATATGTACAATGGAATTTTATTCAGCCTTAAAAAGGAAGGAAATCCTGTCACATGCTACAATATAAATGAACCTTGAGGACATAATGCTAAGTGAAGTAAGTCGGTCACAAGAAAGACAAATACTATATGATTTTACTTTCATGAGCTATCTAAAGTAGTCAAATTCATAGAAACACAAAGTAAAATGGTAGTTACCAGGGGAGGGGGCAGGGGAGGAAAGAGGGGAGTTGGTGTTTAATGGGTATAGAGTTTCAGATTTGCAAGATAAAAAAGTTCTGGAGATCTCTTTCACAATGATATGGACACACTTCACTACTGATCTGTACACTTAAAAATGGATATGATGGTAAATGTTATGTATGTGGTTTTTATCACAATAAAAAATTACACTAGAAATAAAAAAATGTGTATTATATATTAAAAATATGGCTTGTGTATACAAGAGATTGTTTAGTTAATACTGACCAGCATGTTAGAGTGAGGCTAACTTATCCCCCCAGTCCCCAGCAGCGCCAGACCACTGCAGGCCTTTGATCTAGAGCAGAGCAGGAAACAGGCAGACCAGCCTCCAGGAGGAAGAGGGGAAAGCTGCACCGAGCAGCCTGCTTATTCTCTGCACTTTTACCAATAGATAAGTCGCTTCTCCCTGGAGAAGAGGGAGGGAGGAGATGGAGACAGGCCAAGGACTCCCTCCACATAGCACATAATATTTTGAGCAGGGAAGCATTCCCTCTCTAAAATCAATGTTTGTTCTAGGATTATATTAATGATCATTGTGTAAGAAACCCATTATTGAGTTTTTAATCTATTTCTTCCCCATGTACCCTGATTTTAATGGGAATTTTAATTTGGCTTCACAAATTATATTCTAATTGTAATGCTGTAAGTAAATCCAAATGCTTTTATAATTTTATGCTTTGACATTTCTAATATTTTAGACGTAAAGAGTTAGCCCAGGAGTATAGGAAACAACTGGAGATGCAAATAGCCCACCAGCAGCAGGCCCGAGAAGCAGAGAAGGAAGAGAAACGCCGGGAATTTGAAGCAGGGTTAGCAGCAAAGCAGATTTTTCTGGACAAGATCCAGGAGATGCTGTCCACTGAAGAGCTGCTGCCCCGGAACATCCATCCCATGCGGAAAGCATGTCCTAATAAGCTTCCACCATAGTTTCATGAACGTCAATATAGCTTTTCTCGGTCTTTTAATATTCTTAACCACAGTTAAAAATGTGGTTAAAAAAGGAACATGCTTGTATGTTCCTTTTAACTCATGGGTAAACTGTTCTTTTTTTCTTTGAGTTTGTGTAATTAGTTGTACATAATTTTCTTCCTTCAAATAAACTTGTCCCTTTTTTGGATTTCATAGACGTACAAATCCAAATGATGTACTTCATCTTCATGTCAGTTATTTTCCTCACTTGCCCCCATGCCTGCCTTTCTTATTCACTTATTGATAGCTATTTTCTGACATCTATCCATGCATATGCCCATTTCCTCTTTCCTCCTTTTTCTTCTCTCTCATATACATAATTCAGTATTTTTTTTATTTATTTATTTTTTTTTGAGACAGAGTCTCACTTTGCTGCCTGGGTTAGAGTGCCATGGCGTCAGCCTAGCTCACAGCAACCTCAAACTCCTGGGCTCAGGCAATCCTTCTGCCTCAGCCTCCCGAGTAGCTGGGACTACAGGCATGTGCCACCATGCCTGGCTAATTTCTTCTATATATTTTTACTTGGTCAATTAATTTATTTCTATTTTTAGTAGAGACGGATCTTGCTCTTGCCCAGGCTGGCTTCGAACTCCTGACCTTGAGCCATCTGCCCGCCTTGGCCTCCCAGAGTGCTAGGATTACAGGCATGAGCCACCGTGCCCGGCCCGTAATTCAGTATTAACAGGGCATTTTTGCAAGCAGAACTGGGACTAACCACCACTTTCATTAACCCACCTATTCAGTCATTAAACAGATATTTACTGAATGTCTCCCATGTGCCAGGCCCTGTTCTAGACCTTGAGACTTCAGCAAGAACAAAACAAACTCTTGCACTTGTGGAGGTTACATCCCAGGAGAGGAAAACAGGTAGTAAGTGTTAAGTGCTATAAAGCAGGAAATGGCAGGTGTACCACTTTATTTTTTATGTGATGGTCAGAAAAGTCCTCTCTAAGTAGCTGATATTTGAAGAGAGGTCTGAATGAACCAGTCATGGGTTATCTGGGGGGAAAACATCCAGGCAGAGGAAAGAGCAAGTGCAAGAGCCCTGGGACAGAAGGCTGCTGAATTCATCTGAAGCATTGTATTAATATTTGTCCCGGAGTACAGTGAGTGAGGAGAGAATGGAAGATTGATCAAAAAGGTAGTGGAGGGCTGGGTGTGGTGGCTCACACCTGTAATCCTAGTACTCTGGGAGGCTGAGGTGGGAGAATCGCTTGAGGTCAGGAGTTCAAGACCAACCTGAGCAAGAGCAAGACCCTGTCTCTACTAAAAATAGAAAAGTTAGCTGGCTGTTGTGGCACACACCTGTAGTCCCAAGTACTCGGGAGGCTGAGGGAGGAGAATGGCTTGCGCCCAGAAGTTTGACCAGTGAGCTATGATGACACCATGGCATTCTACCCAGGGCGACAGAGGGAGACTCTGTCCCCCCAAAAAGATAGGTTGTGAGGTAAGGCCTTAGAGCCATGGTAAAGACTGGCTTTTCCTTCACAATGGGAAGCCGTAGGGTTTTCTGGAGGGGAGCAAGACGACAGGATGTCAGCAGGTTGCTGGCTGCAGTGTTGAGAACAGACATCAGGGAGACAGAATGTCAGTTAAGAAGCGACTGCCATAACCCAGGTGAGAGGAGATGGCAGTGTGGTGGCCAGCCTCTAAGACGGCTCACAGTGATCCCTCCTCTCATGGCTTCCCGCCCTGAATCACGGCTGGCCTGTGTGATCAATAGAACATTGCAGAAGCGACAGGGTGTAACTCCCAAGTGTAGCTCATAAAAGACACTGCAGCTTGGTCAGCCACTTAAGTTGGTAAGTAGAGGATGCCAAAGAGGCTGCGGGGGAGGCAGCACCCACAAAGACAGCACCCACATGCCAGCCACGTGCATGAGCGACCTTGGAAGAAGAGCCTTTAGCCCCTGCACCAGTGAGGCATTCAGGTGACTGCAGCCCTGGCTGACGTCTTGACTGCAACGTCATGAGGGACTCTGAACCAGAACCCCTCAGCCAAGCTGTTCCCCATTCCCGGCCCACAGAAACGGGGGGATAATAAATACCTACTGTGGTTCAAGCCACTATGTTTTGGGGTGTTTTGTTAGGCAGCAATAGATAACTCATATAAGGTGGTATCTGGGTCACCTTGAGAAACGTCAGACTTGATCATATTTTTGAAGGTAGAGTCAACTAGATTTGCTGATGGATGTCCGTGTTGAGTACAGGGTTTGAAAGGAAGTCAAATGCCACTCCATACTTTGGGTCTGAGCAACAAATCAGTAAACTGCCCTTGTGGCGGGAAACAGTGGACATAGCTCCCAAACTGTGACTCTGGAGTTTTCTCAGCCAAATAAATCCAAAGAAATTAGGAAGTTACCGGGCAATTCTGGACAATATTCTACTTGGGATTCCGCCCCTGCTCTGCAAAGTGTTTTCCATATATCAAAGTGTGCTTTGTGCTACACCAGTTTTTGTGGAAAAACAAATTTGGAAAAGGCTCCCTTTCCCGGAGAGTTATTAGGCATGCTGAAATATTTAGAGACTCTGGGGAACTCTAAAGTAATGAAACCCAGCTGCCTTTGTTTACTTCTCTGTTATCCACACTTGCTTGATCCTGAAACCCATTTTTTTTCATCACATCTATTAAAATACAACACCTTTTTGGGAAATGCCCATCTTTCTTCTGCATGTTCTCATGACGCATTGCCTCATTCCATGGGATATTCAGAGACGCTTTCTGTGGGATACTCCTTCTAAATAAAGCAGTGCTGTATTTCGAATAGCTCTAGCCATTGATTTATGTAAAAATTCTAGGCAAATTTATTATTTTTAAAACCAATTTTAAGAGCTATATTGTATCATTTCCATACCATAAAGTCTACTCATTATAAGTGATTTTTGATAAATTTAGAGAGCTTTGCAACCGTCACTGCAATCCAGTGTTAGAACACCTCCATCACCCCAAAAGTTTCCCTTGTGCAGGTTTGCAGTCAGTCCCCACTCCTTTGCCCAGTGCCAAGCACCCACTGACCAACTTGCTGCCTCTATAGTTTTACCTTTTCTTGAAATTTTATATTAATGGAATCATACAATATGTACTCTTTCATTTTTGGCTTCCTTAACTTAGTATGTTTTTAAAATTCATCCATGACATTGAATGCATCAGTAGTTTATTTCTTTTTATTTTTGTAGTATTCTAGTATGTGGATATGCTGCATTTTATCCATTCATTAGTTCAGGAACATTGGGATTACTTCCAAGTTTTGACTGCTATGAATATTCACATACCAGTCTTTGTGTGAACATACATTTTCATTTCTCTTGGGTAGATAGCTAGGAGTGGAATTGCTGGGTCTTATGGCGTTAAGTGTAACTGTTTAAGTTGCCAAACTGTTTTCCAAAGTGACCACATCGTATTATTTTACATTCCCACTGCAATATATAAAGGTTCCAGTTTCCCCACATCCTTGCCAGCACTTGTAGTAGCAATTCTAGCAAGGGAGAAAAGCATCTCATTGTGGTTTTCATTTGTATTTTCCAAATAACTAATGATGTTGAGCATATTTTCATGAGCTTATTGGCCCTTCATATGTCTTCTTTTGTGAAGTGTCTACTCAAATCTTTACCCCCATTTTCTAATTGGGTTGTCCTTTCTTACTGAGTTGGAAGAGTTCTTTTTGTAGTCTGGACACAAGTACTTTATCAGATATATGATATGATATGGTATATGATATGATATGATATGACATCCATGATTGGCAAATATTTTTCCCAGTCTGAGGCTTGTATTTTCATATTCTTTCTTGAAAAAGTATTTATTTTTAAATTGATACATTGTAATTGTACATATTTATGGGGTATAATTTGATATTTCAGTACACATATATGTTACATAAAGATCAAATCAGGGTATTTAGCGTGTCCATTACCTTACGCATTTGTCATTTTTTTTGTGGTGAGAACATTCAAAGCCCTCCCTTCTATTTGTAACGTACTTAAATGTGTCTTTTGAAGAACAAAAGTTTTAAATTTTGATGAAGTTCAACTTATTTTTTCTCTTATGGATCATGACTATGGTGACTTATCTGTGAAATTGTTGCTTAACTCAAGGTCACAAAGATATTCTATTTTTTTCCTAGAGATTTTAGAGATTTAGCTCTTAATATTGAAGTCATGGTCTATTCTGAGTGTTTTTTAATAATATGAGATAACCATACTATTCAAAACTCAATTGACCATAAATATAAGAGTTTATTTCTGGACACTTTATTCCATTGATTTGTCTATTCTTATACAATGCTGTAGTGACAGCTATAGTCTCTTAGTAACTTTTGAAATGGGTAGTATGTCATCCAATATTGTTCTTTTTTCAAAATTGTTTTGTCTATTCTAGGGCTTTTAAGTTTCCATGTAATTGTTAGGATCAGCTTGTCAATTTCTACAAAAATGCTTGCTGATATTTTGATGGTGATTGCATTGACTCTGCAGGTGAACTTGGGGAGAGATGCCATCTTAATAATAATGAGTCTTCCAATCCATGAAAAAGATCTATCTCCCCATTCACCTAGGTCATCTTTAATTTTTTTCAGCAGTGTTTCATAGTTTTCAGTGTGCAGGACTTTTGCTTCCTTGCTTACATCTATTCATAAGTATTCTTTTTTTCAATGCTATTGTGAATGGAATTTTTTAAAATTTCATTTTTAGATTATTCATTGGTAGTGTGTGGAAAGACAATCGATTTTTGTATATTGAGCTAAACACACTTATTCTAGTTTTTGTTTGTTTTGTTTTATTTTTTGGTAGACATGTAGGATTTTCTATATTCAAGATGTCATTTACAGGCCGGGCGTGGTGGCTCATGCCTGTAATCCTAGCACTTTGGGAGGCCGAGGCGGGCGGATTGCTCAAGGTCAGGAGTTCAAAACCAGCCTGAGCGAGACCCCGTCTCTACCAAAAATAGAAATAAATTAATTGACCAACTAAAAATATATATACAAAAAATTAGCCGGGCATGGTGGTGCATGCCAGCTACTCGGGAGGCTGAGGCAGTAGGATCGCTGAGCCCCGGAGATTGAGGTTGCTGTGAGCCAGGCTGACGCCACGGCACTCACTCTAGCCTGGGCAACAAAGTGAGACTCTGTCTCAAAAAAAAAAAAAAAAAAAAGATGTCATTTACAAATAAAGACAATTTTATTTTTTTCTCAGCAATCTGTACGATTTTTTTATTTTTCTTGCCTGATTGCTCTAATCAGTGCAATATGTAGTATGATATTGAATGGAAGTTGTGAGAGTAGACATTCTTGACTTGTTTCCAGTTTTAAGAGAAAACATTCATTCTTTCACCATTAAGTATGATATAATTTTGGGTTTTTCATAGATCCCTTTTAGACTTGTATTCCTAGTTTATTGAGAGCGGTATATGAATAGATATTGGATTCTATCAAATGCTCTTTCTGTGCCTATTCAGTTGAACATATGGTTTTGGGTCTTTATTTATATGGTATGTTCCATTAATTTATTTTCAGATGCAAAATTAACCTTGCATATCCTGCAACAAATGTCACTTGGTCGTGGTTTATATTTTTTATATGTTGCTGCATTTCATTTGCTAATATGTTGTTAAGGATTTTTGCCACTGTGTTGATCTTGGTCTGTTGTATATGTCAGATCTTGGATATTGGTCTGTCCTGATGTCTCTTTCTGGGTCTGGTATCAGGGAAATATTGGGCACATGAAATGAGTTTGGAGGTATTCCCTCCTCCTTTATTTTTCTGGAAGAGTTTGTGAAGGATTGGTATTTCTTCTGTTACCAAAATGACCATGAGATTTATGGAGGGGGGAAAAAAGGAGAAAACTTTATTTTCAGAGTAATGATCTGCAGATCAGGGAACGTAACCTCTGGGGGAACCGTTAGCACATACTGTGCAGAGGGGAAGGAGGCAGAGGCATTTGAGCCTTCCAGGGTCTGTCTTACATGTATATTCATCAGGTCTGGGGAATGTCTATGAATATTTATGGGGAAAGTCTAGCACATACGCAATGAGTTAATGTATATGTAGCATATCCCATCCCCCCCTCGCGTTCACTTTGGGACAAGGTTTTAACATTAAAATAAGGTGGAATCCAGCTCTTTACATCAAAAGGTGAACTAGAAGCCACAAAGACATTTCGCGTGCAGTCTCTGTAAGTCAGCTAGGGTTTGTAGCTTCTTATCAGGAAGGAATGTGTGTAAGGCCAGTCTCCTATCCAACCAGTGCTACTGGCAGGACCCTCAAGGTGAGGGTGTCCTGGCTGGCTAGTGACAGGCAGTCCATTGAGGTCGATTGGACAATTTTTCTCTAGATCATGTTTCTGCCTAACTGTAGGAAGAAAACTTTATGGCAGTTAACAACTTCATAGTAGTTAACGATCTGTATGACCAAACCCTTTCCCCTGCTATGGACACTTAATTTTCTCTTGAAAGTCTCATCTTGGCCACAAAGAGTGCATCTAGTCTGACAGCTGGCTGGGGGTACAATGTTGACACTTCCTTAGTGTATGATAGAATTCGCCACGGATGCCATCTGGGCCTGGCTTTTATTGTAGGAAGACTATTACTGATTTAATATTTTCATTGACATATGTCTACTCAGATGTCTGAGGAGCCCCCCTCCCTTCTCCTAAACTTCCTTGTAAAAGCCTTCCAACTTGTAACAGACTTGGAGCACTCCTAACTGTATGTGTTTTCCCAGATCCATCCTTACATTGGCTTCCAGTAAACTTGTATCAAATTATTTCTGCCACAACAGCCTTCGTTTTTATTGATAACAGCTAAACTTTATATAGGGCTTACGAGTACTAGCCACCACCCTACCACTTTTTATGTTTACTCATTTGATCCTCAGGACATCTTTTGAAGGAAGTACTGTTATTATCAAATCCACTTTACAATTGAGGAAACTGGGGCATAGCAGGTCAAAAAACTTGCCAAGGCCACATGGGTAGTGTGGTATAATAACAAATATTTGGGGTCAGGCACAGTGTCTCGTGCCTGTAATCCCAGCACTTTGTTGGGAGGGTGAGGAGGAATGATCATTTGAGGCCAGGAGTTTGAGTTCAGCCTGGGCAACATAGGAAGACCCTGTCTCTCTAAAAAAAAAATTAGCTGGGCATGATGGCTTGTGCCTGTGTCCCAGCTACTCAGGAGGCTGAGGGAGGTGGATTATCTGAGCCCTGGAGTTCAAGGCTGCAGTGAGCAGTGATTGTGCCACTGCACTCCAGCCTGGGCAATAAAGTGAGACTCAAAAAAAAAAAAATTGGTTTTTGTCTCTAGTTCCTGGCACAGAGTTCTAAAACCCTTAGAATTTCCTGATAGGAATGTCTCTTGTTATTTATAAGGAGTTCTTTTAGATGACACTTGTTTATTCTAATGAAGTGTCTTAGACTAAGGTCCCTAGATAGCTTCAGGATGCTGGTGGCCACCAAAAGACCCAGTGAATAGAGGGTTGAACTTTCAGTGCCACTCACCGACCTCCTTGAAGGGGAGGAATGGGAGGGTGGGGGCTGGGGATTGAGCTCAATTAACAACCCTTGAGCGACGCTGTTCAGAGAGCTTCTGGGCTGGTGAACACTTGGGGGAGGAGTGCAGGAGAGGGGTGGATGCTCTGCCCCGTCCCCATACTTGCCCCATGCATCTCTTCCATTTGTCTGCTCCTGAATTGTATTCTTCAAAACAAACCAGTCCATGTAAGTAACGTATACTCCTGAGTTCTGTGAGCAGTTGTAGAAAACTTTTGAACAAGAGAAGAAGGTCATGGGAACCCATGATTTTTGGCCAGTTAAAAGTATGGCCCAAGCACTCTGGGAGGCCGAGGCAGGTGGATTGCTCAAGGTCAGGAGTTCGAAACCAGCCTGAGCAAGAGCAAGACCCCATCTCTACTATAAATAGAAAGAAATTAATTGGCCTACTAATATATATAGAAAAAATTAGCCAGGCATGGTGGCGCATGCCTGTAGTCCCAGCTACTCAGGAGGCTGAGGCAGGAGGATCGCTTGAGTCTAGGAGATTGAGGTTGCTGTGAGCTAGGCTGATGCCACGGCACTCACTCTAGCCTGGGCAACAAAGTGAGACTCTGTCTCAAAAAAAAAAAAGTATGGCCCAGGGCTTGAGAATGGCCTCTGAATGGAGACACTCTTGTGGGACTGAGTCCTTAACCTGTGGAGTCTGTGCTAACTCCACGTAGTTAGTATAGGGTTGAATTAACTTATTGAAGATTCATCTCAGTGGAGAATGGGAGAGTTGGTTGTTGGTATTGGAAAATACTCCACTTACTAAGGAGTGGTGCTGCTATTTGAACCCAGTCTGATTACAGAGTCTATGCTTTTAGCCACTCTGCTTTACCGCCTCTCTACAACAGGCAGCACAGGTACAATCAATGAGTTGTAGATTTGTAGAGGTTAAAAACCCATTACAAATGCTTTAGTCCGTTTCATTATTTTGCAAATGAAGACACAGAAGCCCAGAGAAATCTATCTCTTGGTTCAGCATGACAGTTTTTCCATCACATACCCTCATGATTTCTTACCAAAATCTATTAAAATAATTTGTTATCAAAGTACTCTTAATCAATCAATGCACCTTTTAAAGCTTGCTTTTTTAGGCTGTTAGCATTTTCACTCCATTTCCACCACTTTGTGGTCTCTGTCCAAGCCGTTATGCTTGCTAACATAACAATTCAGTGCAAATCCATCAAGTACAGCAGTGCGTGCGCATTCCATAAATTACACGTGGGCATGCATATTTTTCACTCTATAAACTATCCTTCTGATATTTTGATTACCTTATATAAACAGGGCAAACAGCCTCTCAGAATATAGATGAGAACTTCATCTAATAAAAAGAATAGCATCCTATACAGAAAAGCCCCTGAGATAACTGGAAAGGAGTATTTTATCACACTTAGTGCAGGGAACAATAAAAAGATGTGATTTCATTTATGCCTCCCGTGAAGCTGATGGCTGGACAAGGGCCCTGAGAGCCTAAGCTGCCTCCAAATGTCAGTTCTTTTCGATAAAGTTCTAAGATGCGTATTTTGGACAGAGGCTGAGGGTTATTAGCTTAGTGCTTCCAAGCACTGACACGTGGGACTTTTATGTGAAATGACTTTGTAGATAGAGATCAGGGGAAACTGACATAATGACGCTGTTTCAGGCCAGGTTCTTGCCTTGTGTGTCATTAACCAGCTGCGTGTGACTTTGGGTTGGATTGTGTGGGATTCACTTTTCTTGCCTAAAAATCGAGGTGCTCCTAGAGCTGGAAGGAGGCCGAGAGGGTGTCTAGTCCAAATCCTTCGCTTTACAGATGAGAAACCGTCTTGGGTTTGGTTCTCCCGAAACCAGAGCCCGAGGTGTGAGGACGTGGGTGCGGTCAGACGATTCGGTAGGTGACCCGGGAGGCGGGAGCACGGAGGTAGGAGCGTGGGCAGAGGACAGTACAGGACGCGTTATAGAGTGGCCCCCACTGCGGACAGCTGGTCTAGCTCCTCTTGGGGACCTTCTGCGGGACTGTGTAGGAAGCCTCTCAGATTTGTAGCGCACCAGATTGGAGGCTGGGGCATTAACCTCCCCCCCCACCCTTTTTTTTTTTTTTGAGACAGAGTCTGGCTTTGCTGCCCAGGCTAGAGTGAGTGCTGTGGCGTCAGCCTAGCTCACAGCAACCTCAATCTCCTGGGCTCAAGCGATCCTCCTGCCTCAGCCTCCTGAGTAGCTGGAACTACAGGCATGCGCCACCATGCCCGGCTAAGTTTTTCTATATATATTAGTAGGCCAATTAATTTCTTTATATTTTTATAGTAGAGACGGGGTTTTGCTCTTGCTCAGGCTGGTTTTGAACCCCTGACCTCAAGCGATCTGCCCGCCTTGGCCTCCCAGAGTGCTAGGATTACAGGCGTGAGCCACCGTGCCCGGCCAACCTCCCCCTTCTTGCCCCCTTTGGCTAAGAGCTGTCCCCAGGGGCACTGCCCTCCCCGCACCAGGTGAGGAGGCTTAAGGAGGCGGTGGGGAAAGCCTCCTGTTGCCAGAGGCCTCCGCTCCTAGGCAACCCTGCCCAAAGCGCAATTAAGCTTGTGTGTCTGCTACTGCCACCTTGTGGTCACCGAGATCGCCTCCAAGTCCCTTGAGCTCCCAGAAGAGAGGCAGAGGGGACCCTGTCATCAAAGGAGGGACCTTTACTCAATGAGCAGAAGACCTGAACCCCACGCAAGCCCTTGGAGCTTGTGGAGATGGGAGGGGGGCGGCCATCCAGAAGTGGAAGAGGCCACAGGAGCTCCCGGAGACAGGGGACCAGGGAGGGGGCTCACACATCCAGGTGTCACTCAGCAGCTCCCTGGGGACTCTCTGGGTTCCCGGCTCTGGGAGTCATAGCAGCTTGGGGGCCTTACTACTGCCAGGCCCTACTTTATCAATAGGTGACAGCTGTGGGTGAGGTTTCGCGGGGTATGCAAAGACTACAGGCTCTACATGGCTAAAAATTTGCCTGTGTTTGAGCTATTTTAAAGATAATTGGATGTGCAAACGTTTGCGTTTGGTGCCAGTTGGCTTTTGAGATAATGGGTCTCAGGCTGCAGTCAAGAAATAAACAACTTCAGGGCCAATACACAAGGGCCAGGTTTAGCTCATTGGTATAATACTCTGAGCACCCAGTCTCCAGCTATGCTGAACTGGCAGTCCCTGGTCCCCAAACATACCTCCTCTCCTCCCCCTACTTCCGTGCCATCATCAGAGTGTTGCTTCAGGACGTTGTGCCCCTCCCTCCACATCCCCCTGCAGACGTCTCACCTGGCCTTTACTGAGAGCTCAACTCAAAGGTCATCTGCTCACTGTCTCCCCGGCATCCTGGGGGCTCCCTGTTCACCCCAGCTCTTCCTTTCTCCTTTCTATCAGATGAGCTGTGATCTGACGCGCCCACTGCTAGACTATGAGTTATTTGAAGGAAAGAGCCTGCTATGGGCTAAAATGGGACTGTATTTGGAGATGTGGCCTTTAGGGAGGTAATTAAGGCTTAATGGGCTCAAAAGCGCTGGTGTCCTATAAGAAGAGGAGGAGAAACCAGAGCATGCACTTGCTCTCTCTCCCTCCTCCACCCCCTCCTCCACCCCCTCCAGGCCCAAAGAGTCTACAAGTGAAGACAAAGCAAGAAGGTGAAAGAGAGGCCTCCCTGGCAATCAACCCTGCCCACACCTTGATCTTGGACTTCCAGCCTTCAGAACTGTGAGAAAATAAATATCTTCTTTTTATGCCACCTGGCCTTTGTTAAGGCAGCCCAAGAATATAGAGACTTGATTTATTCTCCTTTAAATCTCTTACAGCACCTAGAACAGTGCCTGGCACACAGAAGCCCTCAACAAATGCTTACTGCATTGTATTGTAATTCCCAAATGATTGAAAGATGAATGATCCTGGTGGGATCCCTGAGAAACCCCATGGCCAACCCTGTTCCTTGAGCACCATACAAGAGAGCCAGGCACAGCCCAGCCCTCACCTGTAACTGCAAAATCTAACAAGCTCTGAAACCAGAAAGTTTGATGCCAGACCTTATTTAGCAGCAACGTTTGACCTGAATAGGAGTAAAGCTGCTTACAATTATCCCACTATATTTTACTATAGAACTATTAATATGACTGTTTTTGATAACGGGGCACTGCCCTAGCTCTGGCTGGGAGTGTTATAAAAATCTATGGCCTGGACATCATAGTACCTTTCCAAAATCCAAAAAATTCAGAATTCCAAAACACATTTGGCCCCAAGGTATTTGGATAAGAATTGTGTGAACCTGTGCTAACCTTCCCCTGAAAGCTGTTAACTTGAGGAAGACAATGGAAACACTAATTATCCAGTGTGTGGATAAACTGCAATTGCTATTTGAACAGAATGGGAAATAACTTATTTCCAAACTGGAGAGGAGTATGATTGGAAATAAAACATGTTTATTGATATGCCTGCTACAGATGCCAGTGTTGGTTTTGAGCAGTTTATTTCATGAGCCTACAAAATGTGCTGAGTACAGTTTTTTAAGATGTAATGAAAAAGTACAATATTACCTTGGAAAATAGCAGTGGTGCAGTTTAAAGTCCAATTGGCTTTTTATAAATTAAAACTTAACAGCTGGAGAAATCAATAACAAATGCAATTATAGGAACACTAATATCATTATGGTTATCAGCATTACTACCACAAATAATGAGTAAAATGCTGAATTTATAAAGTATAGTACATTTTTAGCAGAGCATCTCAAAAATTTTTAGTAACTAGTGCTATCTCAGCTGTGTTAAGCACTGTGCTAAACTCTATGGGACATACAAAATAAGAATGATATAATTTCTGCCTGGAGGAATTTATAATCTTATTGACAATCAAGACCTAGAGATAAGAAATAATTGAGAGGAGTACAAGGTAACATATAATCAAGTGCATGGAACAGACTTAATGCTGTGCTAAGAAGGCTCCAGAATTTCTATGTAGCCTGGGTTTAATGGAAACATCTGGTTGGAAGACAGGGTTAAGGGAGTGTGTCTTGAGGCTGCATTTGAATAGCAGCACACTGGTTTGTTTAGGTTGTATGTTTATTTGCAGTGGCTTTGCAGGAGGAGCTTTTGCTGACTTGGTGGAGGCTGGTACTATCCAAGTCCCGTGTCTGGAGCTACCCCACTGCTGCTTGGGTTTTTTGGAAAAGGGAGAGGCTTGCTTGCCATCAAGAAAGTCTTCTAAGAAAAGGTGGCACTTGAGCTGGACTTACGGGGCTGTGTGGATCGTAGATGGGCTAAAGAGGGAAGAGGCATTTGGAGTTGAGTGTTGGTGGCAGGTCACAGTGAGCAGTGGCCTTGACTTGATTAGAGAATCTATGTTGGGGAGGTCAGAGCTTTCTGGGAAAGACTAAAAAATCCATTTTATGAATGAGAATAATGAAAATCTCCTAAACCCTACCAGATTTCAAGAGGAATTAATTGCCTGCAGAATGTCAGTAACTGTCACCCCACCTTAGGCACAATTCATGACCACACTGCCTTACCCCCTCTCTCACTCAGGCACAGTCTTGCCTGTATTGCTTACATTATTAGACATAATCATCTAGACTATCAACTCTAGGAAGAAGATGGTGCACCATCAGTAACAGGCAACAGGGTGCCTGTAGAGCCGCTGTGGCTTCCAAGGCCAGTCAAGAGGTCAAAGGACCGCGGGCAGCAGGGACAACCCTGCCTTGATTGTTACAAAATTCAATGAGACGATACAGCACAGTGTTAGCACTCAACAATGCCCAGTAGTGCTGTAACTCACCAACAGAAATGTTACAGACTGTAATACATATCAGACCCTTCCCATGAGATCGTGTAATTTCCCAGAAGTGCTCAGTTTCTATTGCGAGTTATGTCAGTTCTGGTCTAGAAGAACAATACAGCTTTTTTCCTCAAGGATCTAACGTCTTTCTAATGCCATTATTATTACTTAATAATAACAATGCACATGTGTTTGGTGTTGTGCAAGCATGTCTCGTTTTACTTGGTCCTCACCATAGCTATGGGTGTTATATGGGGATGTTTCTTTTTTAAATTGAGGTATAACATACATGTGGTTAAAATGTATGAAGTGCACAGCTTGGGGAAGTTTTGAGTGTTTGCTCCTGGATAACCCCGCCATGTCCAGCCATGGACATTTCCAGTGACCCAGAAGCTTCTCTCCTGCTCCGTGGTTGCCCCTCAGATGTAACCACTATTCTGACTTCTAACGACTTCTAACGCCGTCCATTAGCTTTGCTTGCTCTGGAACATCACCTAAGTGGGTTCATACAGAATACAGCCTTCTGTGTCTGGTGTCTTTTACACGACATAAAGTCTATGTGATTCATCCGTATTGCTGCATATTTCAGTAGTTCATTTTTTTGTTATTGCTGGGTAGTATTTCATTGTGCGAGTACACCACAATTTGTTTCTCCATTCTCGTGTAGGCAGGAATCATTAAACAAAATTTACAAAGGAAGGAACCCAGGACCAGAGTAACTAAGTCCCTGGCCTCAGGGCAGGCGGCAATTAGGAAGGTCAAGATTTGAACTTAGGTCACCTGGCTCCAAATCCAGCACTACTTTAAGCTGTGCTTTTGGAAACTTTTTTTTTTTTTTAGTTTGCAGAAAAATGTGAACCACATGACTTATAATCTCTTAAATCACTTGGAAAGAATAAGTAGTTCAATCAAGAAGCAAAAGCAAAAAAATAAAAATCCCCTTTTGTTGGGGTTCCTCATGTGAAAATGTAGGTGTGGATTCCAAATGAAGCCCATGCACAGGCTGGGCTGTGACTGATGCTGATGGTCCTCATGCAGGTGGAAGAAGAGGAGGCACAGGAGAAGAGAGGGAGAAAGAAGAATCCTACGTTAATGAATGAATTCAACACTTCCACTCACTATATTTATAGCTACAGCCTGAGTGAGACCAGGAAGAAGTACATTGTTTTCTAACACAGTGGTCTGTCTGTGCTCGGCTGGCCCAGGGGTGTGTGTGTGTGTGTGTGTGTGTGTGTGTGTGAACTTAGCATGGCACTAATCATGCCCCGATGTACATGCAGGCATAGGCCTCCCCCTACATTGGAAACTGAGGCACCTCGCTCCGCCCCTGCAGGACCCGGCCCTTGAGGCCTCTCTGTCGGGACCAGGCTGTGGGCACACTGTCTCTTTTCTCCAGGGACTAACTGCAGAGTCAGATCAGAGGTGCTGGAGGTGGCTCAGAGTGATTTGTGGAGAGCCGAGGAGGAGAAAATAAATCCAGGCAAGGATTTAGGGCAATTACACAGAACGACAAATCATTTCATGGTAAATGCTACAAATCAAATTCCAAGTCTGGGGCCAAGAACTGGAGAAATTTATGTGCAGTAAAAAGGCAAGGGAGGAAATTGCTCGGATTGAAATGTGCTTTCCCAACAATGTGTGGTAAATACAGGTAGGTGTCTCTGGTGGCTTCTCGGCCTTTTGGCTGAGATGGAGTGTACATACAGGCGTCTACGCGGTCAGAGGGGGGCGTCTTCCATTACCTTTCCTGAAAGAGAAGTTTTCCAAGCCACCCAAGTTACAATGAGGAAAAAAATCAAGTTTAGTCTCTGTCATTTCCTGTGTCCACCTTCAGAACTCTGCTCCCCTCTCTGCAAACTTACGACATTAGTCTCTCCTCCCAGTCCAGCACTTAAAAATACTCCTGGCTGCCCAAGGGGCATGTCCCAGCCTGGACACATATCTCTCATGCTTTTTCTCCCACAAGGACACATAGTGCCCACCCTCCTTCCACCCCCAGCTAGCTCTCCTCTCTCTTTTCTGACCTCAAACTAGCCTGTCTCAGTCCCTGTGTACAATGCCCTGCACTCACCAGAAAATGGCCTGGCCAACTAATCTCTGATGTTGCCACGACCCAGGTTTGGGCCAATATCTCCATGGACAAATGTCCTTAGAGCTTCGTGCCCCCAGGAGACTCCTGTAGATGGACGTTTAGGTGGTTTCCAAGCTTTTGTCATTTTAAATCATGCTGCTGTGAGTCCATTTGTCTGTATACATTTATGAGTCTATCATGAAAGAAATTCCTAAACTGGAATTTCTGGGTCAAAGGGACTGTGCATTTCTATTTCTAGTACTGATTGCCAAACACCCCATGGTATCCCAGTCCACGTTACTGATTAGCTTCAGAGAGAAGGGGCTGATCAATGGCTCAGGATAGGCGTCCTCAAACTACGGCCCGTGGGCTACATGCGGGTGTTTTTGCCCGTTTGTTTTTTTTACTTCAAAATAAGATATGTGCAGTGTGCATAGGAATTTGTTCATATAGTCCTGAGGGACAGCGAACTAGCCCCCTGTTTAAAAAGTTTGAGGACCCCTGGCTCAGGGCTTGGTTATAGGAAGGCAAGCCTATAAACCCCTTCATCTTTCTTGAACTTTTTTGTGTAGATTTCAAGTCACACGTTAAATATCAGAATATTTGTCGACGCATCTGAAGGGATTAATAATAGACATAAAACATCACTAGGCAAGTTGGTGAGGATTCCAGTACGGCCACTGCTGCAGCCTCACGACCCCTCTTTTCTGCACGCCCAGGCTAGCACACTGTTCACTTGGTCACCAGGAAATGCGGAGAGTGCTTGATTGCACTGTCCACACTGCACACCTGGAATGTTCTAGCAAACAAGTTACCCCATTTCTTTCCTCCCAGTCAAAGCAGTGGCATCTCGTTCTTAAAAGTATGTATCTTCAGTGGTAACAAAAATAAGTTTTACATTCTAAGTCACAATTTGGTGGTGCAACAGTGACAGTTCACAGTGCTGCCTTAGTTCACCTGGGACGCTGATTAAGGACCCCTGACCCCAGAGCTGAGCAGGTCCTTCCAGGAAGTCTGGGAATGGACCAGCAGTGGTGAACAGGAATCCTGACAGGTGAGCAGATCACAGCACTGGGAACCTGGTAGCAAGATAGAGGCAGGTCGGGGCGTCAGGGAGAATCTGCTGCACATATTGGGACAAAATCATGAAACCTGGGCTTACAGATGGGATCAGAGGTGATGGGAATACTGGGATGAGGAAGGCTGAGTCTGGTCCCAAGGAAACCTAGATATGACATTGGGAATTGGATAAAGTTAAGCACACTGGGGACAAGAGAAGGACTCAGTTACCATGACCACACCAACAGAGGTTTGGTTATAAGAAATAAAGCAGGACTCCAATTACTGGGGATTATAAGTTCAAGGGAAGGTGGGCATCAGGACCGAGTGGGACCCCACTAAGTGACCTTGGCCTTAACACTGGCTGCAGCTCCGGGGGCCAGCATTGCTGGTGGTGGGTGGTTCCTGAAGTTTGGGGAGCAGGGAGCCAGGAGCTGGACAGTTACTTCTCCCACCACGTGTGGAATTAGCTTTAAGACCAGCTGGAGCAGGAATGGCAAAGCGCTTGAATCCAATGACAACTTATGCGTGTGAGAATTTTTCAGCCTAATTTATGGAGTAACACATGTTGAAATAGAAGTAGACCATAAACTTTTAGCTAGAGCATAAAAATGAAACCCTAAATGATATGCCTCCCCACACTCGAAGGCTGCCACAGCTGAGGATGTAAATATTATTGGAAGCGCCAGCAGGTGGTTGCTTATAGATGGCCTCTCAACTCTGGCTGTCTGGGCTCCTGCAGGACTCACCACGGAGCTGTGTTGTCATTTGCTTTTCCTCACTAGCCTGGGAGCTCCCTGGGGGTAGGAGGCCTGCATGTCACCTTTTTATCCCTAGTGCTTAGCAAATACCGGCTCTATAAATGTTTGCTGAACAAGTGGATTAGAAAAGGAAGGACGACTGTGTGTCTTATAAACAGTAGCAGCTCTGGCCCATGTCTTTGTCTTGATGGGACAGAACTGCCACTGGACAAGAACACCCTTAGATGTCACCTGTTTATAGAATGGATTGCATATCACCAAAAAGATGTGTGATCCTATTTGGAAACAGGATCATTGCAATATACATTTTCTTTTTAACTTTTAAAATTTTATTTTTAATTAATTAATTCATTAAATTTTTTGAGACAAGATCTCACTCTGTCGCCCCGGGGCTAGAGTGCACTGGTGCCATCATAGCTCCTAAAACTCCTGGGCTCAAGCAGTCCTCCTGCCTCAGCCTCCCAAGTAGCTGGGACTACAGGCACACACCACCAGGCCTGACTAATTTTTTCTATTTTTAGAAGAGATGGGGTCTCACTATGTTGCTCAGGCTGCTCTCAAATTCCTGGCCTCAAGGGATCCTCCTATCTCAGCCTCTGAAGTGCTAGGATTACAGGTGTGAGCCACCACACCCAGCTTCATTACGGATATAAATAGTTAAGATGAGGCCCTCCTGGAGGAGGGTGGGCTCTGACTCCAGTATGACTGGTGTCCTTATAAAAAGAGGAGGAGAGGCTGGGCGAGGTGGCTCACGCCTGTAATCCTAGCACTCTGGGAGGCTGAGGCGGGCAGATCGCTTGAGGTCAGGAGTTCGAAACCAGCCTGAGCAAGAGCGAGACCCTGTCTCTACTTAGATAGAAAGAGATTAATTGGCCAACTAATATATATATATATATAAAATTAGCCGGGCATGGTGGTGCATGTCTGTAGTACCAGCTACTCGGGAGGCTGAGGCAGGAGGATCTCTTGAGCCCAGGAATTTGAGGTTGCTGTGAGCTAGGCTGTGGCCACGGCACTCACTCTAGCCTGGGTAACAGAGTGAGACTCTGTCTCAAAAAAAAAAAAAAAAAAAAAAAAAAAAAAAAGGAGGAGAGACAGAGAGACACAGGTATGCAAGAGGTGAGCACCATGTGATGACAGGTGGGAGGGAAGTGCTGCATGGAGGAGCCCAGGGCGGCCATGTGTAGTGGGCAGACCACCAGAAGCTGGAAGGAGCAAAGACAGATTATCCCCTGCGTGTGTGAGACAGAGCACGGCCCTGCCGACACCTTGATTTTTGTCTTCTAGCCTCCAGGACAGAATGAGAGAATACATTTCTGTGATTTTAAGCCACTCAGTTTGTGGCTCTTTGCTTATGGCAGCTCTGGGAAACCAAGACATCACCCAGACCACCCTTCATGCTTGGAAAGAACCAGGCTTATGTGGAGGAAGTCCCCAAACATTAGAGAATAAAACAGCTTACATTTTAGCAAGTGGAGGGAAAAAATAAATAAATACGTAATCCGCTAGACTGTGATGATGGCATGGAAGAAAATGAAGGCAACAGGATCTGGAGTGCAATTTAAATGAGGCAGGCAAGGAAGGCCTGGCCGAGAAGAGCCCTGCAGAGGTGAGAGGGTGAAAACTTTGGGAACAGCAGGACAGAGGCATGGAAGCCAGCCCGACCCCAGGTGTTCAAGGAACAGCAAAGAGGGCCAGAGGGCTAGAGTGGAGGTGAGGAGGAGGGGGCTGTAGGAGCTGAGGCCATTGCAAGGACTTTGGCTTGCACACTGAATAGATGGAAGGCCTCCAAGGCTTTGTGCACAGGGTGATCTAGGGCTGCTTTCTCCAACCCCTGGGCCACGGACTGGTCCCTGCTAGGAACTGGGCTGCACAGCAGGAGGTGAGTGGTGGGTGAGTGAGCAAAGCTTCATTTGTATTTATAGCCCCTCCCCATTGCTGCATCACTGCCTGAGCTCCGCCTCCTGTCAGATCGTAGTGGCATTAGATTCTCATAGGAGCTCAAACCCTACTGTAAACCGCACACGGGAGGGATCTAGGTTGCGCACTCCTTATGAGAATCTAATGCCTGATGATCTGGGGCGGTGATGCTAGCGCTGGGGAGCAGCTGCAAATACAGATTATCACTAGCAGAGAGGTTTGACTCCAGAGAGACCATAATAAATCAATTGCTTGCAGACTCATATCAAAACCCTATTAGTGAGTGGCAAGTGACAATTAAGCTGCATCTGGTGGCAGGCTTTAAGTCAGAATCCGACACTTATTTTAGTCCATGTGTGGCCCACCCATTATTTTATTTACCACTTCCCGCACTGCGCACTTGTCTCAGTCACAGTTTTGGTAAGCCCACAAGCTAACCCTAGCAAAAATGAGTAAAACAACGTCACTGGAGAGCTTCCTTGAACGGGGGAAAGACCCAATGATGAGGCAGCAGAAGACTCTGAGATTGCCAACAAGATGAAAGCTGTATTTAAAAGAAAATACCAAGAGTCCGGCTTAAATTACGGGTTCACTGCAACAGTGATTCACATTCTCCAAGCCTGCTTTGCATAATATGTGGCGACCGGCTACCCAACAACGCCATGAAACCTTCAAAACTGCTTCGCCACCTGGAGACCGAGCACCCTGCATTAAGACAAGCCTTTGGAGTTTTTCAAAAGAAAAAAAAAAAACATGAACATGAAAAACAGAAGCAATTATTGAAGGCCACCACTTCATCAAATGTGTCTGTACTGACAGCATCATTCTTAGTGGCTGACCGAGTTGCTAAAGGTAAGAGGCCCTTTACTACTGGTGAAGAGTTGGTCCTGCCTGCGGCTAAGGACACTTGCCGAGAGCTTTTAGGAGAGGCTGCAGGTGGCACGTGTTCCTCTTTTTGCTAGCACCATCACTAGACAAATTGATGGAATATCAGAGGATACTGAGGCACAATTGTTAGAATTAATGAGTCACTGTGGTACACAATCCAGGTTGACAAGTCTACCGATATTCATAACAAGGCAACAATGCTTGTTTTTGAGTGATATATTTTTCCGGAGGATGTGCACGAGGATATGTTACGTGCACTTTTGTTGCCAACCAACACGACAACCGCAGAACTATTCAAGTCTTTGAATGATTACATGTCAGGAAAACTGAGTTGGTCATCTGTGTCGGCATATGCACGGACAGAGTGGCTGTCATGACTGGACGGCTTTCTGGTTTCATTGCTTGAGTCACTTCTGAATGTGAGTCTAAGCACTGTGTCATCCATAGAGAAATGCTGGCTAGCCGAAAAATGTCACCTAACTAAACAACGTTTTGCAAGATGTGATTAAAATTATCAACCACATTAAAGTACATGCCCCTAACTCACGTCTGTTCGTGCAGCTCTGTGAGGAGACAGATAGATGCAGAGCACGTGTGTCTTCTCTTACACACGGAAGTGAGATGGCTTTCTAAAGGTAGATCACTGGCCTGAGTTTATGAGTTACAAGAGCTGCTCCAGAGATTTCTTTTAGAAAAATAGTCACCACTGGCAGCACATTTCAGGGGCACAGAGTGGGTCTCAAAACTTGGTTACTTGTGTGACATATTCAACCCGCCCAACAAAATCTGTCACTTTGGGGGGGGGGATGACAACTGTGTTCAAATCAGCAAATAAAGTGGCTGCATCAAAAGCCAAACTGGAATTATGGGGGCGATGAGTGAACATCGGGATTTTTGACATGTTTCAAACGTTAGCAGAGATTTTGAAAGAGACTGAGTGTTCTTTCTCTCAGCTGGTGCATGATTACCTATCTCAGCTTTCAAGAGAGTTTGAGCATTACTTCCCAACCACAAAGACCCCTGAACTGGGAAGGAACGGATCCATGACCCGTTTATGAATAAGCCAGGTGAATCGACTTTATCCATGCTAGAAGAGGATCGACTGCTTGAGATCACAAATGACAGTGGCCTTAGAAGTACGTTTGAGACAACTTCAAATCTCCATATGTTCTGGATTCCATTCAAGGAGGAATACCCTGAGATTGCCACAAAAGCACTGAAAAGCCTGCTTTCATTTCCAACATCCTACCTTTGTGAAGCAGAGTTTTCTGCAATGACAACAACCAAAACGAGATTACAGAGTAGACTGGGCATAAGCAACACACTTCGGTTTTTGAGTTACGAGAGCCACTCCAGAGATTTCTTTTAGAAAAATAGTCACCACTGGCAGCACATTTCAGTGACACAGAATGGGTCTCAAAACTTGGTTACTTGTGTGACATATTCAACCTGCTCAACAAACTCAGTCTGTCACTTCAGGGGAAAATGACAGCTATGTTCAAGTAGGCAGGTAAAGTGGCTGCATTCAAAGCCAAACTGGAATTAGGGGGATGATGAGTGAACACTGGGATTTTTTTTTTTTTTTTTTTTTTTTTTTTGAGACAGAGTCTCACTTTGTTGCCCAGGCTAGAGTGAGTGCCGTGGCGTCAGCCTGGCTCACAGCAACCTCAATCTCCGAGGCTCAGCGATCCTACTGCCTCAGCCTCCCGAGTAGCTGGGACTACAGGCATGCGCCACCATGCCCGGCTAATTTTTTGTATATATATTTTTAGTTGGTCAATTAATTTATTTCTATTTTTGGTAGAGACGGGGTCTCGCTCAGGCTGGTTTCGAACTCCTGACCTTGAGCAATCCGCCCGCCTCGGCCTCCCAAAGTGCTAGGATTACAGGCGTGAGCCACCGCGCCCGGCCGAACACTGGGATTTTTGACATGTTTCAAACACTAGCAAAGATTTTGAAAGAGACTGAGCCAGGGACTTCTTTCTCCCAGCTGGTGCATGACCACCTCTCTTAGCTTTCAAAAGAGTTTGAGCATTACTTCCCAACCACAAAGACCCCTGAACTTTGGGTGACACACTTCGGGTGTCACTGTCTCCCATCACTCTGAGATGGGACTGTCTAGTTGCAGGAAAACAAGCTAAGGGCTTCCACTAATTCTGCATTATGGTGAGTTGTATAATTATTTCATTATCTATTACAGGGGTCCTCAAACTTTTTAAACAGGGGGCCAGTTCACTGTCCCTCAGACCATTGGAGGACTGGACTATAGTTTAAAAAATACTATGAACAAATTCCTATGCACACTGCACATATCTTATTTTGAAGTAAAAAAACAAATGGGCAAAAACACCCGCATGTGGCCCACGGGCCGTAGTTTGAGGACTCCTGATCTATTACAATGTAATAATTATAGAAATAAAGCACACAATAAATTGTGATGCACTTGAATCATCATCCTGAAACCATCCCCCCTCCCCACACCAATCTGTGGAAAAATTATCTTCTATGAAACTGGTCCCTGGTGCCAAAAATATTGGGGGCTGCTGATTTAGGGAACAGGAAGGAGAAATCCTGGCCAATGAAATGCTTGGAGTTAAGAGGTGTTCAGAGGGTGAGGGTCACACTCTAGGAATACTCAGCCTGGGGAGAATGGAGAGTTATGACCAGGCAGGTACAGGAAAGCAACACAATACTCAGAAGCACACACACATTAAAACAAAAACATTAATGTCTGGCAACTCTGTTAAAGTATTTTCCCTTTAGGGGTTGTTCATATTTTAATAATGGATACCTAGAATCACAAATCACCACCAAAAAAGAATGAATCATTTTCTCAGGACAGACTAGAGCCACAGGCCAAGGTATTTCTTCATAAGCTCCAAAGCTAATTTGCATTATGCAAAGTTTGAACATGCAAACTAGTATTTTCTGCACTTTGACATGAGAGCAACTTGACTGCACTCTGTAAGTAGCTCTTGTGAAATCAGTCAAATTGGAAAGAGCTAAAGGCTTCCTTCTGCTTTAACATTCTATCTGGACTTGTCTCTGTGAGTCCATGCAGCCTTTGGATCCCCAGCCACGGAGGAGCGCTTGGCAATGAACTACATGGGGAGAAACCTCACCTGTGTGTCCGTAATGGTACTGGCATTTCAGTCCCCACGCAGAGGGTCAAAGCAACCGACACTTACAGAGCATTGAGCACGTGAGGGACACTCTTCTATGGTCTGGGGGTTCAGCAGTGAGCAGGCAGACAAGGTCTCCGCTTTCATGGAGCTTATGCTTGAGTTGGGTGGAAGGGTAGACAGGAAATGACAAGATATAAGTAAGGTCATTTCAGAATGTGAAGTGATACAATGACAGAGAAATGGAGAGGGCACAATCATAGATAAGGCGACCAGAGAAGGCCTGATGAGGTGCTATTCTGATGAAGCTAGAAAGATGAGAAGCCACAGCCTCGAGGGTCACAGGGCCAGGAAGAGGGGAAGGTTAGTGAAGCACCAGCCCCACATGCAAAATGGGCACCAAAAAACTCAGTCAACAAGATCAATATTTTATTTTTTTAATATTTGAGACAGAGTCTCACTCTGTTGCCCAGGCTAAAGTGCCATGGCATCAACCTAGCTCACAGCAACCTCAAACTCCTGGGCTCAAGCGATCCTCCTACCTCAGCCTCCCAAGTAGCTGGGACTACAGGCATGCGCCATCATGCCTGGCTAAGTTTTTCTATATATTTTTAGTTGCCCAATTAATTTCTTTATATTTTTAGTAGAGATGGGGGTCTTGCTCTTGCTCGGGCTGGTCTCGAACTCCTGACCTTGAGTGATCCGCCCGCCTTGGCCTCCCAGAGTGCTAGGATTACAGGCGTGAGCCACCATGCCTGGCCAAGATCAATAATATTTTAAAAAATCAAAATTAATGCAAAAAAATCATGAGGCATGCAATATCAAAAATTTAAGTAAAGACAGGATCTGATGGTGGTATGCTGAGCCATGTTAGAACCCGAGGCCGAAAGAAAAATGTGTGGCCCTATAGACATGTTTTAAGGTATTTATTTAGTGGTGAACTTTTTCTAGAAGTAGATTTTGAAAATATTATTGACGAGCTGTCTTCGTTAAAGTCAGTAAAATTATACTAAATTCTGTTTTAGTATCATACAGTAAAGAGTTAACTCAGCAGCCTTCTGCAGTGGTCCACAGGAGATGGCTGGGGCAGGTGGTGGCGGAAAGGTGGCAAGATTTTGGGTGTGTTTTGGAGATGGAGGCATTAGGCCTTGCTGATAGATTACAACTGAGTGTTACGGGAAATGGAAGAATCAAAGATAACATGTAGGATTTTGGCTTGATATAGATGGTGATACCCTCTGTCAATGTGGACGTGATTTTGGGAAGAACACACATGTGGGGTGAAAATCAAGACTTTTATTTCAGGCATGTTAAATCAGAGATACCCTTAGACATACATGTGGAAAAGTGAAGTAGGCAGCTGGTGTTAGTAGGCCTGGGTGCCCCAATACATTTTATTTATCTCTAAATCTCTAGTGCCTCGTAGAGTGCCTGAAATATAGTGGGTGTTTCATAAATAATGTCTTGGTTAATATTTGTTTAAAAGAGTCACATAGACACGGCTTAGAAAATGATTTAGGTTTATATGCCACACTTAGGCTCTTTTTGGTAGATAACAGTTGCCCAAGAAGCTTGAAGTGGCAGCTATAGGTTATGAAAAAAGCAGTTGAGCTACTCCATGTTCTGGCACTTATTAAACAAACCTTCAGGCCGGGTGTGGTGGCTCACGCCTGTAATCCTAGCACTCTGGGAGGCCAAAGTGGGCAGATTGCTCGAGGTCAGGAGTTCGAAACCAGCCTGAGCAAGAGCGAGACCCAGTCTCTACTATAAATAGAAAGAAATTAATTGGCCAACTAATATATATGGAAAAAATTAGCCGGGCATGGTGGCACATGCCTGTAGTCCCAGCTACTCAGGAGGCTGAGGCAGAAGGATTGCTTGAGCCCAGGAGTTGGAGGTTGCTGTGAGCTAGGCTGACGCCACAGCACTGTAGCCTAGGCAACAAAGCAAGACTCTGTCTCTAAAATATAAATAAATAAATAAATAAAATAAACAAGCCTTCAGCAGCAAGTAGTGCGGAGGGCCGTACAACCAGCTTTGTGAGCTTGATGAGGTCTCAGCACTCTCACCTTTTAGGGGCTCTGGTCACGCCTGTAAGGCAAGGCCACTTGAGGCTCACCTGTCTGAAAGGGTCATTCTTTGCAGCATTTCAGAGGCAGGATTTCATGCTTTCACTCAGCATGGCAGACTCAGAAGTCCTTCCCAGCCATCGGCTGGACACGAGGCCAAATTGGGATCCACCATTGGGCACCCTCCCTAATGATGCCAGTTATAGGACACTCTGGATTCTTGTCCTGGCTTGTTCTGGCAAGGATGGGGAGTGTCTCTAGCTAACCCCCAAATCTTGACCAAATTCGACCTCTAATTTCACCAAAGAGAGCCTACTCCTAACATTCATCCTGCTATTTCACCAGTCACCAATTTCACCAATAAAAACTCATTTCGACATTCAGTTTGCTAATGAGCCGAGGCCTGGTGACGGATCAAGGTGTGATGGCAGAAGGACTTGTGGCTACATGTAGAGTGTGGCCTTTCCTGAAATGCCAGCTGAGCACCCTGCAATGGAAATTCTTGACAGCGTGTTACTGGGCCACCCCTAGGACTAGAGCTCAACTTTCTGAGTGTACGGAAGTATTACAAAGTACTCTACAGACATTGTACGTCTCAGGTACCAAATAGAACAGAAACATATATCCATGTATTGTGGGAAGGCTTTTCAAAGAAGGTGGGTGCAGAGTAGGCCCTAAAGCAGGGTTCTTACCGTGGCTCTTAGAATCACGGGGGAGTGTTTAAAGACCACACTCCAGACAGTTAAGTGGGAGCCTCTGGGTTGAGACACAGCGATCAGCATTTTTTAAGTGATTCCCAGGTGATTCCAGTTTGTTGCTAAGACTGAGATTCACTGCCCGAAAGCAACAGTCCCCAACCTTTTTGGCACCAGGGAGGGTTTCATGGAAGACAATTTTTCCAAGGATGGGGGCTGGGGAGGATGGTTTAGGAATGATTCAAGTGCATTACATTTATTGTGTGCACCTTATTTCTATTATTATTACGTTGTAATATATAATGAAATAATTATACAACTCACCATAGGTTGGGACCCCTGCCCTAATGGCTGAGTAGGATGTGGAAACAGAGGACATATTCTAGGCAGGTTTTATTAATGTACGTACAGGGTTATGCAGTTAATCACAAGCTCCGAGAACCATCCTAAGCCCAGCCTCTGTCTCTGACTCCCTCTCGCTTCATCTCAGGATGTAAGAAAGTCTCTCACCTAGAATCAGGTTGAAACTTGAGGCCCACAGCAAGATTTCTGTTTATTGGTTACTTTTTTAATTTATTACCAGGTGATATGAAGGGTAGCTTTCTGAGCCAGGCAGGTGGGGAGAGGTTGTGAGTGAAATTCTCTGCTACTCCAGCAAGTCTCGAGAGCTCCTATCCTCTTCTCGGTTATTCCCAGAAATGTCCCAGCCAAAAGCAGCCACGTGGCTTTCGGTGGGTCCCGCCTCCTCTCTAAGCCTCTGTTTTCTCATCTGTAAAATGAGTGGGTTGGCCTTTCCGGGTTATGACTTTCAAAGACCAAGGAATTACGGAATATTGAAAATGAGAGAAAAAGCGAAAATAAAACTAGCTGGTGGGGAGTGTCCAGCAGAGGGCGCAAGACTCTGGGGATAAAGTGTGCGGCGGTCTTCGCACCGCTCTGGAAAAAGGGATCCTGTCGCTTCTTCAGAGAGAGCACGTTCGGGGGACGGCTGGGAGCCTGGGGGCTCAGAACACTGCAGTGTTGTGTGTGGACTGTGGGGACGCAGGCAGTGCCATTTGCGTTTCCTGTGACCCACACCACCTCATTTTTCTCCTCCCTCCTCTCCGTCCAAGCTCCAATAGGCTTTCCATTCTATTCTAGGGGCAGGGGGTCCTTACAATTATTTATGCTACAGCCTTTTAGTTTTGCGAACAGCTTCTATGAACAGAGATTTGGAGGTTTTGGGGAAACGTAAACTGCACCCTTTTTCCTCCCTCTTCTCCCAAGCAAAGAAGCCAACCCTCCACCTGTATGCAGCAGAGTCAGGTGCCTACTAGGAAGCAAAGCCACTCATTGCATTCAGGATGAAAGGCAAGCTTCGCGTGAAATGCCCCACGGAAGGGAACACGTGAGTTATAGCCTTACTGAGTTGTAAAGGACTGGCATCAAACCCTCCACGGCGCAACTTTTCAGATAGGAGCTGGGTTTGTTTGTTTGTTTGCTTTTTAGAGACAGGGTCTCACTCTGTTGCCCAGGCTGGAGAGCAGTGGTGCGATCATAGCTCACTGCAGCCTCGAAAACCTGGGCTCAAGTGATCCTCCTGCCTCAGCCTCCCAAGGAGTCGGGTTTACAGGCACAAGCCACCACACAAAGCTAATATTTAAATTTTTTTGTAGATACAAGGTCTTGCTTTGTTGCCCAGGTTGGTCTCAAACTCCTGGCCTCAAGCAGTCTGCCTGCCTTGGTCTTTCAAAGTGCTGGGATTACAGGCATGAGCCACCTCACCCAGCCTAAAATGGGAGTTTTCTTCCCTCCAGGTTATCATGTGGCATTTGTGACAACAGCCCGACATAGCTGAGTGTAGGGAGGGTGCCCCACCAGGGCACAACCACTGACTCCCAGCGGTGGTTCAGCCCAACCGCCCACCCAGCAGCAGAATCTACAGCATCCTTGACAGTGATAATCCGGCCTCTGCTTATATTCCTTTAGCATCCTTGACAGTGATAATCCGGCCTCTGCTTATATTCCTTTAGCAACAGCAAGCTCACTTCTTCACAAGATGCCTGGTCCTCTTTTGAATAGCTTTTCTCATTTGAATGCTGTAGTTATTCCTCGTAGTTGTTCAACATCTATCACCCTGAAACTTTTTCCCCGTGGTCTGGGCCTGGCCTCTATCAAGCAGAACCAGCCTAATCTCTCTTACATATGCCAGATTTTCAAGCATTTAAAAATATTTATGGACCAGGTGCAGTGGCTCATGCCTGTAATGCTAGCACTCTGGGAGGCCGAGGTGGGTGGATCGTTTGAGCTCTGGAGTTCGAAACCAGCCTGAGCAAGAGCGAGACCCTGTCTCTACCAAAAATAGAAAGAAATTAATTGGACAGTGTCCCGGCCCACGGGACCTTCTGTTACTCGTGGGGTCAAGGGGGACCGTGCCTGAAAGAGATGGGTGAGAGAAAGGAACGAGACCAAGCAAAGGGTTGTCAAGGTCTACTTTACTTGGATTCATAGTAGGTTTTATAAGCATACAGAAACAAAGAAGTAGAAACAGAAAAATAGAGTGGGGTGACGATGTGAGGCTTGGGTCTGGGTTAATCAGCCCCAATCAGCGTCTTATCGGTATCGAAGCTGTTTGTGACTGGTTACTCATCTCCAACCTGGCAGGTGGTCGGGAACAATTGCAGTCAGCACTCCCTGGAGCATTCCGTGGTCAGCACGTCATGGACTGCATTCTTCTCGGAGCTATAGCTGGAATTTTCCAGGGCGAAGCCCGTGCGTAGGACAAGTCATAGGGGAGTTGAGGGTCTTTGAGGGTCCTTGCCTCCAAGAGGACAGCTAAAAATATACAGAAAAAATTAGCTGGGCATGGTGGCACATGCCTGTAGTCCAAGCTACTAGGGAGGCTGAGGCAGGAGGATTGCTTGAGCCCAGGAGTTTGAGGTTGCTGTGAGCTAGGCTGATGCCACGGCACTCTAGCCCAGGCAACAAAGTGAGACTCTGTCTCAAAAAAAAAAATTGATGATGTCCCCATCTTCCTTGTTGAGGACCCCCAGTCCCCCTATTCCTCAGTCCCCAGAGTCTTTTCCTTCCTAACCCAAATAGCCCCGATTATCTTCTGCCATCCTCACGAGACAGGCCTTCCACAGGCCTCGCCACCCACCTCCACCTGAGGAAGAGAGATTACGCAGAAGTCCAGGTTGGGGACTGCACCGGGGACTCCCCCATACCTGTAGTAACAGAAGGCACCGCTTAAGCCACACAGCCCGAGTGCTAACTTGGAACAGGTGAAAAATAGCTCTGTCTTGCCCCAAGAGAGACTCGCAGATGAGCGCAGAATAAACTGGCAGACTGAAAGTGTTCCACGGCATCGAGGCTATTAACACCATTTTAAATCCTGAATTCCTAATAAAGTCCTAATCTTCAGAGTCGTGCAAGTGGCCGTCCTCTACCCCAGGGGCTTTGGGCTTTCTTGCTCATACTCTCAAAAGGAATTTTGAAAGATCTTGTGTGTCTCCACGCATTTTTAAGTTAATAACTAGAATTTTTTGTATAGATTTCAATAGTTGAAAAAGATGTAACTTCTGGCATAGAGATATAATCACTTAAAACTGTTATATCACCGTTTTAAATGAATGCAGTGGACTCTGATAGCAATTTGATACCCTCCATTGCTCATTTAAAAAAATAAACAAGTTTTTTAACAAGTCTTTTTTTCTTGAAAAGTGAAATTTCATTCCACTTTTCCCACCGAATTTTATCCTACACATTTTTGTGCTAGAAACCATTTAAATAACCACCCTATACTATTTTTCTACAACAAAAATATGTATATAAGTTAATACATTTAAAAAATTTCCAGTGGTCTAAATATAAATGATTCTGAATTATTATCCCATATGGTATTATTGTAAAACTTCAAAAATCGATTCCCATTTTTGTTATAGACATAAGTGCTGAGAAATTTTGTTTACATAAATAAATAGATGGGAAGGAAAGTTTTGTTAGAATAGCATCTCTCAATTCTTTGAATTCAGAGTTGCCAAAAATCACATAGTGATTCTTATGAGTTGCCAAAAATTGCATAAAGATTATTTTTAATAATCTGTCAGCTGACCACTGGATTAGGGCCTGGTTCAATTTTGTTGATAGCACAAAATTAGAAATAACCCAAAGTGCGAAATAAATTGTGGCACCTTCTTTAGAACCACTGGCTTTCTCAACACCAAATTTGTAAGAGTCCTTGCGAGTGGTGTCCAGGTGGCTTTGACTCCCCAGGCAAAGCACCATCCTACTATTCAGGACTGAGAGGATGCCTTTGTTTTGCAAAGTCAGAGGAGGAGATGTGGAAAAAGGAACTGAGAATGAGCATCCCCTAACTGCAGGCTTGATTTTGGGCAAATCAGAGCTAAATCTAAGGGACAAATCTATTTTCTCCCTCATTTTCTCCCATGCAGGTAAAGTTGCTCCCTTTTCACTTTTAGGGA